>NC_072733.1:70165801-70512516 GCF_026930045.1 Uloborus diversus
ATGGTGGCACTGAGTGGTTGTCATGGCACTGAGTGGTTGTTTTTACAATATTCATAGGGTTTCTAAAGTTTAATATTATTTAGAAACGGCAGTTTCACATTTTTGGTTGAAAATAATCCATAAATTAGTACACAACGTAACCTTGTTAAAGCGACTTAACTTTGTAGGAAATTTTAACCCTAACAAACAATGAAAAATCAAATGAATAATTACTTTTAGAGGTTAGCGATTGAACTCTACCTAAAAGGTTGAAGTCTAATAATTAGTAAGGATTTGTAAAATCGGTCTTTTTGTTGATAATTACAGAGGCTCTAATTACCTAGTTTCTGAACCTCCCTGAAAAGCCACCGAAGCATTGTTTCTATAATTTTCACAAGGTTTAGAAGTCAAAAATATTTTTTTAGCTTAAGAAGAGGTTTATATATTTAGCCTTTTAAAAGTTATTTCATTATACTGTCACTTGTTCTTTGTTTGATTTAAAATTCTCCATAACTTGTATTTTCATTTATATAGTCGAGCCTTGCAGTGTGAAAACGAAATTCACCTTTGACAAAGTGCTAAAAATTTAAACCGTGGTTTGATTACCATGGTTTAATGAAATTTGAACAAAAATTAAGAACTCCACTGAATGACTGTTTCCACAATGCAACTTTAATAATTATTTAAAAGTTTAATATATTATATAGTTTAACTTGGCCGGAAAATGGTAAAAGAAGAGAAAAATTACGCGTGCACGGAATATTTCTTGCAGTTTTTACTTTTTTAATTTTGTTGATTTGTTGTAAGCTATAGTTTTTCGTTTTAAATGCGTGCAAATAAGTAAAACATTTGACTAATACGAGAAATATTTTTTAAGTCCAATTCGTTAAGTTTACTTTGACCAGAACACTAATTGAAACAAATGCACTGTTATAACAAGCCAAAAATAGAAATCATAAAAAAAATTCAGCTTTTCAGTTTTTTGCTTTCGGGTAAAATACACTTTTCCGAGTGGTACCTAATAATCGAATTGATGGGCTAATGAAGCATTGCCTCATTGCTTCATGTGATAAATGATGCAAGCCTTTTACGCTCACAGACAGTCATTAAAATATACATCAGAAGACAGAAATTAATGTAAGAGAAGCGATGTGTTTATTCAGCCTGTAGTCACCTATTTCAGTATAAGAGAATAGAAATAGTTAAAGTAAATCTAAAAGAGTAAGAGAACTTTATATGATTGCAAAAAATGAATGAATTTTACTAAAAAAAAGCCATTTTTTTTTCTTTTTTTTAAATTTTCTGCAGCAGCAAAGGGGCATAAAGAAGAAGACGTACTTACAAACCTTCTCCATGAGAAAATTCTAGCTGCGTTACCAGAGGCCCCGATGGGAGGTCACGAGAGGTCACCGTGACCGCCCGAAAATTTCCTTATTCAGCAAATGTTGTCTCGCGGTTCAGCAAAATTATTATAATTCGACAAAATTTGAAGTTCTACACGGCAAAATTAATCATCACTCGGCGAAACTTGGAGCTCCACTCGGCAAAATTTGCAGTTTCATTCGGCAAAGTTATCTACATTCGGTGAAAGTTGAAGTTCCATTTGGCAAAATTATCATCATTCAGTAAAATTTGGAGTTTCATTTGCCAAATTGAAAATTTCCGCCCTCCCAAAAATTTTATTTCAGGGCGCCCCTGTGCGTTACTGGACAGTAGACGCGCGATTTATTCTTGATTCATTCTTGAACCAAGCTACTTCATTGAATTATTTCCCTACCTACACACAAATCTTTTTCTGAGCTGAAAGATAGTTTGAAATTATTTGAATGTCTTTGGAGAGTGCAATAAGAATTATTACCATATTCATGCAGACCCAAAGTTGAAAAACTAAAAAGTCCCATATTTTTATCTTTTACTTTTATATGAGATATCAGTTAGCACAGATTAATAAGAAAGAAAATGAAAATGTCGTCGCCCTCGTGAAATGCATATGCCTGTCGATGCCACCGAGTTTATTTTTAAATGAAGACTTCTTTCAGAAATCTGAAAAATAACTACTTTAAGAGTGCACCCGTTAACGAGATGTGAGACAGCTGCTAGTAAATTAACTTGGTCATTCACTTGATATGCTATGAAAAGAGTTTTGTCTAGAAATAAAAGGCGCGCTTTCCATCGAAGAAAGAAGCATTAAAGACCTTCCGGCTTTTTAAAGTGGAAAAAATGCATTTTTATTTTCTTCTTCTTTTCCGAGAAAAAACTTTCCATGCCATCGTTAAAATGTATATTAAATTTTTCTTAGAGATAAGTTTTTTTCCTTCATTTGTATACCGATACGTTCGATGGCATTCATTTAAATATATTTTATTTTAGCTTCGTACCACTGACTTGGTAGTTTTTTTTAGTAAAGTATGGAATGGAGCATTCGAAAATAACTACTGCTGTGAGCTTTATTACTATTAATAATTCGGTATAAGTTAACCTAATGCAATGCAAATAGTTTTAGTCATTCAACACCTAAAATTTAATTTCACTTATTTGTTCATTTAAAAACATGCATCTTATTAGAAGGCAAATTAAATTTGCCAATTTGACTTTGCAAGATGCAACCTATAATCTTGAACTTAGAATTTATTGTTTTTTTTTTCTTTTTCTTTTTTGGTACCAATTATTGCACACAAGTGTAAAAATTGAAAATAGTCCACTTTCAACTAAAAGTAGATCAGTTTTAGCTGAAAATGTTATGTAGTTTTTAATAATCAATCAATTTAATTTCTGCATACTGATTCGCTCGAAGCAATAGGGCAGAACTGCATGAAGTATTCAAATGAGTTAATTCTGATACATATGATTTCGATAATTCTGTTACATAATGTATCACTATCATTAAGTTTTGACGAAAACCATCGGCTCATTGAACTATCTGATTCCACTTAAGTATCGAAATGTAGGGTAATGTGAAAAAAAAAAAAAGTGAAATGGTGAAATATTTACTCCTCTTTGAGCGCCACCTGTCTGGTAATATTTTAACTATGTAGTAACCCATGTAGTCTATTCCAGTCAAGAAAAAGTTACCTCTGAAAATCAAAGATAAGAATAATAAAAGCAATTTTAAAAAAATTGATACTCATATTGAAATATTTTGTTATAAGTCGAAAATTATTTTTGTTGTTATTGAGTGATAAAGTTCTTGTTATTAACGTTTTAATTATTAATTGACATCTACTATTATTCGGTGCAGTATTTACTAGCTAATTTCGTCTACTTATTCAATCCTTTATAAAATCACTTGTGCCTTTATTTCTTAATTATTTCATTTACATTCCTTCATTTAATACTAATAATTCCTTAATTGATTCATTCATTCACTTATTTTCTTAATCATTCACTATTTTATTCACTCTTAACTTTTTATCGTATAAGTATTTTTTTAATTTTTATTTGTTTATTTCTTCTTTTTCTTTTTACTTATTAATCCATTCTTTTATTTACTTACTTATTTGATCAAAAATATCTTTAATAATACTATAATTAAAAATATTTCATTCGAAAAAAATTTCATTTTTCACTTTGCCCCACAACAAAAAAAAGTGAAAATGTTCAACCTTTTTTTGGAGGTACAAAGTTACTGCCAAAAATAAAAAATGTTTCAAAGAAAATTTTATTACAAAATATATTGTTCTTTCTTTATGAACCGTAAATTTTAGAATAAAATTCCAATTTGTTCATATTGAAAAAAGTTAATGATCTTAACCATTTCACTTTGTCCCACATTCCCCTACTTAAGTATTTATCATTAGAAGTACTGAAAGAGAGTTTTAAATTGCTTCAATAGCACTTCATTATATTTGCAAAACACATCAGTTGAATACTGATAAATTACTAAAATATTAGTATTTTTTATTGAAGGACTTATATTGAAATCTAAAAATTAAGGAAAATTTCAACTTGTTTTTTACAAATGATGTTCGAGATTGATGTTCGAACATTGATGAAATTCTAAATTTTATCCAGCAACTTCTTTTAAGCATGTTATTATTTGTTCGGTTGAAAAACAGAATTTAACTGAAAAACATAAAAGTGATAGACTAAACTTTATGCGAAAATTGAACTGTTTATTTTCCTTATTTTGTTCTTTCTGCGGACTTTTTATGAATAAAAAGCTCCAAAATTGATATTTAAAGCTAAATTTATTTTCACGAAACACGAATTATTTGCTTAGTTTTGCATTTTATTTCCTGTCAAAGATTTATCTTTTTCAAAATCTCTACCCGAATTATTATAGTTTGCATAGTTTAGTATATTGTGTGAATTCGTAAACGGCAGTACTTATGTGTTTTCAATCACGTTTATAAAATGTCCATGACCGACAACGTGTTAGCTGTGCAACATTAAAGTCTGAAATAACGGCTGAGGTATACGACGCGCCGTACTCTCAATTCCACGAAAATAGTTTCCGATTGTTTTCGTTTTTATTTTTACGAGAACATTAAAAAGACTTCGCATGAGCTCTTTTTGAAATGAAAGCTTTACATACCTACAGAAAAAAAGTAATGCATGTTTCAAAAGCTTTCATTTTTTTTCAACATTGTAAAATTTATATTAGTGTGACATGAAAGCGAAGTAACTTTTTATTCATAATATTGTTTCAGTCCATTGTATTTTTATAGTATTTCATTGTTACAGCCGTGCCGTATCAATATAGTGGCAGAGGGCGCATGGACCGAGTTTTTAAATTTGAAATTTAAAACCAGTCGCCTTGCGCAAATAAAGGACTATAAATGCAATTTTTTTTTTTTTTTTTTTTTTTTTGCATTTTTTCATCGATTGTACGTTAGCTTTATTGTACAAGCTTGCTTATTTGGTTTTCGCTGAAAAAAAAAAAATGGGGAAAAAAAAAAAATCTGTTTAGTTCCAACATTTGCCTATTGTTAGTATTGAATCCAAAACGCGTTACTTCAAAGATCTGGGAAACTCATTTCGTCAGATACTTCCGTTTACCTGCCCACAGCAGTAAGCACTTAAATACCTGAATTCAAAACAAGTGGATATTAATTTTGAAATTTTATATTGTATACTTTAGAATTAATGCTATCAAATTCTTGACACCAAACTTCGAAAGAAAAAAAAATCAACTCAGAGTAGCTCTTAATCAAGCTTGGGAATGGAATATGAAAGTTTACGGTTAACTTTTGCAAAATCAAACATTTATTCTTATTATTTACAAAGAGGAATTTTTGAAAAAAAAAAAAAGGAAAAAACAGTTGCAACTGTTATACGATTTGTTTTAAAATGTGTATATGTTGGTGCCCTGTCGAGTCAGAGACATTGCATTGTTAAAAGGATTCTAAATTCAAAAGTAAAATATAGCTTTTTCCTATATTTTTAAATTTATGGAATCAATGTAACCACAACTATCTCTATCGCAAGCTGTATGTGCTTACTTCGGCAAACTGTTACCTATTATTTTATTAACACTAGCCAAGTTTAGGATCAACACATCATATCATTAGCAATTATGATAAAAAAAAAGGGGGATGTATATAGCTACGAAGATTTTAGAGTTTACGAAAAAATATATATTATGTTGAGCAATCTTGCAATCAAAATTGCAGACTTACAATTCGGATTTCCAGAAAATGCGATTTCAGAAAATAAAGGGAAAGAATAATAACTAATAGTAAAATGTAAACCTCTTAAGTTTCAGTAAAAATTCATAAATATCCGAATTTCAGGAAAATAATAATAATAAAAAAATGATGTACAATTTCAGAGGAAAAAAAAAACAATTTTTTTTTTGTACGCATTATCTTTTCATGCATAAAAATGCTTCGATTAAAAAATACATACAAATTTTGGGATTTTTTTTTCTCTTCATATCAGTGATGAATTTTCAACTTTCTTTACAGTATGATATTTGTTTTTTGCTTTTTTCTGTTTTGTTACTTAAGTAACCAAAACGAAGTTATGCAAGTAAGGATCAACATATTACTAGCAGGAGTAACTAGCCTTTACAACATGCGGTCATTTCGAAAAACAAATTCAATTGTGAAGTGTATCCAATTTTCAATCAAATTTAAGCACATAAGCAGGGATTGAAGTGCTTTTTTTAAATTTTAATAGGGAGAAACAAGAAAAGAAAAAAACTGCTCTGCAAATCAAAAAACCCTCAAATGGGGACAAAAGACAAAAAGAGATATTCTTTTTCCCACTTCCTCTCCCCCCCTTTTTTTGCTGAGATTAGAGAATTCTCTCTCTCTGTCTATATATATATATATATATATATATATATATATATATATATATATATATATAGGGTGGTCCTTATTTTTGAAGTTGCAGATATTTTACGCGACGCCCCCTCAATTTGTTCCATTGTACAAATAAATGATCCTTGAAAAATTTAAAGTAAATCCATGAATATTAACACGTGCCCCTTGGCCCCTTTCTTTGACTTTCGAAAAAAAAAATGCGGATTTTCTTTGCGGATTCAGAAAAAGTGATCTCAATATGTGAATGTGCACTATGACGTGTTCTGAATAGGCTCCGTGAGAAGGAAAATGTTTCAAAAGTGCACCGAATGTGTTCTGGATACTGAGCCTCGTGTTCCAACACACGAGTTTACACAACAGATGGTTCGTCCTCACATTTGAAAACATGTTTGGTCTTATTTGGGAACACTTGTGAAAATATTGCTTTCTTTGCTGCAACAATAATGGCTAGATAAAGATTGGACGTACTGCTTTATATATACACTATTTAAAAAAATGCTGTGATTTTTTTCCAATAACGACCGTCATAACTTATCGGAAGGAACTTTGTGCTACGAAATTGTAACGTATTTCATCACGTGTGCCAAATTCTGCAAAGCTACGTAGCAAGTATTAGTAAAAATCGATATCAATTTCAGAATTACCTGTAACTGTTTTGGTCCTGTTTGAAATGTTTTTAATATACGTCACTTATTTCTATTAATATTCATTATACTATTCGTTAGCATTTGAGCATCATTGAGCTCCATATTTTGTGTACATTATGCTTTAGCATTCATAGTTCGTTTTAAATAAACTTTTATTCATGATTCTGTTTAAGTTGAAGAAGTATCTAAATAACTAAGTTTACAAATTTTACAGTTCTAATCCTGATGTTTGGCCATTTATTATGCTGAAAACAAGGATTCCTAATCTTTATTGCTATTTGTTCTTACTTAATGAAATTTGAGTCTCACGATTTAAATTTAACGCAAATGCATGGTGAAGTAGAAAAATAATGTTTGAATTTCTAATCTGAGGTCGAAATATATGCTAAAAATCATATCAGCTATCTTGGTCTGATTTCTGAAACTATTAAAGCTTACATAGGCTTGTATGAATATATGTGTGTCTTAGTATATGTATCGGGCCTGGGATTGTTAAATAAAAAAAAAGACTGGGAAACAAAAGGTTTAAAACCACTGGTGTAGAAGATGATTCTGAGTAATTTACCTTTTTTTTTGTCTTATTTAAATAAATTTCTTAATTTGCTGTTCGACATGTTAATAAAGAAAGAATTTTATGTTTTGAAAAATGACCATGATCTGGTCATAAAAAATGTACAGTTTAATAAACTAAAAACAAAAATATTTCATGAAAATTTTAATAAAAAACGTGTAATTATTAAATTCGTAAAATGTGCATTATTTTGCAGTTGTTAAAGAAATATTTCAATGATACACATATATTTCATGCTATCTATTTATTAGTATAAAATATAGGTTCAGGGGGTCACAGGCTCAGAAAAATGGAATTTTCAGGGCTTTTAATTTTAAAAACAATTAATTTTTGGATTCATAACGCAATTTTAGGCCTTTTTTTTCGAGCGCAAATGTGTAGGAATACCTCCCCGAGTTGATTAAAGCTGATGTTTTGAAATAACGTTTAAGCTGTGTTTGGTGACATAAAGGAGGAAAGCAGGAAAGGGGGGAGGCTTTCTAAAAAAATGAATTAAACTAGAGTTTTAAAATTTAAATTTTAGACTGTTTTTAGTGAACTTTATGGGTAGGAGATTCGGAGAATTTCCCAGTAAATTAAAAAAAAAAAAGATATTTTAACATTTCAGCTATCTTAGATGATAAAAGGGAAGGGAGAGGGGGTGGGGGTCTCATTCTAGAAAAAATATTATCCAAGAGAATTTAGTGTGCATAAAGGTAACATATATTATTAGTAAATAAAGAATAAATACCTTTGTGCTGAAAAATTAAAATGTCAGTAATCCAACGTTATTAAGCACAAAACTTGCAAATGATTGCAGACACGTGTTTCGGTGTTACAAGGAACACCTTTTTCAATGCAAAGAAGTGTGAGCTTTTGGATGAAAAGTCATCCGAGAAAAGCAACACGGTGGAACAGGAGGTAGTAATATATTATTAGTGTTCAAGTAATAAAGTTTGTAATTGTAAAAATACTTTTTACAAATTAATTTTTTACGGAATTTTCAATAGAATTGACCTGGATGTAAAAACGAGGATTCTGCAATACAACTGTCCAGCAATGTGATGTAAATTTTAAAATGTATATATTTGTTAATTTAAAAAATGTTGAGTTTAATGACTATTTAGTAATAAAACTAACCGATTTCCGCAGATGTGATACAAGTATTTCCTTTTATTAAGAAGAAATAAATAAGCTTCTCTTCAAGCTCGAATTATGTAATACTTTTCCAGATGACGTTTGTGTTTAATATTCCACCTTTGAAACCGAAATTCATTTTTTCGTATTTTGAAAGGCCTTGCAACAATTAATTCTCCATACTAAGTTAACTTAGACGTTCGACCGAAACAAGAATTAGTCGAAGATGACCAATACTATATTATTTTATTTGTTTGTTTGTTTATTTATTTATTTTTTTGCAATAAAACGACGATGATTCTGCAATACAACTTCCAGCAATGTGGTGTAAATTTTTGAATGAGTATAATATGTTTAAAAATATTTTTTTTTTAATTAACCTATGCCAGTAGATTAATTTAAAAAATATTGTGTTTTACGACAAGATGCGTTCAATAAATTGCAAAATAGGAGTTCAGAGATTTTAAGAACGGCAGTTTAAAATGTAAATTAAATATCTGGTTTAATTTTTATCTGCCTTAGGGAACTTATTTCTTCTTAAGAATATTTAACTTTTTACAAATCACTCTGCATTTCAAAGTAGAACTAAGCCAATCGGACCAGGAATTTATGTGAACTCTTGCTTTTATTTAAAGATAATTTCATGGTTGAATATAATTCAAGTAAATCTGATACTTTTACAATGGAAATCTTAGAGGCACATTCAACTCAAACAGAATTCGATCGCATCGAATGAGATCAATTGTATCTACCAATAGCGCAGCCAGAAATTTTCATTTCTTCACACAGTTGAATTTTCTCACTACGCTAATGGTATGTAGAAGTACATTGAATTGAACACAATCGAGTTGAATATGCCCTTAAAAGAAATCAAGTTACTTTGAATATCTTTTAAACAACCAAAAGTCGTATTTTCACGAAATTTATTCCATAAGTAATTTTTCCGAAAAATCATACTGAAATAACAAGTTGGAAACAGTACCTTGTAAAATTTTTTCCATCATTTTGTCACCAAGTGGTCGTCCATTAAGGGGCAAACTCACCTCTAACAAAATTGATCGAATTCGAACCAGAGGTGCAGCCAGAAATTTCCCTTTGCTCCAACCAGAAGAAACTTTCTTGATACGTTACTGGTAGATAAGAATTCGATCGAATTGAACATAATCGAGGTAATTATGACCCTTAGTTAAAAATTATACCGATTAGGCTCAAAAAAACAGCGGGGGGGGGGACGCTTCTTTTGGAACCTCTGTGCACAGCCAAAAGGGGAGGTGCGCAACCAGACTCTACTCAGTGTCTACATACAAAGATTTTACTTATTTTTATTACGGAATACCGTTTTTGAGTTATGCAAGATACATAAATACCAGGGGTGAATGGTGGTTTAACTTACCGGAACGCCCTTACTTTTCGAGAAAATTAAATTCCGCTTCCACACAAAACTGGTTAGAAATCATTATTCAATTATTTCTCATTGGCGTTTCCGGTACTGGAACATTTACTAATTCACCTCTGATAGATATGTACATACTGACGTCACGAGAAAACTCGGGATAATGAATTCAGTAATGATTAAAAATAGACATTTTGGTTGCCCGTGCGTTCATATGCACGCCCAGACGGGCCGAAAAAACTAAACATAACATCGGGAGGGTGTAAAATGGAATTTTTAGGCCAAATCCGAATGTTTTTTTTTCTTTTATACATTTATTCCTGTACCTCGCAAAAGAAAGCAAATAAAACAATAATTAATTGGTAATTCCATCTTTGCAGTGAAGTTTCAAAGAAATGATTAGTTATTAAAGATTTTCATTGCATTTCAATGGAGTAAAAGAACACTACTCATGTTAAAAGTTATTGATCAAAAAGCGAGCAGCAGACTGTACTGAGTAGCTAAGTATCAGGAACAAATAAGGTTTATTGATAGTAAACCAAAAATTTATTGTTCTTTAAGAATTAAAATTAAAAAAAAGAAAACTATTTATTTAAGCATTTGTTTTTGACACATTTTTGTTTACTTTTTACATTATTGATTGGCTTTGAATTTGAAAACGTAATTATATAAATTTTTCATTTCAAATTTAGATTTCATTTCTGTAGTAAGTATGATTTTGTACTACAATTTCTCGCTACTTTTTTGCTCGTTTGTCATTTTGCTGTAAATTATTCAATTGCTTTTGAGATAATATTAGATTTTAAATTTTCATAGTAATAATAATGCTGATTAATAATCATATTCAAAAAAAAGCCGAACCCATCATCAAGCCTCCAGTCTTAACAAAAGTGAATTCAGGGCATTTTTTTAAAAAACTTTTTTATACTTGTGTAGCACGCATTTTGAGTGGATATCAGTCATCCGCAATTGTTCTGAAATACATTCTAAAATTATACCCAAACGTGTGCCAAAAAACGTTCAGTGAAAGTGTTCAAAAACCATTCTTTAAAGCTATCCTATAAGTGTCTAAAAAGTGTGCTAAAAAGGGGTGCTGGACTAAATACATGTTCCGAACAGTGTTTCTAGAAGTGTTTTGAAAACTGACACAAAAAAGTGTTCTAAAACAGGGGACAAGTGTCCGTGTTCAAAAAGTAGTATGAAATGTGTTCTTACGACTGTTCTAATAACAATTACAAAAATAGTGTTCTCAAAAAGGAGACAAGTGTCCGTGTGAAAAAAGTGTTCAAAAGTGTTTGATTATTTTCAGTGTAACTAAGTGAACACTAAATTACTGAAATGAACTATCAGAAAGAAAGAGAATAACACTCACTTTATTTGTCGATTGAAAAATTCAAAGTGGCTAATTTATCCGACATTTTACATTGTTGTTGCATTTTAGCAACAAACGTAAACCTCATTTTAACTCCTAATGATTCAAAGCTAGAACATCTAATACTCTCTTTCTTATTCCAAATCAAAATATTTTTTAATTCTTCATAAATTACTCATGTACAAACAATTAGTTATATACAATTGATGGAGAATCAATTACAGATGTCATTAATTGGTCGTAGTAGATTTAAAAACTGATTAAAAAAATTCATCAATGTCGGACATGGTTTAACTATTTTCGCCCAAATAACTGATGTATAGGTTTCTATACATGTTATTGCCTTTGTCAGGAGCGTGCACAGGGGGAGGGGGGAGAGAGAGCGAAGGGACACCTGTTGGCCCGGACCCAAGCCTGAAGAGGGCCGATATTTTTAAAATGAGGGGGAAATATATGTAAAGACATAGGAGTAAACAATATGGAAGGGGGTCCGTAAAAATCATTTGTGACTGGCCCCAAAATTTCTGTGCACACCCCTGGTCTCTGTATTCAGTATCTGTGGTGATCGATCAATTTCTGAGTGGAGATATTTCTTTAAGCATTTTCGAATGCTACGAATTGTTGCTTTTGATTTGTGGCTAAAGCAAGAGAAATTGCTATTGATATAAGGATGCATGATATTAGATTACAAAACTAATTCGATATAATCAGACGACTGATGTTCTTTCCCGGCGAACATTCAAGTATAAGTGAGAGTAGTAAGAAACCATGAATTTCTTAACTAAGCTTACCAAGAACTATGAATTTCTTGACAGTTGACTCAATCTTAACGATAGCGAAAAATATTCGCTTCAAGAGCTCGTTGGTAATAAAAGAGCAGGTGAAAATCTTAACTGCAACATATAACTTAATAACATGCTGAATATGTGAGTAATCCTGAAAGTAAATTTAATGTATTAGCCAAGTCTCTACTTGGCATGAACTTATGATATGAGTTCTTAGAGCTTGAAAACGAAAATGTAGATAAGATTTATAGTTTTATTGTTATGTCACTATAGCGTGGCACGTGCAATTTTCAACATACACTTGATTAATTTTTTTTAGATGTAAAATTTAACTTGAGTCTCAAAGTGACCCATGGGGTGTTGTGGATGCTGACATCATATGCGACAGTGAGAAGCAAAGGGATGTAAGTGCCAAAATCAAAAATTTGGAGATAACCAGTACAAATGGTAGGAGAACCTCTCCTCTGTTTTGGTACAAGTGATAGTAGTAGTCCTAGTAGATCTGCTATACTGCATGATTTAGAAAACTTTTCAATGTAAATCTACCTAGAACCGGAACTTTAAACGCGTTTTACTAAAAATTTGAAAATGTCCACTTACATCCCTTTGCTTCTCACTGCCTCGTATGATGACGATAAGAATATTACTTATAGTTGTGTGGTGTTTTTGCAGAAATCAATAGAAACTAAACGTTTATATGAGTATGGAACATTAACTTACATTCATCTTACAAAGTAAAGAAAGAGTATTTTTCGTCTCTAAAAGGGTAATTTACTAGGCTTTTAGAGTTACAATTTAATTATAAAAGTATTAAATTTTTAAATAAGAAAAAATACAGAAATTTCATTCACTAGATTAAAATGTGTAACATTATAAAAGGGAATACACCGCGAGCTCACAGCTCAGTCAATTCCAGCCGAGGACTGCAGTTTTGTGCTAATTAGCACTCATCAGCCCAGCAAAGGAGTGACTGAGCTGGAGGTGGAAAACCTATGCCAGGCTGATGAGTGCTAATTAGAACGAAACTGCAGTCCTCGGCTGAAATTGACTGAGCTAGTGGTGTATTTCATGTATTTTTGTCTTAGCCCTGGCTATAGGGTGGTAATTTACTGAATTATAAAATGGGTCAAAACGATTATTTAAAAATAATTTTAAATAGTTGTTTTGACCCTATTTAAACACAAACTCATCTTACAACGCAAAGAAACAGCTTTTTTTTTATGTCTCTGAAATGGTCAATTTTCAAACCAATCAATGGTAGAATTTAGAGTTACAACCTAGTTATAAAAGTATAATATATATATATATATATATATATAAATTTTATTCACTAGATTAAAAAAGAAGTAGTATTACAAAAGGGATGAAAACAACTATTTATAAATCATTTTAAATAGTTTTTTGACCTTATTTAAACACATACCGTAAAACCCTACAACTTCAGACTACTTGGTGTATTTTGCTTCTTTCATTATTCTTTGCCAATAAAGGTTGAGAATTTAACCATACACTACCATACATCTCAGCTGTAGAGTGGTGCTTCGAATAAAAAAATTCTAAATTACGCACAAAGGGAGGGGGATTTTTTTGTATAGTGGTATAAAGTTTGCACATGTTGGAGACAACTTTAGACCACATCATATTTTCCTACATATGCACCGCTAAACCGCTCTGATCTAAAGTTGAAATGCATAAATCGTTCTGTTCCAGTACCATACACTGCAAAAATTTAAAAAAAAATTACTTACTTTTTCCGATTTATAAATTTTTTTATACTTTTTGAGTCTATTTCAAGTTTTCTTAAATAAAACCAATTGTGAAAAATACAAAATTTCATTCAGATATATAAATATGAACGTTAGATAGTATGAAAAGCAATTAATAGGTACCTACTCCTGGATTTTATTATTATTTTTTTTACAAGGGCAGTTTTGTTTATCATTTTTTTACAGGGTCTTGATATAAATTTTGTCCCAACAGGGTAGGTTTCTTCGTTGTCGCAATATATATATATATATATATATGCATGTATGTATATATATATATATATATATATATATATATATATATATATATATATATATATATATATATATATATATATATATATATATATATATATATATATATATATAGATATATTTGTACCAAATGACATCGGGGGAATGAGGCCGTCACCAAAATTTACTCTTTTTTGCCTTTTTCTTTTTTAAATTTGGTTGCTCCTGATTTCTTGGATCACCTTTTCCATTAATTCAGGCGAATAGTAGAGGTAAGGACGGCCGCTTATCTTCTCTCTTTTCCCTAGATTCATGTCTAAAACCAAAGAAAACCCAAAACTAAAAGACTGCTCAAGACAATACAAAATTGTTCACAAAATATTGACAAACAATAGTAAAAATGGGTGGTCTAAAGTTGCTACTCGAATTCCCGTATTTTGTTTACTTCGAAACGACAAGTAAACAAAGCAACGTCAGGATTCGCCGATAAGGCTAAATCTTCTTAGATACCTAAGTAATAAACTTCGGAGAATTCAATCGCCAAATATAGGTTTCGAAGGAGAATTTGAAAGCTGAAGCAAAAATTGCAAAAAAAAAAATCTCCGAACACAAATAAATGTTGACACGAGAATGATAACATTGGAGCTTGGGGTAAACAAGATGAACTTCGCTAGACAACACTTGCGAACCTACTGAATTTTTTTTAAAGACTTTAACTTTGCTCCTACGACCACAACATGGCTCATACTACCAGATTCCTTCAATGGTCTAAATTTGTAGGGTTTTTCCTATTCATCTTACAAAGCAAAAAAATAATTTGTTTTTTGTCTCTAAAAGACTTATTTACCAGATTTTTACAGTTACAACTTAGTAATAAAAGTATTAAATTTTTAAATAAGAAAAAAATATACAAATTTCATTTGCTAGATTAAAAAGAAATATTACAAAAGGGGTCAAAATAACTATTTAAAGATAGCAAAACAAACTGAATAGGTATAAGCTGTAGCGATAGAGAGAAATAGATATTCAGAAAAAACGGTCATTCCCATTGTTTTCATGAATGCGACAACAAGCAGTTTCTACCTTTTTCCAAGATTTCAAAGTGTTAATTATATTTCAAAAAGTATGAAGATCTTGGATATACCACGCGCGCGCGGCATCATTTACAAACAGCACTTAATTTATAACGAAAAACATGCTGGGACCTAATTTTTTAAATACTTATTTTCATGTAAAATTTTTCTTAAGTTAATTTGTGTTCACAAAAAAAAAAAAAAAAAAAATGCCAGAGATGAGCCCCATGAACTGCCATTAAAATCACTCTCGGTTTATCAATTTTATCATATAACAAAATACTAAACAGACTAACCGTAAATCGTAACCGACTTCTTGCTCCTATTAATCGATAGTTATTTGTAATCGAAATAGCAAATAGGAATCCGCCGCACACGATGAAGAACAAATTCATCTGAATCATACGTATTTCTCCTGCATTTTTTTTATGCACAGCTTAAGTGGGTTAAGTACCTTTAAGTTCAAAGGCATAGAATTGAAGTAACCTAGTTATAAATCTTTCGATTGATCTTACACATTTTTTTGAGTTTGACGAGATGAATTTATTATTAACAAGAATGAAAGATTCCGTTGAAAATAATAAATCAACGCCTGAGATCTTGGATATTACCAAAAAAAAAAAAAAACGAGTAGGAGCTTGCTTAATCAGTATGTTTCTCAAACACAATTTCGGAAAAAAGGGAAAATTTTTATTTCAATCATGCTTGAAAATTTATCAATATCACTGTTACTTGCTTTCTTACTGAATCATAGAGAGATCGCAGTTTATTAAAAGGTGCACAGTTTAAGACTGTCCAAAGTAAATGATAATCACATTTTTCTTATTACATAAAATTGAGAAAAACAGAATTATGCGAGTGTATTTTTTATAATCTAATTTACCTACCTCAGTAGACTTATTTATTCATGCGTTTCGGGCTAAAAATTCATGCAGTTGCGAGAGTAAAATATTTTCATGAGTTCACCTTCCTGAAATGGTTTTTAACGCATTTCTAAAATCCTAACGCTTTACATTATTAGATGAGAAAAATAATGTAAAAACAATATCCTTTCGACTCAAAAAAACAAGCATGGAAAAGTAATTTGAATAAAATATCCTTTCCCCCTGGCTTTAGCATCAAATGTAATCCTTGTTACAGAAAAAAAGTGAGGAGTAAAAGTAAATCTAAAACATTAATAAATAAATTAACAAGAGTAAATAAATCACACAGTACTGAAAACGCAGCAAAATCCTAAAAAAATAGTTGAACTGTGATAGTATTGTCCTAATCCTAAGCAGATTAGGCACGGTAGTAAATTGGCACGGTAAAGTAAAAATTGTAGCGAACAGATAATTCCTTTTTTTAATTCAGCAAACTGATTTTTTACGGCATAGTGGATTGTATCTGAAGAAAGAGGGTAGGGTTTGCTGAAACTGGTCTGAAATATTTTAAAGGAGGGGTGTTAAATACTTTAGTTTTTAAGTGGTAAAGTGTAGTGTATTACACCCGAGAAGAATTAGGACTTATGCATTAAAACGTTTCGTAATGTTTGCCTATTTGACTTTATATGTATATGTATGCATCAAAGGGTACTGAGCTAAAGTTGTATTTACGAGTATATACGTAAATAATACAAAAATGATTTGACATTTTTTTTAAATCTGCTAAATTTTGTAAAGTGATTACATAACCCATAAGAATTCAACCACTTAGGTTACAAAAAAAAAAAAAAAAAAAAGCCTCACTAGTCAAAGGTTAATCAAAACGAAGCTTCCATTTTAAAATATACGATTTCACAATATTTTAAATTTTAAGATTAATGCGAGAAGGCGATTTCAAGGTGTAATGCATTTTAAATTACTAAACCCACTTTGACAATTTTTTCCCCTAGATTCAAATCTAATCACTACATAGTTATTCCTTCATTTATGTATGAGATACTCAGACATCTTTTGATTTCACTTGATAGCTTTTTAGGGTAATAGCAATTAATTTTCCAATCCTTTTTAGTTCCTTTTCATTCTTATTTTCATGAGTACAGTATTATTGATAGTACTAGTCGACCCGTGCGGAACTCCGCACTGTGCTTCGAATCGTTTCATAAGGTATTTTGCTCTTTAAGAATTTCAAAGGAAGAACATTATGAAGAAGAACCGAAAAAAAAGTAAGCGCAGAAGATAAGCATGTAATTTAAAGACATCAGTAACAAAACCTCGTTAAATACAACGTTGTGATAATTTGATCACTCACCTTTTGGTCGTACATATTTTCAATTCAAACATAAATATCATTAAAAGTGTGACTGAGTAGTGACTCGTGAAAGAGCAATAATTGTGTATGTAAAAAAACAGGTTGTGGCAAATACAGTCCTGCCCATGTGAGCATCTGGCGGGAAAAAAAGAAACATTAAAGAAATATTTATTGCCACGGATTCGAATTGGCGCCATTCTGATTAACAGCCCGACCCCAACAAACCTAGCAATCGCGCCTTCCTTTTCGAAAGCTATTCATTGAAGTTATGCGTAGTAAAAAAACAGCAAAAAAGCTTTTTGCCAAAAAAAAAAAAAATAATAATAATAATAAGATCATGCTTCTATGTTTTGTCATTAAACAGCATGATACGATTTAAAATTATTCGCAAAGCATGGAATTTGATTAAAGAATGACGAAGATCTCACGTAGTGATTGAAACGAACATTCTAGAGAAGTAATAAATTAGATTGAAAATAAGTGTTTTTATCTTTGAATACTGAACTATTTCACATAGAAGGTTGCTTTAACCGTTACGGCTTGAATGCCCGCGCATATTTCTCTTTTAATCGAACACTTAAAATTCAAAACCAAAACCAGTTGAACTGAGTCCGTTTTTTAAGTGTAATTTTTCGAACGTAGACAAAATGTATTTTTTTTTCAGCAGAAAGCAGAGGAGTAGAAAATAATTTCTTGCTAATGACGTTGATAATAATTTTAATGCTTTATATCGTATTCGCGCGAATAAAAAATTAAAGGTTTACTGGGTGAAACTCGTAGTCTTAATTTGGCGTAGTATTTTTTCATTTTTACAAAAGGTCGAACACTGCTATTAGAAACATCTACATTTCAACATACAATGAAAATGTTTTTCTGCACAAAAAAGATTTCCTTTAGGCAAATCTAATACTTTTTTATGCTTACATTATGCTGAGTGGTCTGGATGTAGTCAAAGCTTTAAAAAAAAGGAAGAACACCCTTCGATTAACAGTCTCAACTTATCTGAATGATAACTGTAGCCTGCATAAAGGAGTCGAAACACCAAGTAGCATTCCCACTGCATTTATTTTATTACGTTTGTTTGTTATGAGTACATGTAATGCGTAATACTAATATAAATTTGATATTATATCGGACAGCCCAAACTTGCCCGAAGTTCAGATAATTTATAGCCGAACGCTCTACCGAAAAAAACTTATCAATTTAACCGAACTAAGTCCAGTGCTTTTAAGCTTTATTAAAATATGAACACACACACAAAGGCTTTTTTTTTTTTTTTTTTTTTTTTGCCGAAAACGACGTAAAAAATGGAAAACTGCATTAAAATGGAAAACTGCATTAGAACTTTGCTTTTAAAAAATGCATAAGAACTACAGGCAGCATCAAGGTTTTGAAACAGCAAGGGGCTTTTTCGAAAACTTGATTTTTCGACCGTAAGTCTATTTTTCTTCATTAGATAGCCTGATAAGTTTTAAAATGAGAAGGAAATAATATATAAGATAAGCTATTGAAGAAACATTTTTTTATTCTTGAAAATTTTTACAATTTGTTACCGCAGGCTGCTTGAACCGTTATAACTTAGATGGCAGCACGTGTTCATCATTTAACATCACGGTTAAAATACAAAATAAATTGAACTATGCTCTTCTTTAAGCGTAGTTTTTTGAATGTAGTAAAAATGTGATAAACTATTTGTTTTTTTTGCAAAAAGAAGAAAAAATATATATTTTACCCTTCAAATTGAGGTAGTAATTTTTTTACTTGTACAAAGAGTCAAAAACTCATTAGAAGAATATGTATTTCAATATACGATTTATTATTTTTTTCTGAACAAAAAACAATTCTATTGTAGTCTGAAATCTTAAACCTGTTACTTATATTTTCGCTTCCATTATACTTTAATTTTCTTACCAGACTCAATGCTTAAAAAGAAGAAAAAAAAAAAAAAAACGTACAATTCAGAAGCAATTTAGCACAAAGTCACTTCAAGTTTTCATATCAGCAAGGAGAGTTTCCTTCTCATTTATTCTATTTCTTCATAGTTGTTATCCACTTAATTAAGTGTTCGTGTAATTGCGCGATATTTCTCTAATTTTTTGTTGCAGATTGTCCGGACGTGGGCCCGAACACGTATTCTCCTGGTTACGAAGAGAACGCTCTGCCGATCAAGCTATTCAGCTCTGTCGGTCATAGCGCAAATTAGAGTTTTAAGTTTGACCGAAAACCTCATTCTGGTTCTTTAAAACGGGTTTTTCGGCTGAAAAAAACAATTTTTAGACCTTGGGTCTATTTTTCGTCAGTAGCCAGCACCATAAGCTTTAAAATAAGGCGTAAATCAAAGAAATCGATCAAGAATTGAGGAAAATCTGGCGTAGAAACCAAAAGCAGGCTACAGAAATAATATATAAGGATAAGAAGCATGCAGAAAGAAAAAAAAATGAAACCTATTTTCTCCATATAACGCATTACTCTGCGAATTCTCTCCGCGGCTTCCAAAATCCTTCCTTTATATCCCATTCTATAAGCTGCACAACCGAAATGAAATATTATATTTCCTCAAAGATATCGAATCCCAGTGAACGGAAATCTCGTATCTGGAACCAACAGACAGTTTTGCAGCTTTCTGTTTTTGACTTTCGTAATAAATTGTCTGGCTTTTTTTGTCTTGGTTCCGAACCGGAAGACTACCAGTGATTTGACAAATGATATGATTCAACTTTTGAGGATTATGCAGTTCAAATTATTGTCAAAAATTTTTCATAGCGTGCCTGTCAAAATAAGTTTTCCATGAGTAATACGTGTATCTTCATGCCGTTGTTACGTACTTAGAAATGATTTATACAAATGTTACATCGTTTGGCAGTTTCAATTTGCATTTCGTGTGTTACTACACTTAACGTTTAGGCATTAATCAAGGAGATATATATCACTAGACTTAATATATTTTTTTAAAACTAAATAAATGAGAGCAATTATTTCTTCCAAAGTAACAGTTCGTTTCATTTTCTTTTTTTTTTCTTTAATAATTCATCAATATGAAGCTACCGATAGATCTACCAATGAATAACAACTGCAAGCAGTTTACTTTATGGTTACTATTAATCTTCGTCTGAAAAATTTATAGGCACACCTATTAACTTCATTTACTTTCGTAACGGAGTTAGTATTATCATTAATGTTACGATTAAAAAGCTTTACTAAAATCTAGGAAATGAATGTTATTGCGACATAAATAACCTCAATCTCGAATATGAGTCATTTTTGCTACTTAATGGTTTGGTTTCAGCAGGCCAATCAAAAGTGCCGCTGTTCCCTAAAGAACTTCAACGTGGCAAATTTTCCCCACTCCTCACCAAAGTTTAACCAACTTTGTATGCTTAATGGAGAAAAGCAGTAATTTAAAAATATAGAAAATGAACAGTTCAGACAAATATACTCTCCTCTGTCTGTATCCCTTTATCTCATCAATATGGCAATGATAAACAGCATAAGACCAACTATGTGCAACGACTTGCCTAGGAGGCATGTTTCTCCATTCACTTTTCACAGATTTGTCATACTCCAAATATCCGAAATTTATTATTTAAGGACCATCAGTAAGTATTTGAAAATTTATGTGCGGTCCAATCTTATAAATATTATTTCTCAGGAGTCGAGGAGGATACGTGCATGCCGAAGACTTGGCATTGTGTGAAATTTGAAGTACGGTAGTCTGAATAGTAAATGAAGACTTAGCAAAACATTATTTTTATAATATTAAAAACTGAAGCATTTAGTACCGGACATTAAAAACATATTTATCGTTATGTGTAATTATCTTTGAAAACTGAGAAAGCTTTTACGAATTCTTGTAAGACAAATTCTGAAACCCCTTTCTAAAGGAAAAAAAATACTATTCAATTGAGGTGTGTTCTTTCATTGGTCGGACAGGTCCGTTACCTCAAAATGTGCTGATCTTAGCACCGAGGTGAAACGTCTCCCCTCCCCATCACTAATACTTGTTTTTATTAACATCATTAAAAGTTGAATTGATACAAATAAAGATTTTAACATGTGTTCCGATCTACCCCTTTCTGTGGGGTGAACCGGTAAAAAATTATGTACAATAAAAATAAAAAATAAAAAGTTCAAAATGTTTTGTTTTTGCTTTGAAAAGGAACAAAACAAAACCAAAATTTTTAGACAAAAAATCAGCTTTTAAAAACATCCCGCGTTACATTTTATTTTATGTTAAAGTTCAAACGTATTCCGATCCACTCCATTTTACGATATTTGTTTGTTCTCAATAATCAAAACAGGGACAGTGTTTTTGGCTGTTTTAAATGTAAACTGAGTTTTGAAATATCAGATGATCGAATTCCCCTTTCCTCGAAGTAATTAATAAATCCCTACTGAGGATAAATGAAAAATCTTACCAAACATAGATTTTCTTTCTTTTTCCAAATGATATCAAAGAAGATGGAGGACGACACCTTTTTATTTATGTGCCAACTAATTTTCAATAGAATGAGCTCATGAGTAAAAGCCGGAAATTGTTATGATGGGATAAACAATTGCCAAATTAATAATACAAACGATTTCTATTATTCATGATGGGGTGGATGACGCACATACATGTTTTTAGGTGTTCAAAAGCTTACATAATTCACTACTATAAAAATTCTCTTGGGACCTATTGCACCGTCTTGATCCCCGCTTGAGAAATTAAGACATAATACTAAATACATATACATAAGTCGAACAAATACCTTTGTGCTTGAAATATAAAATAAGAAATAATTGAATAAAATTGCAGATTACTACAGACACGTGTTTCGGGGTTACAAAGAATCCCTTTTTCAATGCAAAATAAGTAAACTTTTAGATGAAAAAACATCTTTTGTCGAATGTCTTTTCATCCCATAAGCTCACTTATTTTGCATTGAAAAAGGGATTCCTTGTAACCCTGAAACACGTGTCTGCAGAAATCTGCAATTTTTACGTTGTTATTTCTTATACATACACTTTGCTTGATTCTTTCTCACACACTTTTAAATAAAAAATCGAATTTGTTTAAACATGAGTCAAACTCTTTTCTTTTTTTAATGTTTAAAATGCACTGAACAATTAATTACTCTGTAGTTGATTTAAAATGGAATTTGCCTTGTATGTTTCTGCTCGAATGAAGAATTTAGTTCATGTCAGCATTTATTAAAATTCATAAATGATTAAATTTAAACATCAGACAGTACACTCGCGTGATAACAAGTGGTACCCGAGCTAAAGGTTGGCGACCCTTAATATCTAGTCTGCTTTCAGTCATATATGCTAAACGCACGAAACCACTCATAGATCACTTTGGCGAAAATTTGTCTTTTGCACAATCTGAACTAGTATTTAGCGATTTTCATCAGATTTATTTTGCTGGAAAACAGGAAAACTATAACTAAAGGTAGTTTGGGCGTTGTTCCAAAAACAAACATAAAAGTAACTTCCTATTATATTTTCATTAATATTGAAATGAGTTTTAAGTGCTTGACTAATATTAAGAGTGATTCAGGAGAAAATCTTTTCTTTTCAACTTTAAGTTAGCGAGTTCTGTCAAAGAAATTTTAAAAATGACTTGTGTTCAAATTTTCGTTCTTACGTATTTCATTTGTTTCAAAATTTCAAAGAAAAAAATATCTGTTGAAGTGTAAAGTTCTTTCTTTTGGTGTCTATAAGCATCAGTTCGCTTGAAAATAGTCATTCAGACTGAGCAATAATTATAACAAGATAATTTATTGACTAAAGAAAGGGAGATGAAGAGCGTCGGATACGCTGCTTCAGATATTTACCTTAAAGTGGGGCTACTTGAGCCTCCAGGGGCTACGTGAACCCATGAGAAAAAGTGTTTAAACTCCATCCTGGACCTATAAAACTCAATGTATAGACTTAAAAAACTTTCTCCATGCGAGATAGCAGTACTAGGTAGAGGCTGGAGTATGAAACGAAGTTTCTGCTATTCCCACCTTTTTCTGATTGTGGTTATGATTGCAAGTTGTCTAAACAGTTGTTTTTAGTGCAAACTTTCACATGTAAGTGCATGGAAACATCTGATATCATCAAGGTCAAGATAGTTTTATGTTTGCATTCTATTTCTTAATAAAAGACCCGTGTTTTAAGGTTATATCTATATAATTAACACAGTAACTAATAGAAGTTAGTAAAAGTGCACTGGTTGCCTCAAAATGTGGCTACTTGTACCCAGCGTTCAAGCAGCCCCAGACCACACTTTATCACTAAATTATGTTAAGTAAGGTTTCTAATCTTTTAAAATAAAGATGTTAGTTACTATTTATACCCGTTTATCTGCAGACTTGGGGATAAAAAGAGTCCGAAAGCAAAAGAGAACCCCTTGAAGTAGAAATAATGCGGATAATTAAGAGGAAAAATTACAATTTTGTCCAGATTCAACTAATTCCGGTGAAATGTCTTAGAGAGTGGCATCAGTTCATTTTGACTTTAAAAAGGAAACTAAAAGATCGTTCACAAAAAAAGTCTGAGCACCCTGTAGTATTTAGTAGCGAGGAAGAGCAGGTATTAAATAATATCAGAGAAAATAAGTCCACCCAAGCCATTAAATTAAATTGAGGAGTTTTCATTATTTCTAATGTTTAAATAATGAACACTTTAATTGGTTTTAGCTGTAGTTAGATTATATTTCTGTTTGAGAAATTATGTTTGCCTAAAAATATGTGTTTATGCATACGATGATTTTATATTAATTTATATAAATAATTGGCAATTTATATAAATAGTTTGCTCACTAGAACGTACGTTTTAAGTTTTCTTTTAAAATCAGTGATACCACCACCTGTTTTATAGCTTTTTCTAATGAATTTGCTGAGTGAGACCAAATAGCCCTAGCGCGAGGCTACTTAAACCCAATTTTTAAAAATAGAAAAAAAAAGAATATTAAGAGTTAAAATAGTTGCTTAAAAAAGGCTTAACTTGGCAGCAGAACGTCTAAAAAGTGGTAAAAACAAGATTATCAGTTCACATTATGGGTTTAACCAAAAATTCAGTGTGAAACTCGTAAAAAAATGAAATTTCGGGTCCAAGTAGCCCCACTTTAGGGTACTTGTTTTCGTTCCAATAAAACAAAATGTTCAACAGAAAATGCTTTTTCTTATGCTTTGAAATTTTTGAAGTTGAATCTTAGGATTTTTGCACTTTGTTCCTTCTTTGAATGAAAAGCTACGGATTTTAGACACGAATTTCGAATAAAATTCGTTTATTTACGAAGTAACTGTTTTCACGCGGCGTTGAGTCACAGTTCTATGGTGCTTCCTAAGGACGCGTTACAATTGAGGCAGTGAGAAGCTAAGGGATGCAAGTGGACATTTTCAAGTTTTGAGTAAAACGCGTTTAAAGATCACATCCTAGGTAGGCTTTCATTGATTTTTTTTTCTAAATCATGCTGTATAGCAGCAACTACCAGGGCTACTAGTACCATCTCTTGCTCCAAGACAGAGGAGAGGTTCACCTACCATGTGTACTGGTTATCTCCAAATTTTTAATTTTGTCACTTACATCCCTTTGCTTCTCACTGCCTCAATTGTTATTTTTAATTTATACCTTAAGTTCTTTATTCGACCCCATCATTTTACTCCCATTTTCAACAGCGCTTTGTTGATATTTTTTAACTAATGTGCAAAAAAAACTGTGGTATAATAATTATACTTTCTTAAACACTTAAGTTATATTTTATCTGTTTTTTGTCCACAAACGTTAGCGATCAAATATTTCTTTCCATGTTCATTTGATTGTCTTTTGCTAGGTGTGAAGTTACTCCATTTCATTTGGGGAGGCATCGAGTTGTCGGGGGCCCTATTGTGTTCAATCGCAAATAAAGTATAAATCTTACTAATGCACAAAATGTTGTTTTTGAAAGGTTTAGTTATTTAATTATTCGTACTTTACATGCGGAACGTTAGATCTTACTTCTCAAAAGAAAGCTATACTACATAATCCTGAAATATGTACCAATCAAGTGGTCACGTTAACCCTTTAGACAGTTGAAGGCTCTAAGGACTTTATGGCAAATCAGACCCTGCGTGCAAGAAATCAAAACTGATTGAAAGAAAAGTAAAAATAGTTAAATTTTATTTCATTACAGTGTTTTAACCTGCATTTAAATACAATTATATTTCGAACGCAACAGTTTCTTTATTCTTCTTGCTCATTATTTTTCCAACTAAGTTTAAAAATTTAATAAAAACAAAAACTAGGAATCTTAAGAGTACATTCTAAAATTAAAACGAAAATTCAGCGCAAAAGTAAAATATAAGTTTTATCCAGCATTATTATTGTTTTTTTTTTTTTTCAGATAAAAACTTTTAGTTGCCCTTCGATAACTAATGTAGAATATTTTGAACTGTTTGTATTTTTAAGTGATGTAGGTAGCATTAGTCTAATGAAATGATGGAGATATCTAAGCACGTGATTTATGAACTTCATATTCAAGCAATTTTTGCTTTTGTAACATCCAAAAACAAATAGATTATCGTGTTTGAATATTTCATCGGTGAACTCCATTTCATTAGAGGATTCTCGTGCATTTACGCTTCAGTGGTAACTTATGAGACATAATTGGGGTTATCCGTTACCATAGATACGTTAAATAGAATGCGTTTTCAGATTCGTATACGAATTGTAAAATTATTCTGCTTGGTGATGTTATCATCGGTAGAATTTCGATGTATTTATATGCATCAAGAGCAAATACGTGCTTCAATTTCTGCTAAATGTTTGTCCTTAATTCTAAATTCTTAAAATCGTGCGTATAAAGATTTCAGCGCTTAAACTTTTTGGTGAAATTTCTCTGAAAAGATGCTTACTAGTTTTTGATTTCAGATTTAGCTCACCAGAATATTATTTATCTTCATTTTCCGAAATATATATTAGGTTTGTAATGTTTGTCTTCTTGGAAACGTGAGAATTGTAGGCGAGTGAAAAATAAGTGAAATATTCTCCTCTCTGAAGAGTCAAACATGTTAACATGATACACGAAGCTAAACATGTATTCAGATATTCGGACAGACTGATGATTGAGCAAAACAGAGCTAAATCAATTCTACATGATGGCTCAAAGAAAAATATTTTAAAATAAGTCGACATGATGTACAGTATAACTTTGATTTAACGATACCCGATTTAATGATTTCCTCAATTAAATGATATATTTCGCTGGTCCGGATTTAACTACATTGAATGTATATGCTCCTTGATTTAATGGTACCCTTGATTTAACTGTATAAAATTTTACAGTTCCTTGACAATTGTTAAACTGGGGTTATACTACTTGGTTTAATCACCCATCAGAATAGATTCATTTATTTAAAAAAAAATCTCTTAAAGTACGGATATGACGCAACTATTTTAGAAAATTATTTTCACAAAATCTGTCATCCATTTGGGTGTCATCCCCGAGGGTTGTCACCCAGGACAAGAGGGCCACTCCTACCTTAAGTAATGTAATTAAGATAATTAAAAACAGTGGTGGAAATTTCAGAAAGGACACATTTATGTTTGTCATAAACTCTAAACCCATTCTGATGTCATCCCCCAAATGTGTTTAACTCGTTGCAACCCCTATCCCACCAGGTTTATACTACTGGGTTTAACAGATTGAACATTATTTGAATATTTTTGAGAAATTTCAAAAGGAAACATTTAACCTTTTCACCAACTCTTAAATACCTTTCGACTTTCAATGATATATCGTAGCCTCAGAGCAAGAGTAAGACGTGAAAAAAGAGAGTTTCTAGTAAAATTGATTTGAAATTTGGATGTTTTTTTCAATATTGAATATCTGAGGTTGTAATTCATTGATTAAAAAAAAAATTGGGAACTCCCCTAGCTTTTGAGTACATTTTAAGGGGTGTACTGAAATATTCAATTAATCTTGTAGGAAAATAATTAAATTCACTTGTCCTACTGTTGCTCTTAATGTTTCTGAAGGCAACTAGGATATAAAAGCGAATAGCAACATATCCTAGTGTTTTACTTAAAAAATCATTTTCAGTTAAGATACTGCTAAGATCAGGGCTGCGGGGTCGGAGAGAAAAGACCCGACTCCGACTCCGGGAATTATAGAGCCGTCGACTCCGACTCCACTGGTTGAACTGCGGACTTTGAGGGAAAATGACCGACTCCGAGTCTTTGAATTTAAAACCTTCAACTCTTTTACCACAAAATGAGCGCGACTCCGCCGTCGACTCCGACTCCACTGGTTGAACTGCGGACTTTGAGGGAAAATGACCGACTCCGAGTCTTTGAATTTAAAACCTTCAACTCTTTTACCACAAAATGAGCGCGACTCCGACTCCGCAGCCCTAGTAAATGTAGAGTTGTTGTTTTGCTGCTTCCAGCTCATCAGTAATGTTGATTGAAAATAAGCGGTTTTGTGGTTGTGTTTAGAAATTTAAAAAAATCTAATGATATTAAACATTTTTATTAGAAGTACACATAAACTAAATATTATTCGGATTCACAATTATTATCATTGTCATTAGTCGCGGATCCCTTTAGAGACGTAAAGAAGTATTGCTTCTTTGGAATATATTTTGTTCGTGCACGGAAACCAGATCATTCTTCTTTTTGATTGGAATGGATGGTTTTTCTGTATAAACTGAATTTGGTAGAATTTGTTCTCTTTTTGCTTAATTTTTTTTTCTTACGTCAATTATGCGAGCATTATACTCTATTTCAGGAAAAGAAGTCTTGTAAAATATTGAATTCGGGAGTCTCTTCTGAACAGGATTAGTAAAATAGTTCTAAAAAAAAAACTTTGTCAGAAGAAAAAAAACTTCGAAAATCATGTCAACATGTTTTCATTAAAAAAAATCATCAAATTTTAAACAATGTCAACCCCCCCCCCTCACAAAAAAAAGCGCCATTCGAATTCAGATAATATTTCCCAAAAATCCCGATTAGAATAAGAATAGCAGTTCCGTAGAACCCTCATCTCAGCAAAAACAACCCTGTTGTAAAAATTTCCCCGCCAAGAAAACCTTTAACTCTTCCCCACAAAAAAGAAAGCCTTCATCCTAAACCCAAAAACTCTCAGCCTTAAAAAGTCATGATATCTAGTTTGCCCGCCAAGTATCTGCCGAACTATCATCCTCCCTGTTCTCTTCTTTGATTACACCGACTTCCGTTAGAACCTCCTCCCACCTTCAACTCCTCAGAAATATGGATAAATCCTTTAAATTGTTTATCTTGTTTGGCGGGAAGCTTTTTTAAGTGAGGTGGTTGTTTGGTGAGCAAAAAGTTTTATTAGACTTTTTTCTGTCTTTTTATTTTCTGTAAATATTATGTAACACTAAATTGTTGACCTACTGTTTAGTACCAATTGTTTTTTTTTAAATAAAAATAGTCAAAATAAAATATTTTTAATAAATTTACTAACTGATTAATGAAAAAATATAATTACAAATATTTACACATTTTCAACACTTAAAATATCCTAGACTAATATTAATATTACGGAGAGGATATGGGAATTACTCACACGTGTCTCAGATGTGCTTACAAGTGCCCCATCATCCACCTTAGAAAAGATTTTCAAAAATTAAAATTCTTAATCTGATTAAAAAAAATTAAACATTGTCATAAATTTACTTGAATGTTTACATAATAGTTTGCAATAAAAAGGTGTAGCTTATTCGTTAGGATAAAATTTGTTTTCACTTGAAGAAGACATCGAAAAAATAATATAAAACACTGCTAAAACAAAGACGTTGTCACCAAAGAAACATAAAATGACTCATTACTCTCAAAGTTTGAATAAGAGGTAGGACTGATACTGCCATTACTTGAGAATTTTTCAAGTTTTTTTAGTTGAAGTTATTTTAGTAAAACATATAACGTTCACATATGCCCCCCTTTCCTATGCCTAACTTAATTCTTAAAAGGACTTAATATTAGTACAAACTTTATCATATACTCGGTGAAATGAAACAAACAAGAAACTTTGCTCTGCCAACTGGTGCAACATGCTCGAACCCCTCTCACTTTACCAAGTGGATGAAGTGTAAAAGAGAAAAATAAAAAACCTCTCACTTCTGTATTTTCCCACAATTAACAATGTAAATATTTTTGTTTAAATTATTTTTGAAAAAATTACATAAAACCGATTGAATGACCTTTGTAATGTTGTTCAAAATTAAATTTTTACGCCACACAAAGTTTTTATATTGACTTTAAATGCTCAAGAAATATCGTTCAGGATTTTCATTTGTTAATTTTCTTCTTTGAATTGAGCTTTCAGCACTTCAATTGGATAACTTATTTTGACTGATGACTCTTTGCGCTTCATTTCTGTCTTTATATGCTTTAATAGAACAAAGTAGATCTGATTATGTACCTTTTATCTGTAAAAGTGGCAGTCCGATCGTTTGACCCAAATATTCAACAGCCCATAGCATCCCCAACATAATGAAGATTCAGGGTTGCTCTTAAATTTCATACGCAGGGTTATGTTTTAGATACATGTCCTAAGTCTATAAATGTTTAATCAGATGTACCAGTAAAATAGGAGGGCGATGTGGAAGGTTATTGGCTCCAGGTTCTGCTGAAATCTAGTAGTAATACAAAATTAACTACTGTTTTATGTGAGGGAAAGAGCAGAGTCGTTAAAGTTGCATTTTCTCCTGTCTATAGAAAATTCATTTTGCTGTTCATGTTTTCGCCATTGAAAAATATTGAATTTAATTTTTTTTGCCTAGATTTTTATAACAACTACTCTAAAATAGAAATCATAGCATCGTAATTTTAGAGATGATTTAATTTAAAGATTTTGAGAATATGACTAAAAACAGAATCCGCTGAGAATCAAATTACTTATTTATTCTGTTATAAACTGAGGCACAAATTAATTAACTTCCAAAAATATTGGAATTTTGTCGTCCAAAATACTTAAGATACCTCTTTCTCTTAATATTAAGCACGTTAAGAAAGGAACCATAGTATCTGTTTAATATTCAATGAAACAACAAGAACAATAGAGGCAGGTTCTTTCTCGGTGTATAATCTTCTTCATTTTTAAACGCAACTTTTTTTTTTTTTTTTTTTAAGAAGCAGAATGTTTATTCGTCGAAAACAGAATAAATATGAAACTAAAAACTAAGACTTCTCATCATCAAAATGTTGATAAGGTTGTTGCTCATAGTTTTTTTTTTTTTTTTTTAACTATCCTTTTCCCATCTTATTTATTTTCTTAGTGTGTCTTCCCTTTTTTGCTTTACAATTCACTCTGGTGGTAGTGCAGATATCTACTTAAACTTCTTCGACTTGATCACATCAATGAAACAATCTATTACAGTTCTACTAAAAAATTACTATTTAAAATAAATTCTTTTAAACTCATTGCTACCCACACAGTTCATATTCTTGAGCTGTGTGGGGGCTTAAATTCTGTGAAGTTTTAGTTTGCATTCTCGCTTCTTGTCGCACTATTCGAGGTTCTTAGATCTTACTTCCCTCTAATATGATTTAGTAAAGTATGCTATTTTTATCCAAACCTACCGTCGATAATTGAACTTTGATGAACTTTTGAAGACTTCAATCTTTTCTTTATTCAATCTGGCGCTGGTACGTGTTTTCCTGCAATAGTTCAGCCATAGAGCTATACGGCAACTCTGAATAATAATTACAATGTGAATCTTACGTATTTTACAAATTTACAATGTGTACATTGCTCCAGCCACTTCTGAATAAACCTTTTACGATGACTTTAAATAAGACACATCATGTCTAAGGACTAAGTTTTCATTGCATTAAAATTTGCAAATGATTAACAAAACAATAGTATGAATAACAATAATGAATAAAAATAAGGGAATAAAAAAATATTTGAGATTGTGAATTATAACATTAGGCATCTACTGCTGTTAAATGCTTTACATCTCGAACATGTTGAAAATTTTGCAAATGATGAACATATTTTTTAATTCAAACACCGTATCATGCATAATTTCCATCATATTCCGCGTAAGTTTCATTATCGACCCTATGTCTGAAACCTCCTTTTATGAGCTAACTAATATTTGGGTCATCTACTTCGGCCGTTAAAGTCACATGAGGTCGCAAAGATTATAAGCTTTCTAGAAAAGAGTGGATATTCAGTAAGGTTCGAAGCGTAAAAGCACGTATGTCGTGATTAATGGACATCACATTTTACCAAGAAAATGTTTTCTTGTGTGAGACAGAATATTTGAACATTAGAATCAGCCCCTGTGCATGTTAGTTCTGTTCTTTCTGTGACAAAGTATTCTAGATTGCGAATGATAAAGAAAGGCATGAAACGTTCTGTTCACTTGAGAACTTGAGATGCTGCAGATAGAAGTGATCCAAATTAATGTGATACTGATGAAAAATAATTTAAAGAACGATAAAGTAGGGGTGCCCACCTGGGGAGGGAGAGGAGAGTCATGGCGCAGACTGCGCCATTGAAATTTTTAGAGGAGGCGTTTTGAGTGGTATTTTTCACCTTTTCGGGGGGATTTTGCTTTTGAGGGTTGTCAAAACGATATTTAGAGGGAGGGGGCGCCCCTGGATTAAGTATGTATTTTTTCCCAAACTTTCAAGTTGCATTGGAAATCACCCCGCATTATGGAAGCTGAATAAATAGTATGGAACTTTAAACTTATTGATTGTGCTTGGAGTATCAAACAATATTAAAAACTACTTTGACTATCGTAACAATTTCTCGTGATGTGCTTTTTGCCATAGAAGTACTTGGTGTAAATAGAAAACCATAAATTTACACTAATCGCTACTTGTTTTCCCGACTTTTCTCGTAATCAAAACCTCTAAATGTTCCTTTTATTTTTAAATGTGTCAAAAAATTCCCCAGCCATTTTCTTTTCAATTAATAGTGACAGAAAATAGGTCTTAAAATGTCCTTATAACCCGTTTTCCCTCATGAAATTTATCGGTTTACAAATTTTTAAATACGGTTTTCGATTTAGCAGGTGTTTCTAAATGAAACCCAGTAGCTCAGTAGTAGTGCTTTGCACTCCCACTACTCCTGGGTCTGGCATGGTTGACTCAACCGTACATCCTTTCAGTGCGTCGATAAAATAAGTACCAAGCGTTCTTGAGAACTAAACCCTAGGTGTTCCGCGTTCGGCTGACCACCTAACCGGAACATCTGCCTAGCACCCCAGAGCTCTTGGTCAGGAAGACTGAGATGGGCACAATAGGCTTTGGCCTCCATGGGCTGTCGTGACACTGGGTTTGGTTTGGTTCAGGTATTTCTAAATGAACAAACATACGGGAACACTTGAGAAAAAGCAAAATACGTATAATTTGAATAAATTGATTGTAAGACCAAAATAATGGAGGGGGGGGGGGATAATGTTTGATTCTGAAAGGAACAATTATTTCTTTCTATCAGTGAGATTCATTTATGCTTGATTCTGACAGGAAAAACACGAGCTGGATATATTTGACAAGAAGCTGCATTTTGTTTATGAAACTGAAAAAATCTGTCGTATTAGGAGGCATATAGGGCAGGGTCAGTGGTTGGAAAAACTACATTTTTTTTGTAGCGAACGACAACTACCAGTACTTTGTTACAAATGTAGTTAACTACAACTACAACTACTTTTTTCAAAATGTAGCAACTACAAACTACTTCTGAAATGTAGTCGCTATTTCACTACTTTCCAAAAAATAAGTAAATACAAAGCATACACAATAGGTTGTCCCTCAAAAAATGAAAGTAAATTTTTTAAGTTGCATACACTCTTGTATTTTTCCTCTTGTGTAAAAACAATCGTGAAAATCAATTACTTTTAAATTTTAAAAAAATACCCAGGAACTAAAAAGCAAAAAATAACTGATTACACTTACATTCTATTTCCTACCCAAACATAGAAATGAAATTTATTTTAATTAAATGAAATTCCAGTACAAAAATCAACTGAACGAAACACCGAATTATAAAATAAACACTGATTTAAATTGCTATACGATGAATTATTTTAAATACCTAACTAGTTATGTACGATCTCTTAATTTTTAATAACCTTTTGAAGTCGGGGCCGCCTATAAACAACTACATAACGCAACTGACATTCCACCGAATCCTGAATTAACTATACGCGAAATTAGTCTTTAAAACTAAACCTACTCGGTTACTAGTGGTTACTAAACCTACTAGTTAGGTATTTAAAATAATTCATCGTATAGCAATTTAAATCAGTGTTTATTTAATAATTCGGTGTTTAGTTCAGTTGATTTTTGTACTGGAATTGTAAAATGAATTTCATTTCTATGTCTGGGTAGGAAATAGAATGTAAGTGTAATCAGTTATTTTTTGCTTTTTAGTTCCTGGGTATTTTTTTGAAAGCGGTTTTTTTTAAAGTAATTTATTTTTTGCTTGTTAATGGTATAAATAACACGACGAGCGTCTCGGAGACTTTCCACGACTGTGTAGAAAGGCTTTTGCAAATGCGTAGCTAATTACAAAAAAAATTGTCTTCATCATTAGTTGTTCAACTTTATAAAAGTTTGCTTTCCGCAAGCAAATGCACGAGTCACTAAAAAAAATAATAAATAAATAAACGAAATCGCTTTGAGTTTAAATTTGTAAAATTGTAAATTTTAGAATTGTAATATTGTAAATTGTAATTTATGTTTCACAATACGTGTCATGTAACTCGTGATAAAAGTCGCATGTTTCTTCACATAGCCCCACTATAGATGAAGTTTAAAAATTCCACTAGAATGAATTTTATGTTTGCTTCAGAGAATCCTTAATTCAAAATTTTCATTAGCATTACTCCTAATCTTAATACTATTATATATGCGAAAGTTTGTATGGATGTATGGATGTATGGATGTATGGATGTTTGTTACTCTTTCACGCAAAAACTACTGAACGGATTTTGATGAAACTTTACAATAATATAGCTTATGCATCAGAATAACACATAGGGTAGTTTTCGTCCCGTTATGGGGGGCAAACCCCCCTTAAGGAAGCAATAAAATACAATTTTCGTATAAATTCTCTAATATAGGGATGAAAAAATACTTGCACCTATTTACATTATATGTCCATCGAAAGCTCTGATTTTTCTGCTGAAGACGGCACTTATTCGAAATTTCTAAGTAGAATAAAAAACGAGTTATGAACTTTTTAGTTTCATGGTCGAAGGCTTTCCTAAACTGAATACAGTATTTAGTGTATCATCTCAACTCCCTGTCGATAGCGACAATTGTTGTATTGTTGACTATCTTTGCTTTTCGTGACGGTTAAAGGCTTTTCTCAAGTCAAATCTTGAAGTAAGATTTTTGCACAAGATTGGCAAATAATATATGATTTCGTTGATCATTTTCCATTTAAACGGAACTTTAATGTAATTAATGGTTTTTATTATTATTTATGCTGATTGAACACTTACTCATTATCCAATCAACCAGCAGATCGCCAAAATTTTTGCAGAAAGATTTCCGTAGCTGATGTATTAGGCAGTTTTTTTCAACGTCGCTGTTTTTGAAGCCGAAGACTACGTCATAAGGTTTCTCAGCTTTCACCATGTAAACAAAATATCGCCAATCAAAGAATCTTTAAAAAACTTTTTTTACTGTGTTAAATTATCCAGCAACTAAATTAGGCAAATACATCAACAGCACAAAAACTTCCATTAATTTTCCTTTTTGCACAATTTCAAACAATCGCCAAATTTTACTACTTATTTTGGACACATTTCGGATGAAACTCTCTAGCGCCATTTTATGGTGACCAAAAGTATCTCAGCACCTGGCGATAATATCTTTGTAACGAAAATTAATATCATATCGTTTTACAAAGTAAGGAAAGAAGGAGGGAGCATCATCGAAGGTATCCCAAAACAGTTCCCGCAAATTCGGTAAAATAGCACCAAAAGCCCACAATGATTGAAATTTCCCAAAATAACTTAAGCAAGTATAAGGGGATTACGAGCAACTTTAATAGCAATACAGAGAAGGTTTTAGACTCCATGTTAAAAAAAAAAAAGTATCAACAGATTAATCTTTTTAAACATGAGAAGAATAATTTCATGTTTTGGAAATTTGTATATGCTTAAATATAGTGCTTTCGTTTCTAAATCAATACTATTTTGTTCTTTATGCTTATTGCTATTTTACTTTTATGGGTAAGGAAAAAACTCGATTTTTAATCACGTCAAAAAGATGTGTTTTAAATTCTTTCACTTAAACCAGAAAACAAAAGCAAGTAACGATTTTTTCTCATAATTATTACTGACCCAGGCAACGCCGGGTACTTTTGCTAGTGATTAATATTTATTTTAACCTATTGTTGAGCGAGAACTGAAATAATATTTAACCCATTGCCAAAGGACAATAAGAAAGCCAGCTCTGCTTTTTGCGATGAAATTTCCTACTGTGATGTGTCGATTGAGAATAGATAAAACGTAGAGAGAGTGAAGCCTTCATTTCTTAAAAGCAGCGATTTTAGGTCCCGAGATATATTTGAAGTAAAGTACTGCAAGGTTCACGCAAAACGTGTGTTCTGTCGTCGTAGTTGAACCATGTGACCGGATCGGTGCTTTAGGTTTTCCTAACTAAATGATCAGAAAGTACCATACCTAGCAACGTTTGTTTCTCGGCTGAAATCCATCCGAATTTTGGCATCAATGTCAAGACTACTTTAGGATTATCTAACTAATCAGTACATTATTAAAGGAAAAGATGATGGAATTTAAAAACAAAACAAATTTTATTTTCGTCTAGATAAATTACAACAGGGTACTTCTGTACACAAAAGATCAGTGCAGTGGAAGATCTTTATCTTTGGTGAAAAGAACAAATAAGGCAATATGAAGTTTTAAAAGTTTTCGTTCAAAAGATCGGACCGCTTCTCGGTCGGAGTTAACTTCGCTCAATGATCGGCTGGATTACAGTAACGTGGTGGCTTGGCAACTTTGGCTATAAACAATAGATTTGCATGATGATTTGTTTACATTTTAAAGCTACTGTTAATGTAATTTATGGTATTTTTTGTTTATTTGGCGAAAAATATTTCAAAAAGAATTGTTTTTGTTTTTAATGAGTGTTTAGTCATTTTAGTTGAAGAATAATTATTTTACAATGGAGGGGGGGGGGGAGATAAGTGATTTTCGCTTATTCAGAGAACTGTTTTATCTGTATCATTTTTTAAACGATATCCTTTCTATTGTTTTATTGTTTTTCATATGGGGGATGTTGCAGCGTTATTTCCCGTTTATTCTAGATGGGTAGTTAGATTTTTGAACTTAATATCTGAGGACGCTTTTTATCCTTTGAGTATGGCTGAAGGAACAAACCATCAAGTACGGGAGAAAAAATAGTTAATAAAACAACTGCTCAGTGGGCATTAGATAAATCAAGTTATAATAAACATACGCATTCTGACACCAAGCAATTTAAAACATTTTCTTTTTACTTATTTTTTTCAACAAAACGGTTCAAACACTTGACAGTTTATTGAATTTTTTTATCTTTTCAATTTACAAAGTTTGAACGAACAACGTCTGTCGGGTCCTCACTAGAGGACCCGACAGACGTTATATTTTTAAGATATAACGTCCGACAGACAACCCCACCCCTATATTTTTAGTACTTTCTTTAACTATAGGTCAAGAAAGTATATACCTTTGTTTTATGGCCTTTGTTTATCAATGGGTTTTACATTTAGTCGTTTGTGATTGAAATTGCATGAAATTTATTGTTTTACCCTTAACTTTTCCCTAAAGAACAAATAGGGTAAATCAAAGATTTGGAACCTAAGTTAGACCACCCCTAAACAAAACCACCACTAAACAACAACAACAACAAAACAAAAAGCATAAAAACCGGTTCACTAAGTGAGACGATATACAAAGTTAATAAAGTACAAATCAATTTAAATGTGAGTATGATATTTGAAGAGTTCCCTCAATTTCATCAAAGCTGAACTTGATGACCAATAGACCGCCGAGGAAGTATACCGTTTCAAACAAAAAAAGAATTTTCCTTATCGGTACAGGCATTGGCGTGCGTAGAAATTTTGGAGTCCATCATAAATGACTTTTCCGGACCCCTCTCCATATTGGTAACCCTATATTTCACCCTTAGTTATAAAAATATTGGGCCCCCTTTAGGCTCGGGCCCGGGCCAACAGGTGTCCCCCCCCCCTCCCTGTGCACGCCCCTGAGTACAGGTGTCTTCGAGTATTTATGGAACATTTTACAAAGGAAAAACAAATCAGACGAGTTCAGAACCTCCTCCTTTTTTTTTTTTTTTTTTTTTGAAGCCTGCTAATAAATATAACCCTAATTTCAAATTGAACTGGCGGCATCGTGAAATAGTAAATCTAGAATATTGGTTAAACTTCAGAAATCATACACAGTTATAATGTATATTATTAAAGAATATAAATTAAATCGTGGGGGAGGGGTGGTCTGTATTCAATTCCCCCGCAATTGAACACTAAATATATTTAAAAACTGGAATATTAAATAAAGAACGTTATATTTTAGTGCCTAAATAAAGTTATTTATTAGTAAATAAAATAATTAGGAAATTGTTTCAACTATTAAAGCAGCGAAATATATTTAATTTACTGCTTTGCTACGCAGTAATAAATACATTAGTAACACCTATAATAATAAATTAGCAGGCAGCGCAGCGTTGCGAAAATTAATCATCCATGTGCCGCGAGAATTAAATATCGTTCAAGAGAAAGCCAAAACCTTAGGTGTGAAAATACACCGATCACAGCAAAACCACGTGACCGTGACGTATGAAATTTAAAGTTTCTTGGATTTCTCCCTGACCCCTTATCAGATCCAGACCAAGTTACAATGGAACCATCTGGGAAGTATACCCTTCCAAACAATTTTTTTTTTTCAAATCGGTCCAGTAGTGTTGGAATAATTCGAAAACATACATAAAAAGCCGCAATACGAAATCATAACCTCCTTTTTTCAAGTCGGTTAAAAAGTTTCATATAATTTGCACAACGGCAACCCGTGGCGACTTGCACCTGAAAGTGTAAAACAGTACTTGTATGCTAGGCCAAATCGAAAAAAAAAAACCTTTTTTTTTTAGAAACTCGAAATTTATGTTGATAAAACGTTGCCCCTATATCCAACACCCCACATGTACCACAAGAACATTTATTCAAATTAAAAAACATTTAGATATGCCACACTTGACCTAAAATTTATAATTTTATCGGGTGAGTGCAAAAGTTCGTGCGGAGTTTGTGAACGAAAGTCATACAGTGATTAGGCAAGTAAAACTCTTTATTCAATCGATGATATATTTTCCATCGTTGTCCTTCTTCCAACGTTCTGGCAGCATACGGATGCCTCGATCATAAAAACTGCGTGGTTTAGATTGGAAGAACGAAGACACGACGTTTTGTAAGGCATTCAAAGAGTCAAGTTTTTTTCCATTGAAATGATTTTGCAATGACCGGAATAAGTGATAATCCGATGGTGCGATATCAGGAGAATATGGTGGATAAGTTAGGACATCCCATTTCAGGCTGTTCAGTTTGCGTAGCGTCTGTCTTGAAACGTGTGGTCTAGCGTTATCTTGTTGAAAGACTACGCCTTTGCGATTTGACAAACTCGGACGTTTCTGTTTGATTTTTCGGTTCAGATTAGTTAATTGACGACAGTACTTGTCCGAATCGATCGTTTGGCCGGCGGGGAGAAACTCAAAATAAATTATACCCTTGCAATCCCACCAAACACAGAGCATCACCTTCATCGGGTGCAAACTGGCCTTTGCCATTGCGTCACCATGTTCACCTGCCTCTTTCCATGTGCGTTTGCGAAGAACGTTGTTGTACAGGACCCATTTTTCATCGCCCGTCACTAATCGATCCAAAAACGACTCGTTTTCGAGCCGCCCGAGTAAAGATACGGCAGCAAAAATTCGGTGGATTTTGTTGCTCTGGGTCAACAAATAGGGCACCCATACATCGAGCTTTAAATCCAATCCGATTTTTTTTAAACGCCGAAAAGCGGTTGATCGGTCAACGTTAAGTGCTGTAGCAACTTCCTCTGTTGAAATTCGCGGAGTATTCTAAACTAAAGAACGCAAAACGTCGTCATCAATGTCGGAAGGTCGACCTGAGCGTGGCTCGTCTTCCAGCTTAAAATCTCCGCAACGAAATTTTGCGAACCATTTTTCCACAGTTCATTTAGCTGGTGCTTGATCTTGATAAACGTCTTGAATGTTTTTTACAGCTGCTGCAACGTTTATTCCCTTCCAAAACTCGTAAAGCATAACATGCCGTAAATGCACTTTATCAACACTCATTTTAAAAGTAATCTTTCTCGAAGCAGTTTGTACCTGCACAAATTATTTTGATTGGAATGAAAGCTGCACATGTCACCTTTCCAACGATCTGACTTACGTAGATAGTGGTATTAATGACAACACGTTACGCCCGTTCTAACGCCATCTATCGCAACTCCGCACGAACTTTTGCACTCACCCAATATTTAAAAAATTGATTTTTTTTTCAGTTATCTTTCAAAAAATTACATATAAATTTAAATAGAATATCAAGTTCAAAAATTACTGGCGAACACATTTACAGATCAACAATTACAAACGAATAATAAAACGAGCTGATGTGTGCATCACATGACTTCCTTTTACACCAATTTAATGTTATTTCTCTATTATTGCAATTTTAATGTGATTCTCTCTCTAACTCTCTAAATATCACCAACAATGGCTACATTAAAACCAGATTTTAAAAAAAATAGCCAAATCGAAAAAATTTGGCAACAAAACGGCTACCAAAAGACTGGCGATATATCGCCAAGTGTCCGCCAAATTGTAACACCACTTGAGTTTGCATCGAAATTAACAATGAATTCCCCCCAAAAAGGGGCAAAAGTCCCCGTTAGAAACACCCGAATGCAACCAAAAAAGGAGGTGCACAACTAAACCTCACTAGGAGTCTACGTACCAAATTTCAACTTTCTAGGACATTACGTTCTTGAGTTATGCGACATACATACGCACATACGTACATACAGACGTCACGAGAAAACTCGTTGTAATTAACTCGGGAAACTTCAAAATGGATATTTCGAGCGTCTATACGTTCTTAGGTACATATGTACGTGTGGTCGGGTCGAAAAAAAAAACTCAGCATTCATTTGGGGGTGAGCAAAATGGAAATTAAGGCCGATTTTTGAGTGAACATTTTTTCGCGAATACAATACTTCCTTTTTTGTAAAAGGAAGTAAAAAAGAGTCACCACTGAGCTGAATATATGTTTTTTTAATCTCATTCTTATAAAATAACAAATCAGGAATGGCTAGGTATATTTGGCAGGAGAACAATTAATTTATAAGAAGCACAAAAAAAAAAAAAAAATCGTCGCCAAGTTGGCGAAAAAACTTGGCGACCAAAAGCTTGGCGATACGTCACCAAGTGTTTACCAAATTATAACACCACTTAAGTTTGCATTGATATTAACAATGATTTCCCCCCAAAAAGGTGCAAAAGACCCCCTTAGGAACATCCGAAAGCAACCAAAAGGGGAGGTGCACAACTAGACCCCACTACGAGTCTATGTACCAAATTTCAACTTTCTAGGACATACCATTTTTGAGTTATGCGAGATACATACGCACATACGCACATACGCACATACGCACATACACACATACGCACATACATACAGACGTCACGAGAAAAGTCGTTGTAATTAACTCGGTGATGGTCAAAATGGATATTTCGCGTGTCTATACATTCTTAGGCACTTTTCCGCATGTGGTCGAATCGAAAAAAAAACTCAACATTCATTTGGGGGTGAGCAAAATGGAAATTAAGGGCGATTTTTGAGTGAAATTTTTTTCGCGAATACAATACTTCCTTTTTTGTAAAAGGAAGTAAAAATAATATATTTTAAATGAAAAATTTAACTCAACCTGAAAAAAGTCCATATCTTTGAGTACTATGTGGGAGACTTAAAAATTGCAGGAAAACAAAAATTTCTATTTAACGCTAATTCCCTACTTTTCTACTTTACTGTTCATATTTTTCAGCTTAATAATTTCGTAAAATCTTACAAATCTGAAAATATGTATCAAAAACTTAATTTTTTGAAGAAAATTATAAATGTTAGGCCACGTGTGGGATATCTAAATGGTTTTTATTTTGAATAAATATTTTTGTGGTGCATATGTGGGGTATAGGAGTAACGTTTTATCAACAGAAATTTTGAGTTTCTAAGAAAAACATTTTATTTTAATTTGGCCTAGTACTACACAAGTGCTGATTCACACTTTCAGACATAATCGGCACTTGTTGCCGTTGTTCAAATTATATATATATATATATATATATATATATATATATATATATATATATATATATATATATATATATATATATATATATATATATATATATATATATATATATATATATATATATATATATATATTTTTTTTTTTTTTTTTTTTTGACGAAAAGGATAAAATATAAGAAAGTGTGCGACTTGAAAAATCAACTTTCGATTTTTTTGGGGGGTGGGACACCCTAATACAGAAACACACCGTAAGAGGATTGAACAAAAAAAGATTGATAAATCAGCTCATCAGAAGATACTAAGAAAAATGTCCGTTATCATACTCTCATACACTGTAATGCTCGCATTTATTGTAAGTCCTCCAGAACAGTTCAATTTCATCCTTTTCTATAACAGTTTCAGAGGCTTCTTTTTATTTGGTGAATACTATCAAAAATTTAAGCCTCGCTAAAATATTTTTGTTTTTAAATCTTCGGTCTGTTCATATAAAATTCACCAAAATTTTCAACTCGCGAAATCACCAATATCTTCATTTTCACGAAAATAAGTGCTTTTTTCAATGTAAATATTGTTTTAAATATAAAAATTACGACGGCAAACAAACTAAAGGCGTCGAACAGATAGCAGGTATGGCGTCAAAATGAAATACCTGAGGTTAGCTCGTATTTTTATTAGTCTTATTTCTCATTGCATCTGCTGATGTACTTGTGTAAAATTTGCGCCAGTCAAATTCGTTTGAGCATTGAATTTTTTTTTTTTCAGTTTATTTGAAAGCAGTTTCCAGAAATCGCTACAAACTACTATTTTTTTGTAGTTAACTACTCACTACACTACTTTTTTTAAAAAGTTGTGCGCTACACTACAAACTATTCAAAAATGTAGCTACTACAGTAGCGTCGCTACTTGTAGCGCGCTACTTCCAACCACTGGGCAAGGTCATTCATAAATGAGATTAAACTGAAAGGGAAAATTAGAAAAATGAAAGAAGAGTTAAGTGAAAAAAAAAAAAAGGGCAGATAGCGAGCAAAGACAGCGTAACTTTTTCTGTAGTTCATCTCACAAATTTGTAAAAGAAATTTTGTTACGAAATTAATCAGAAACAGCATAAAAATGTAATTCAAAAACACAAAAAGTATTTGAGTCTTTTTATTCATCATAAAAAAAAAGTTGAGCTGCGAAATTTAAACTCAGACTTCATAAAAACTTTTTTCATTTATAATTTGCCGCAGATTTCTCCTCCAAGACTGCTAAGCAGTTAGTGGGGATACTCACCAAATTGACTAATACAACTGAGAACTTAGGAATATTCAAATCAAGTGAAGTGGACCTATTTATACAGCGAATGGCCGGAGTAGAAGCTTATAGTGTCCTTAATAGTAATACAATTCTCTTCTAAATGCAAAACTTCTCCAATTGGCTCGCACAGAATTTCTGAATACTCGCGTTTTGCTTAAGAATGTAGATCCAGAAGATTTCTAAGTTCTTTACATTGCTTTGGCATTTTTGCATTTAGATTCAAAATATCATGCTAAAATCAAGTTGGAGATACTATATTATTGGTCGTAGGGTCATCTTTGGGGGCAGAAAACGTTTTGTGAAAATAAATCAGGAATTTCAGAAAAAAAAATATTATTCACTCTTACTTAGATTACATTTCATTTTCACCAAGGTTTGATTTGCACAGGAGTTCTTTTTTTTTCTTCTTTTTCATGTTAGATTACTTTTAACCTATAAGTTCTAGAGAATAGTTTCTGTCCTTTTTTACTGGAAATGATTCCAGACTCTGATAAGTTCAACCCCAATAGTTATCTTTTTTTAAGTTTGGGGAAAGTTAAATGTATGTATGATTTTTTTTTATTGAAATAATTTGTTAAATCTTTTGACAATGTTGCATCATAATTTTGTCTCTAAAAAAATCCTGTTTACAGGTTGAATTTCGTCTGAACTTGAAAAAAGCCATGATACAGCTAGACAAACTAATTTTTGTAAACAGCGAAAACGATTTTCTTCGAAAGAGTTATAGGACAAACTCAGAAGCGCTGCATCGAAGCAGTGACTGTAAAGCAACTGGTCAAATTTGTACGCCTACGATCTGTAAATATCAACTCTACGTCAAACGAGATCTTTCGATTTGTAAATAAAATGCTTTGAAAGTGATTTCGTTTGAATATGAGGAAGTATATATGACTTTTATTACTTACTTTCCCGAAACTTTTGATTGATTTTTTTGACAGAATTCTGTTTTGTGATTGAAAAATGCTGTAACGGGGATTGATTTGCAATGGTATTTACTCAAAAATTGGGACATCAATCGCGCTTGTTATTTTTCCATTGTTGTTCGAGTTCGGGATTGCATTTCAAACTTTCGTGAACTTTTTTTTCCCTATATAGTGCTAGAAAAATATCATTACAGTGATGGGTCAGGTGTGGTGCCCACCTATGGCCATGGCGCTGAATGCGCCATTGAAATTTTTAGGGGGTTTGTTTAATTGTAAAGAGAATGTCGGCTGTGAGGACTATTTTTTAAAAATTCATTCCGTTTTATGCAGTTTTTGCATTATTGCATGGGTTTTTCATTTTGTTTTTACTCTGTAAGCTTTCATACTAATACAATTTGTAATGTTGCAGAAAATTACATTTACTCACTGTTGATAAAGCTCTTAAGTTTTCTTGCTCAAGGAACACTTTAAAAGAAATGTATTTTAGATATATTTTTCAACGCACTTATTCGGCAAAATTTAGCTGATTACCGATGCGATGACTGCCGATTAATCGGCGCATTGCTAGAATGAATCATCCTTTTGATCAGAATTTTCTCAAATGGAAATTTATTAATGAGTTAGAATCCATTGCTGCAAAAGTCGTTCAAGTGTTTGTTCCAAAGCTTGGCTAAATCAGAAAGAAAGAAATGAAATACGTTAACATGTTTATTTCTCATTTGTTTTCCATCGTAGAGAAAAGTTAGTAATAATCAGTATAAATGCATCACAAACTGTTACTTAAGTCAAGGTTTCCTTTGTGAAAAAAAAAAAAAGACGATGTTTGCCACCAATATGTAATAAAAAAACATTCACATGTTTTAGAGTTAATTTTCTTTCAGTGAAAATGGAAAAAAAGAGAGAGAGAGGAAAAAAAAAGGTCCGAACAACGATGGATTGATGCAAGTAATAGATTATTCAAATCCTTCTGTGTGTTTTTTTTTTTTTTTTTTCATGGCGAAGTTTCTTCCTTTTTGAATATTCACCTGAGCTGAAGTCTTATAATTTCGAAAAATTAACTGTCAGATTTGTTAATAAGTTTTCCTGAACATTTATAAGACGGAAAAGCAATATACTTAGGAGCAAAATGTGTGCAAAATCGTATTAATGGTTGACATGTAAAGAGTTTGTTTTCAATAACCTCACTGCAAGTATGGAAGCAGAAAGGATGGTATTTGCCTTTTTTCTTTAGCTGTTACTAAGCATGATACAAGGCCAATGAAAATGAGCAAAATTTGTGTCAACATTTCTGTACAAACTTGTATTTTAAAAACAGGCAACATTTTGTTTGAAATAGCTTTACTGCAAATATAGAAACAAAAAGATCGTCTTTTTCGATTTCTTTAACATATAATAGCAATATAGGTGAAAATATGATAGAAAATGAGTAAAATTTGTGTCGCATTTTTGTACAAAGTCGCATTGATGCCATGTGAAAAAGTTGTTTTAGATAGCCTTCCTGCAAGTATAGAATCAAAAAGGATGGTATTTTTTGCTATTTCTTTAGCTTATAATAAGTATGATATAAAGTCAATGAAAATGGGCAAAACCTTTCGAAGTAAGTTCAGTCATTGATCAAATAATAATTGAAAGGTAAGAAATATTAGTGAATATTTATAGTTTTTTTAATAAATAGTGTTTTACAAGTTTGTAATAGATTGGTAGTTGTACTAAAGAATATGAAACATAATACAATCAAGAAAGAGTATGAGTAAAAAATCAATTAAAAAAAATTTAATAAAAACTAAATCAGTGTAGGTGACCTCCAATATTTTTAAAATGGCGCTGTAAAAACGTCTCAAAATAACTTATTGATAATATATTTTAATTTTTTGGTAATTTACGTGAATAAACAGATTTTCAGGTTGTCTAATTTGAAATTATGCAGGTACCTATCAATAAAAAAAATATTCTTATGAACTCTGAATTTCTTTTAAAAAATCCCAGAATTAGCAGTCGCAGAATGCATATTTCGATTGGATTAACAAGTCATGTTTTAGAAATTAATAGATGAACATATAATGGCGATTTTTTGCATCTATTTTAATTTTATAATTTTATTAGTTAAATAATTTTTGTGCTATTTTGTTCTCGATGGTCACGAAATAATGTTTTAGACAAACAATTTTCAGTCCGTTTAAAAAGACTTTTTCAACATTTGTCATTTATCAAAGTCATGCTCATTCAAAATGGAAAAACAGAAAAATTGCCCAAGAAAACGATATTTTCAGGAGCAATATTGTTCTTAGAACTGAATATAGCATAATGAGATCCTGTTAGAATGAATTCCAATACAATGAACTTCCCGTTACAACGAACAAAATTTACGGTCTTTTGAAGTTTGTTGTAAAAGGATTTAAATCAATGTAAATTTAGGATGATAAGCTCTTCCTTGGTGGGTACGAACAACAATTAAGGCAAAGGCTTCAGTTTAAAATGAAAGTTTAGTGATAAATGTACACATTTTAGTAACACTTCATGATAAAAAAAATATTTGTTGCAAAATGTCTATTTATTTTTTTGCATGAGTATGTGAAAGCATTCATGATTTTTATTACAGTTTTATCATGCTCTTTCTTTTCCTTAAGAAAGAAAACCAAAATGAATCTTACTTCTGACTTTTTCTTTTGCATTTATTGTTTCAAATGCGAGTATTTCAACTTTTAAAAAAATGTATAAATAAATATAAATGAGTAAATAAAATGAAATAAAAAATTACATAAAAGAGAGGGAGACCAGAAATTTTACAATACAATAAAAAGCGTTGCTGTTTATAATAGCATGCATTACATAGCAAGTTACATTTCGTGTTTTATAAGTTGAACTATACTTTGATGTATTCACCCCTAGAAAAGAAGTTTAGCATTGTTTTGATTAATAAAAAAATTTGTTTCCTGTTACATATTAAATAATTATTTCGCCAAGAACTAAGAAGATTATTTTTCAAATGTTAACTTAAATTTCACACTCTGCGAATTTCTTATGCATATTTATTTTTGCTTCATGTTTTAAGGAAAATTTTTCAGCCTTAATAACCAAACTATACAATTTCGGATGTTAAAAAAAATATTTATCGTTACTTTATCTTGAGCTTATTTTTAGTGAAAGAGCTCACATAATTAATCTGAAGGATAAAATCAGGACACAATTTTTGAATTTTCTAACGTATTAAAAAAACATTTTTTACGTGTAACTGTCGATGATGATACATATTATTAAATAAAATGACTGAGTTTTACAATAACAAAAGATTCACAGTTCAAGTGGAAATGTTTTCAGATTTGATTGAATGTCTTTTACGGATGTCTTTTTACTGCACGGAAGCGGTAGTGTGACGACTTTTGGCGCAGCTGCAAAACTTCGTGACCATTTACCGCTTTTCAAAAAAATCCTTTCCTTTTCAATATGAGAAAATAAGCAAACTTTCCTCTTAATCCTTAGCTTAGATACTGAGAAGCAATACTTCGTCGAAAGTTTTCTCGTGGATGTTTCACACTTTTTTTCTATTATAAGTTTATATATATATATATATATATATATATATATATATATATATATATATATATATATATATATATATATATATATATATATATATATATATATATATATATATATATATATATATATATATATATATACACTAATCATCAGTATTTTTACAATGTAATTTATTAATTAAATTAGTTAAAACAAGTTTTCCAGTCATACAGTCAATTCAAAAAAAAAAAAAATTAATAGTAAAAAATTTTAATAAATAAATAAATATTATATTGCAACATAGTTACACTTTCAGAATCGAGTTATATTTTCAATTCCTTAAAACTTATTTTCCTTTAAGTTTCTTGAATAATTTGTTTTTTTTTCTCCTTTCAGCTCAATCTCAGACGCTGGTAGGGGATGACTTTAGTGGAGACATTGATTATGCCAACTTTGGAACGACAAGATCTATAGACATCCTCTATGAAGATTTTAATGATGCAGTATCAAAAGATCTAACAGTTTCAAACGAGACGGAACTAACTACCATTGAGGAAGAATTTGTTTCAACTAGTGGCTCAGATTATAAATCAATAGCTTCAGCAACAGAACTTGATACAACTACTACTTCTACAACAGCTCCAGAGACCATTATGACTACTGCAGATACGACAGAATCATATCCTTCTACAACACCCCTTGCAACTACAGCAGAACCAACTACCACTACTGCTCCAACAACTTTGACTACACATGTCCCTACTACCCGAGTACACACTACCACTAAGGTGCCTGCTACAACCACACTGATCCCTATAACTACCACTGTACGCGCAACTACAAAAAAATCCACTACTACCACTAAAGGAACCACCAAGGGGCCATCAAAACAAATTACAAAACCCCTTTTAACCACCACTCCTCAACCTCCCTCAACCACTTCAGCTCCGTTAGAATTTCCAGATCCTAAAGGTAAATATGCTTCAATTTTTTTTTTTTTTTTTTTTTTTTTTTTTTGAGATACTGAGATTTATAAAAATGATTATAAATTATAATGTCATAGGGTAAAAGACTAGGTATGAACATGGCTAAGATTTTTCATAGTTTGGATTGTTGTTGAACTGTCTGCATTGACAACAACAATCATGTTCCATTCTTGAACTCTTGTTTCAAGTTTTTCAGACACGCGGTTCTTTCATTTATACGCCTTGTTTTGAACTGGCGCATAAGAGAAATTACTACGAAACTGATAAGTTTTGACCCAGTATTTTTACAGACATAATGTAGACCGGGGCACGTTTACGCAATGCCCTTTTTTCAAAACAAATTATAACTGGGGAGCCAACAGTCATAACAGATTGATGCTACTCACTTGCAAATATTCTCACTCACAAGTTTTTGAGCATTAATCGAACTTCGGTCGAGCATGCAGAAAAAATAATCTGTTTTCTACAAAGTTGAGTAAATTTTGTGAAGTTTATGGTGAATGAATAATATTTAATTAAGAAAAAACGAACATATAAGCAGGATTTTATCCTTTATTCGAAATTGTATTTGCATAAACTGAAATGTTATTAATTTTTTTTTTTTTTTTTTTGCACATTAAAAATAAATCCAAATTTGGCGACGGGACATTTTTACGCGTTGAACGTCCGAGCACCTTTACGATCGTTCTTACTGTGTCTTACTTTAAACGAGCCCCTTAACACTTTTTTTGCTCCAAACTGTCTCAAAACTTCTTAGTATTTTCCGACTATTTAGTGTTCGAATCTTATAGCTTACAATCATATAGTGCTGTCTTCATGCCGCTTCAGCTTCAACTTAAAACAGTATTCAGTTTGTAATAAATTTGCTTTATTTTAACGATGGTAAGACATTATGTTCAAAATACTAACAGAACCACGTTAGATGTTAAAATAAACATGCGTAAAAAACACAAGTTGAGGAACAACTGAATATACCAATCTTGACTCCATTAACTGCTTCATAAAATTGCAATGTCTAAAATTTCCTAAGTTAAAACATACAAATTAGAAAATTCATTGAAAAAAATCCGTGTAAACGTGCCCCGCGCTACCCTATGTTTTTTTTTTTTTATTACAGAGGATGTACACTAGGGTAGTCATAAATAAATTGTTTTGGAATATTGACTTGCGCAACTAGGATGCACTGTATTTGCTCCCTAGAAATTCAATTCTAATTTTATTTTTGAAAAATATTAAGGTTTAGCTACCGGGAAAAGAGCTGCAAACTTTGAAAAAAAGGTAAAAAATGGTCAATTTTCAAAAATTTTTATGAAAGGAAAATGTTTAAAACTCTTGTTATGATACCATTCAAATGCTTCCTTTTAACATCTTTTACACATGTCTTTATGTTTAACAACATTCCTTTAAAGTTTTTAGTTCGCAAATAAACCGCACATTTTCGTGAAATTCACCAAAATTCGATTTTTTTAGCTTTTCTTGTACATTGCAGTATTTTGTCTGAAAACGTCCCGCAATATTTATTTCCCAGTAAATGTGCACTGTGCACGTAGAGTATGTTCTGCATTAATGATTAAAAAAAATGCGTATTGCTTTGCACATTTGAGATCTAATGTACTTACACATGAGATATTCCTTTCTGATATTATTTTTTGATAGTTGAAAATGCTCGTTTTAAGTATATGCTTGTGGCCTTTTATTTAATGGCTACATACATTTATCATAAATTAACATATTTATTTAATAAGTAAAACGTACGGTACATGTGAAACAAAACATACTTAATCTACTGCAAGAACTGAAATATCAAATGATTACGAAAATTAGAATACATGGAAAAGTTTACGTACCGTATGTCAACCTTTCACTCAGGTGCCCAAACACAATCAGCCACTGATACAGTTATTTTACCGTCAAATTTGGAACACTGTTAGAAGTATTTCATTGCTTTCAAAGACGGCATTGATTCTCGATTACGCAACCGCGTTCGTATGAATTCATCTGCCTTGGTCCAACCACTGATTCTGCAGCCTCGGTCACTAATTTCACCGCTCTCTCGCAACTTTAAGTGTGTATTGAATATGGAGGAAGTTCCAGTGGGAGAACATTCAATGCTTTAAGCTGTTCCAAAGATAAATTTGCTGTGAAAATTGGTTCAGTGAGGATTACTGCGTCCCAGTCGATCAATTCAGTAAGATTGCAAGCATCATGATTTATCTACTGCGGAACTCTAAAACCGTACTGATGATTTCCTACCTTAATTGACATTAATTTGTCATTTGCAATAGCTCTTTTGTTTGTGTCATGAGAGCATAGAAGAGCAATGAGCAGATTCGCTGGATGAGCCCACCCGGATCCATTTTGTATGCAGGGTTCAGAAGCAGTGGTTGGAAGTAGCGCGCTACAAGTAGCGACGCTACTGTAGTAGCTACATTTTTTAGTAGTTTGTAGTGTAGCGCACTACTTTTTTAAAAAAGTAGTGTAGTGAGTAGTTAACTACAAAAAATAGTAGTTTGTAGCGATTTCTGGAAACTACTTTTAAATAAACTGAAAAAAAAAATCAAGGTTCAAACGAATTTAACTGGCGTAAATTTTACACAAGGTACATCATCAGATGCAATGAGAAATAAGACTCATAACAATACCAGCTGACCTCAGGCATTTCATTTTGACGCCATACGTTCTATCTGTTTGACGCCATTAGTTTGTAAACGTAATTTTCATATTTCGCCAATATTTATATGGAAAAAAGCATTTATTTTCGCAAAAATGAAGATAGCGGTGATTTCGCAAGTTGAAAATTTTGTGAATTTTATATGAACAGACCGAAGATTGTAAAATAAAAATATTTTAGCGAGGCTTAAATTTTCGACAGTATTCACCTAATAAAAAGAAGCTACTAAAAATGTTATAGAAAAGGAAAAAATTGAACTGTTCTGGAGGACTTACAATAAATACCAGCATTACAGTGTATGAGAGTATGATAACGGGCATTTTTCATAGTGTCTTCTGATGAGTTAATTTATCAATCGTTTTTTGTTCAAACCTCTTACGGTGTGTGTGTATAAGGGTGTCCCCCCCCCCAAAAAAAAATCGAAAGTTGATTTTTCAAGTCGCACACTCTTATATGTTATCCTTTCACGTCAAAAAAAAAAATCATATAATTTGAACAACGGCAACAAGTGCCGATTATGTCTGAAAGTGAGAACCAGCACTTGTAATGCTAGGCAAAATTAAAATAAAATGTTTTTTTAGAAACTAAAAATTTATGTTGATAAAACATTGCTGCTATACCCCACATATGCACCTCAAAAACATGTATTTAAATTAAAAGCCATTTAGATATCCCACACGTGGCCTAACATTTATAATTTTCGTCAAAAAATTAAGTTTTTGATACACATTTTCAGAAAAGTAAGATTTTAGGAAATTATCAAGCTGAAGAAAAAAAAAAGAAAAAAAAACAGTAAAATAGAAAAGTGGGTAATTAGCGTTAAATAGAAATTTTTGTTTTCCTGCAATTTTTAAGTCTCCCATATAGTACTCAAAGATATGGATTTTTTTCCAGGTTGAGTTAAAATTTTCATTTAAAATACTATATTATGTATTTATTATTCGTTTGTAATTGTTGATTTGTAAATGTGTTCGCCAGTAATTTTTGAACTTGATATTCTATTTAAATTTATATGCAATTTTTTAAAAGATAACTGACAAAAAAATCATTTTTTTAAATAAAATTATAATTTTTAGGTCATTTGTGGCATATCTAAATATTTTTTAATTTGAATAAATGTTCTTTTGGTACATGTGGGGTGTTGGGTACAGGGGAAACGTTTTATTAACAGAAATTTCGAGTTTCTAAAAAATTTTTTTTTCTTTTTTTTCGATTTGGCATAGCATACAAGTACTGTTTTACACTTTCAGGTGCAAGTCGGCACGGATTGCCGTTGTGCAAATTATATGAAACTTTTTTTCACAATTGTTTTGACACAAGAGGAAAAATACAAGAGGGTATACGACTTGAAATATTGACTTTAATTTTTTGAGGGACAACCTATTGTGTATGCTTTTTATTTACTTATTTTTTTAGAAAGTAGCGAAGTAGCGACTACATTTCAAAAGTAGTTTGTAGTTGCTACATTTTGAAAAAAGTAGTTGTAGTTGTAGTTAACTACATTTGTAACAAAGTAGTTGTAGTTGTAGTTCGCTACAAAAAAAAATGTAGTTTTTCCAACCACTGTTCAGAAGCTTCCTTAATTCTATCATCTTGCTTCTGCCGAAGTCTTTATTAGATGTGAGGGTCCCTACTTGATCTCATGTTTGACCTTAATCACCGTAAAACATTGGCACGTAAACTTGAGCTACTCATGTTGCAAGGAGCTTCAAGATTTCCGTATCTTCATTTCCAAGATTATATTAACTCATATAGAGCAGCAAGCACCTCATGGCACATGTAAGCCATCTACTGTGCGAGTGTTGGCCGTATTTAAAAGCTGTTACTTCTGGTTCCAGCTTGCCTTTTTCAATTGCATGAAGATATTTCCATGCTAATTGGCTGTCAGTGATTATTTGGCTAACAACATTTTCTTTGATTTTAACAAGGGTCTCCAAAAACGGAATTGGCTCAAATTTAGTTTTTTTCTCAAGAACTTCAACCAGAGAAAATAGTTTACCAATAGTACCACTCCAGCACTTTTCTGGAGAACTTGGTCCGTCAAGCTTTGCGACTATATGACGTAATGGCAGCTTGTTGATGTAAAGTCAAGTGATCAGCAGAAAGATCTAAAAAGTCTGCGATTGAGAAGTCTTATACTTGATATCAAACATGATATCAAGTATAGACCCTCACATCTAATAAAGACTTTGGCAGAAACAGGATGAGAAAATTAAGGAAGCTTCTGAACCCTACATACAAAATAGATCCTGGTGGGCTTATCCAGAAAACCTGCTCATTGCTCTTTTCTGCTCTCATGACACAAACGAAAGAGCTCTTGCAGTTGACAAATTAATGTCAATTAAGGTAGGAAATAATCAATGGAGTTTTAGAGTTCCGCAGTCGATAAATCTTAATGCTTCAATCTTACTGAACTGATCGACTGGGACGCAAAAATCCTCACTGAACCAATTTTCACAGCAAATTTATCTTTGGAAAAGCTTAAAGCATTGAATGTTCTCCCACTGAAACTCCCTCCATATTCAATACACACTCAAAGTTGCGAGACAGCGGTGAAATTAGTGACCGAGGCTGCAGAATCAGTATGTGGTTGGGCCAAGGCAGATGAATTCATACGAACGCGGTTGCGTAATCGAGAATCAATGCCGTCTTTGAGAGCAGAGAAATACTTCTAACGGTGTTCCAAATTTGACGGTAAAATAACTATCAGTGGCTGATTGTGTTTGAGCATCTGAGTGAAAGGTTGACATACGGTACGTAAACTTTTCAATGTATTCTAATTTTCGTAATCATTTGATATTTCAGTTCTTGCAGTAGATTAAGTATGTTTTCTTTCACATGTACCGTACTTTTTACTTATTAAATAAATATGTTATTGATGATAAATGTCTGTAGCCACTGAATAAAAGGTCACAAGCATATACTTAACACGAGCATTTTCAACAATCAGAAAAAATATCAGAAAGGAATATCTCATGTGTAAGTACATTAGATCTCAAATGTGCAAAGCAATAAGCATTTTTTTTTATCATTAATGCAGAACATACTCTACGTGCACAGTGCACATTTATTGGGAAAATTGCGGGACGTTTTCAGACAAAATACTGCAATGTACAAGAAAAGCTGAAAAAATCGAATTTTGGTGAATTTCAAGATAATGTAAGGCTCATTCGCGAACTAAAAACTTGAAAGGAATGTAGTTAAACATAAAAACGTGTGTAAAGAGGGTTAAAAGGAAGCATTTGAATGGTATCAGAACAAGAATATTTTATTTTCATAAAATTTTTTGGAAATTGACCATTTTTTTACCTTTATTTCAAACTTTGCAGCTCGTTTCCCGGTAGCTAAACGTTAATATATTTCAAAAATAAAATTAGAAATGAATTTCATCCTAATTGCGCAAGTGAATATTAAAAAAATAATAATAAATTTATGAGATCCTTATGTTTGACCTTAATGAGATATTTATGTACACCCGTCCCACTTCAGGTAAGACTGTTACAACAACACTTCACGAACTGGAGCCTATTTTTTCAGCCCAGCACCATTTTAATTGCCCAGTAGATTTGAATAGACCTTTGATATTTCAGAAACATGGTTTTTACTAAAAGTTTTTATTAAATATTTATTTACTTAAAATTTCAAGTACAAAAAAGTACACCCAAAGTATGTCAGGAATTTTCCACAAAAAATCTTCATTCTTTATACGCTACAGCAGTGATTCTCAACCTGTGATCCGCAAGCAATTTTCATGTGGCCCACGAACTGATACAACCGGCCTGGTTAACTGGCCCTGTAAAAGCTGTTTTTGTGATCCAGATTAGACAGCACCCCTAGAGGAATTGATTTAGAATGAGGACTTGGAGGACTTTGTGAACATGACAGATTTAACGTTCACCAGTCACCATTAACTTACACAGAGGATCTTCAACCAGAAAATATCGAAACCTCTTTTCTTCAGTTACGAGTCCTACGCCTAACCAACCAGTCCATCATTGCCCTAACGTTCTTTTCACACCAGTGACAATCATATTCATTTGACTACAATGACTTCTTTATACGTAATTAGACAATCGTGTTAATAACTTGAAGTGTAATCAATTTAAAAAAAAATCATTAATAGTAATTGTTGAGCTAGAAATAATTTGAAAAGTCTGCAAAGCACCCCCCAAGCCAAAACCATTTCATCAGTTTGAATCCGGGAGAAAGTATGATATATCAAAGAGAAATTGAAAAGCTTCGAGAGAGTTCTTATCTATAATGTATAAAGATTATAGTGTTTCTGTATAGTCCAATCGATCTCAAAAACGGTCAAAATTATATAATAATAAAAAATTAAGGGAGAAAAGTCAGCAGGCACTTATATCATTCATATAATAAAAACCATATCTTTCTGTAAAGAAATATTCCTTTTCATTAGTGCTATTTCAATTGTGCTTTACTTCAAAAAATACAACTTGACATGTTAGAAACACAGGATAACCACTTGGCGCAGGGTTCGTACGCCCTTGAAAAACCTTGAAAAGTGCTTGAAAAAAGAAAGTTCATTTTCAAGTGCTTGAAAACCTTGAAAAAGTTTCAAAACCTTGAAAAAGTTTCTTAGTGCTTAAATTCTCTCAAAAATCAACGAATTGTGCTTAGAAGTTTTAAAAAAGTACTTCACCAATGCAATTTTCTGAACATGTGTTCAGTATGCAACATCGCGAAAAATTGCTTCCGTGTTTGGGATTTCAATCCTTTTGCATCTTGTAAATATTTTGATGTTTTTTACAACCGAAAGATATTTTGACATATGGTACCTTAGATTAGTTTATTTTTTGTTTAATTTCATTAATTAACAAAGAAATTAATTTCGAAACCATGACAACATTGAACTTACTCGGGTTTCGCGGAAAATTGGTCTTGTGTTTGAAATTTCAATCTTTTTGCATCCTGCAAATATTTAAATATTTTGGCTAATCAAATGTTAGTTTCGCATATGCTACCTTGGATTAGTATATTTTTTGTTTAATTTTAATGAAAAACAAATAAGTTTATTTCATGGGAAACATGCCACGTCGAACGAACTCAGACTTTGCGAAAAATTGCTTCTTGTGTTTGAAATTTCAATCTTTTTGCATCTTGCAAATATTTAAATATATTCACTAATCGGATGTTATTTTCATATTTGCTACCGTAGATTAGCATATTTTATGTTTAATTTCAGTAAAATATAAGTTTATTTTATGGGAAACATGACAACATTAAACTTAATTCGCGAAAATTTGCTTCCCTTGTTTGAGATTTCAATCCTTTTGCATTTTGTAAATATTTTTATATTTTTGGCAATTAGTAGTTATTTTGACACTGCTACATCAGATTAGCTTATTTTATTTTTTTATTTTAATAACTAAAGAGTTAAAGAATTTATCACCTTGGTCTTGTTTAATTATTTGCTTATTTATTTTTGCAATTTTGAATGATTATCTTTACCTAATTTTTGGTCATAACAGATTTTTTTTTTTTTAAATTTAAATTTCAGCAGTTGAGCACCTAACAATCTAACTTAAAGTTTGTATTTTAAATATAAAGTTGATTTATATAATTTTATTTATAAGTAAATCATTTTTTTATGTCTGCTAAAATAAATAAGGTGTATAACAGGGGTGGTTGTGTTATGATTATTCACTTGAAATCCAGTAGTGTTCGTTTTTATGCTTTTACCTCCTTATATCTCCAATTTTCCCCTTTTTCTCAAATGTTCAAAATTACTACTTTATTAAGGTTGTGGGTACTTGGAGCTTACTGAAAGAGGCTTTAATCAGCAAAGGGGTAGATAGCTTAAGGAGGGTCTTTCATCTTCATTTGGATCTAATAAATTGACCTGTACCAGCCTAGCTAGGCCCAGTGCCTGTTGCTGGTTTTCAACAGGCACTGAGCATGGTATTTCTATGCAGAATATTTTGACTTAATAAACTATTTTATGAATTGTATGCATAGCAAAAGTTATTGTTGTACATATGTATATTCAAGTAATAGGGGTCTTAGTTTTAAAAATTATTCCCCCCCCCCACCCCATTTTGCTCTTTGAAACTTTCAGGTAATTTTTTATGAACTCACAAATCACAATTACACCTGAATATTATTGCCTTTCTAAATTTAAATTCTAATTTCAACAATAACCCATTTTTTCCCAAAATAAAACTACTTTTGTCATAATACATGTCAACTTCTTTTGAATCTTTTCAATTTCGAAATATGGCTCTATAAATCTGAACTTGCTTATTTATTGTCTATTGCAAGTTAATCAATGAAAGCTGAATAGGCTCAAGTTTGCATTCAGAGTATTTATCACTGCTTAAGCTGCTTTTGTATATTTTGAGGTGTAGAGACTGGACTGTGGACTTTCATAAACTTTTCTTACTTCCTAATTTTTAAATTTACTCGAGGACAGTTGAAATGCCTTATTGGCTAAACAGCTAATAAATACATACGAATAATTGATTTGCATACTTATAAATGATTTACGAACCTAATATTTTTAGAACTTAATAGTGCAAACTGAAATAACTTTCTGGGTAGTGTTTTTGTCCTAACCGCCCTTATATTGTCATAAACTACTGTATAAATATTGGAAATCAATGTTGAAACCAGGGGGGGGGGTGACTTCAAAAACTCCTCTCTGGCAATGCCATTGAACTTGAGTATTTTAGTTTCTTCCCATAAAAGTTAAAAGCACTTATGAAAGGGGTTTTTTTAAGTATTAATTTGCTGATTCTAGAAAATATACAAACCTCTGACTGCTGCAACCTTTGAAAAACCTCAAAATTAAACGGTATCTGCTTCTCTTTATGACTGAACTTTTCAAACATTTTCAGAAAGACTTTCAACGCAGTAGATCTTTCATCAAAGCGTCTCTTGTTGTAGAAAGAACAATTTTGTTTTCCTATACTTTTTTGTATTATTGCCTTATTTCTATGTGTTTGTAGTAAATGAAATCTGCATACAATATTTTTAGTACAAATTTATGATATTGCCTTGAAATCAAAATTTTTTACCTTGAAAAGTACTTGAAAAGTGCTTGAATTTTTTTCTGCCTAAAGGGTATGAACCCTGTTGGCGAGATATCGCAGTTTTTCACGATCACCTTGCTTGATAAAGTTAATCTTACTCAGAAATTAAATCAGTTTTGAATTGTTTTACCCCATTTTTTAACGGGTTTAAACGTGTTCTTTTTTTTTCTTCTGATACATATAGATACTCCATACCGTGGAGTCTTTACTTCCAATATAAAATGGGAGGTCGATCATAATATTAGAATCATGCACATCTAATATTAATTTTTGACATTGAGATACTGATACCAATATTATGACGACTATTTTAAACCCCGAAGTCATTTCTCAATGTAAAAGCTTCAGAACTACTAACATTGTTTTTTTTTTTTCTTTTTTTTTTTTTTTTTCACTTCTCAAACCACGCGTAACTAATGGTTCATTTTCCAGCCATTGTGTATGTAAACCGAAGCATAGAAGTTTGCTAACTATGCTAACTATGAATATTTGAATACTCCCGCAAGAGATTTATCTGATAAGAATTCCTTTGGAGCATTAAAAGTAATATGAGATATTTTTCATAGTTGCATACTATTTCCAAGATAAATGGATCACTGCTGTTTAACAAAATCTTCTAAAAATATACATAGCGAGTTAATTGTTTTTTTTTACTAACTAATTATGTGTCAAAACTGGATTACAATCAATTAAAAGATGCTTTGGCTGACAAATATTTAATAATTGCAGTGCCGGTACACCAGTATAAAGAATATCGGCATTTGTCAAAAATCGAATATTTTGGATAGGAGCTGAAAATAAGAAATATTTTTTAATAAAGGAAAAGAAAATCTGTTAGAAATGAAATGTTAGAAATGAAAATGAAATTGCCATTTCCAACAGGAGACGAACCTTTAAAAGAAGTAAAATGAGTAACAGTAAAATGAGATATTTTTCATGATATTTCCAAGATGAATGTAACACTGCTGTTTAACAAAACCTTCTAAAAATATATAGAAAGTTAATTTTATTTTACTAACGAATTATGTGTAAAAACGAGTACAATGAATTAAAAGAGGTTTTGGCTCACAAATATCTATTAATTGCAGCACCGGTACGCCGGTGTATAGACTCTATAACAAAAAAATGACGCATCAAGAAGCAATCATCCGATTTCTTTGAAATTTTGTATGCATGAGTGTTTTGACGAGATATGCAAATTATTAAAATTTGGTGTCCAATGAATGAATAATTTGAAACTGTGCATCCAGCAGATGTATATAAAGAGCAGTTCTTCAACAGTTGTTAAAACTTTCGGTTTGATTGCGATTCAGATTACCTTTCAACAATTTAAAAATGCCTCACCGCATGGTTCGTGCTCATTACGAGCAACTGTCAAAGTTTGAAAGAGGTCGTATCATTGGATTGAAAGAGGCCGGTTGGTCAAATCGGAGAATCGCTTGTCATTTGAATTGAAGCAATGCGGCGATTCGAAGATGCTGGCAAGGATGGTTGGAAAATGGCAGGGTTCAGCGACAAGATGGTAGCTGTCGATCTAGGGTCACAACAGATCGTGATGACAGAGTGATTGTCCGATCAACTGTCACTGTGCTTTCTTCATCTCTATGAACCATCAGAAATTCAACCCAAACACCAGTGTCCATCATGACCATTTACAGACGGTTGGGACAGCGAAATCTACGCTTGCACTGACCGTTACGCCACCTACCACTGACGCGTAAACACTGCCGAGCCAGTTTACAGTGGTGCATGGCTCCATCAGGTTGGAATGATGCTGACTGGAGACGTATAGTCTTTAGCGACGAATCCCGGTTCCAGCTGTGTCATGACGATCATCGAAGATGTGTTTGGAGACACCCAGGGCAGAGGGGTAGCCTGGTTTCACTTTTGCACGCCACACTGGCCCTCAACAAGGCATTATCGTCTGGGGTGCCATTTCCTTTGATAGCTGCACCCCTTTGATAGAAATTAGAGGTACACTTACTGCACAGCGGTACGTCCACGACGTCTAAGACCTGTTTTGTTGCCGTTCTTTTTGCCCTCGGCTGGTTTTCAGCAGGACAATGCCTGATAACATACGGCACGTGTTGCTATGAACTGTTTGCAAGGTTGTCAAACTCTTCTGAAGTCTGCCAAATCGCCAGATCTCTCTCCCTTCGAGCATGTCTGGGATATGATGGGATGGCGATTGTATCTGGCAAGGAATGTCGATAACCTCGTCCGACAATTGGAGCGAATTTGGATTTATCGGTCTTTGCCACGCCGTACTTCAGATTGTATCCAGGTTAGATGCGGGTCAACACCTTGTTCAACTTGTTTCTGTAACTCTGACATAAATTGTTCAATTGTTCTGAGAATTTAATCATTTACTTTTCTGTGCATTGTCTTCCTATCTACTAATTTTCGTCTCAATCAGACCACTCCTTCTTGGTGCGTCGATTTTTTTATAGAGTGTAGAATATCTGTATTTCGTTTTACTTCACATTTTCGAGAAACCGGTATTTGATAAGGTAAAAAGCCAATACTTTGGATATGAGCTGAAAATAACAAATAATTTTCAATAAAGGAAAAGAAAATCTGTTATTTTCATTTCTAACAGGGTTTCTTTTATGGGGTATTTTTCCCCTTTATTGGGGGGGGGGCGGCTCTTAGGAGTCTTTCTCTTTAAAATAAGCATTTCCTCTATCGATATGTTTGTATTAACATCAATCACTTGTTACACTCCTTCCGTTCTGATCTCTTCTCTTAGACCAGCTTCTAAAACTTACGAACCCATTGGTTCGTATGCTTGTTCAATATAAAGAAAACTAAATGTATGTACATGCGTCGATTGTTTTGTTTTATTTAGTTCGACGACTATTTTTGATAGCAATTAATTTACTGCATCAAAAGACATTTGAACAAGAATGTCAAACAACAACGTTATATATTTTCTAAAGACCTAAGTATGAAGTAAAAAATATAACAATACATCATAGCTAAAAATAATTTTCTATTAAAATAACTTACAGATAAAATTGAAGTTCAAATATGTTTTTTTTTTTTTTAATAGATTATTTTTCCGAGGAGAAATTACAATTAGCTATTAATAATAATAATAATTTTAAAAAAGTCTCAAAAATGCATAAAAATAGATTTATTTAAAACCGCCAAATAAATGACTGATTTGTTAGAAGATTAATAAGTTCGAAGCAAACGTTTTCAGGTGCAAAATATATAAAACAATTTTTAAGCCCATGTTTTCTATACAGTTTCTACTCGGCGGAGAAAAAAGCGTTTTGAAACCTTGAAACCACTATATTTGCAATATATGTAACGAATTCAAGTTTCAAATGTTGAAATAAAATTTACTAAGTTGATTATGAAACTATTAAAACAAATTAACTGAACAATAATTTCACAATCACGTTTTGAAAACTATTTTCCGAAAATGTATATCGTATTGCAACAACTCTTTCAACTACATGAAAGAAAGAAAGAAAAAAGACTTCCATGTGTACTTGTATCAATATTTTATATGAAATAATAATTCACTCTGTGACTTATCAATTACTTCCTTTTAGCCAAATAAAAGGAAGTAATTTCTTGACAACAAAGTTAGTTGAAAAAATATATTTCTCTTTTCTACGGATTAAACGTACAAGACATTTATCACAATTGTTAGTCTAAACAAATCTTCCTTATTCGTCTCTGCTAAGCAAATACGCAGTAATAATAATAGTTATAAATCCGTAGTAAATAAGAGGCTTGCTATTTAGTTGGAATACATTTATAGATCCGTAACAAGAGTGAATGAGATTGTATGAAATAAAATGCATTGTTACACATTTTGTATTTAAATCACTTTTAGCTCCCCAGTGCTCCTTCACGGATGACGATTTCTTCTGTGACGTAGATGTTGTCTGCTATGGAGAAGGAGAAATAGATTGCACTGAGACTTTCGGTAAGAAGCTTGATTTTTACTTGATAATATCAGGGGGGAAGGGGTCATGGGTCAGACTGCGGCATTGAAATTCGTATTAGGCGGTGTTTCATGGGGTATTTCCCCCTTTTTCGGGAGGGGGGAGAGTGCGCCTTTGCTCATAGGGGAGTAGGCAAAATTTAGTAGAATACCGATTACCCGAAGCTCTTTTAACCGGAACCTCGCTTAACCAACGTTGTTTTTTTTTTTTATTATTATAATTACTATTATTATTAGTCAACACTATCACTTCAAGAGCATCAGAAGCAGCCATTCCTACTATCAGACTCTGCTAATAATCATTGCAGTTCTTTATTTCTGTTTTCGTCTTTTTTCCTTCAGCCCACTAGGGGAAGGTTGCCGTCAATGAACCATATAACAGTTTTCGATTTTTTTAAGAAAGGAAATCCAACTCAAATTTCACTTTAATTATATGAACAATTTTTCAGTACATTTCTCTTTTAATAATAATATTCACTTTCACGATAAAGGTACACAATAAAGAATGAAAATTAGAAATAAGTTCTTTACATGTGGTCCACTCATGGCAACCGGTTGCTATGGATGGACCATCGAGTTTCCATCAATGGACTACATTCTCAAGTTAAAAGATCAATGCGTAAGTTGCAAATATTTATAACGGGCGATCAATTAATACTACAAATAATAATAAGTTATAGAAAAAGAGATTTATTTCCTAAAATGTTTTATTTTCGGATAAGAGGAACATAAAAAAACCCAGCACTCACACAACACACAGCTGTTGTCATCACACCTCGTTCACCACTTGATATTTTCCCCGCCTGTGCAACACTGTTCTTAGCTAGTATTTTTTCAAGCTCTTTTGAACTGTTTGGAGTTAAATCCATTTTGAATATTTTGGTTCGACTCAAGATTGTACTAGCTCTCTAACATGTCAAAGAACTTATTGGCCATTTTATTACTGAAATCAGAAGCTTAAGTCTCAAACTACCAGAGAATATAGTACTAACATACTTTTTGTCTTAATTAAATCTGTAGCACATGTTATTTTTCTCAGCCTCTTGAAAGACCAATTCCCCAAATTGTTTCGGAAGTAATTCTAAAAACGTCTTCTCCAGTTTCACGATATGATTTACGAATTATGTTCCTATTTCGGGGAGATTATCTTCTAAATTTCTAATAAGTGACTTAGGTAAGAACAAACCGGTTTTTATCTTCCATGCGACAGTTTAAAGTTGCTTTCAGGACTCTATATTGTCGGCAGATTTCGTTAACGTCCATGCCACCAGTAAGCTACTGTAGCACATTACATGCTCTCACTTGTCCACTGGCCATATTTCAATAATTTTTGCATTTTTCTGGAGCAGCAAAAGCATTTAAAACTGTATTACTATGTTTTAAATTTTTAATCAATTTTATAAAAAAATTTGAGTTGAAATTATAATCAAGTGAAAGAGTTTTCAAGAATTACTGAGAAACTTTTCGTTATTATCATATTTATTTTAAAACAATTGAGCAATTTGCGAAGGTAATTGAGCTGGAGTTACAACAATATTTGCGATTTCCCATGAATGAACCACTTTGTCAGGTGGTCCATTCGTGAAAACATCTAGCGGTCTATCGATAGCGAATGCGTCATTTTGAATATTCTTATAGGTGTTACTTTTCTGTGACGAATCATTACGAAACATGAAGTATGGGGAATTGTACTTGAAAAGGCACTCTTAAGTCAATGTTCACGTTTAATTGATCAGTGATATTCAAAGCATGTTATAACTAAATGAAAATCTCAATAATTAGTAAAATAATGGTAGAAATCTTATCTGACCGATTAACAATATGATGAAGTAATTTTAGCTACTTGACGACTCTACAGTGGACTGTTTTCAGACAAAGGAAGGTACTAAAACTGATTACGCGTCTGCACAAAACTCTGGTTCGGAAAATATCTTCGCGGTCTAGTCATGGAACCGGTCCATTGCCGGCAACCTTCCCCTATAAAATTCTTTAAAAGCTGTAAACTAGTATTTAAAATACAATCCAATTCAAAGGCGATCGATTCTAAAAGTAAAGTGCAGTTTCATTTAGTAATTTTGTATTGCTAATTTGTGATTAATTTTAAAGATCAAAGCATGAAGTTAACCGCACCTAATAAGGAATTAAGATTACTTTATTATGTCTTATCAAATTAACATAACGCTTTCCGGTTAGTATGACATTTATTGTTTTTAATTAGTGTCACATTGTTACACAAAAGTATGTCTGAATTGTCATAACATATATTTTTAAGCATTCTTTTTTTTTTCTAAAATTTTCGATATACTGAAGGTGGCCTGTCCCGATTACTTCAGTTAATCGAGGTTTTACTGTATGTATAACTTGTTAATAACAGATTTTACTCTGTGTTAATTTAGTGTTCTTTGACTGCTGTTGTTGAAGGAAAGTTACTTTATCCAATCTTATTTAGCAATGAGCTAGCTCCCAAGTTATAAAATAAACCGGCTTTTAAATACATATCTGGTGTATTTGGACTGTAACAATTAATTCAAGCATTCAATTAATACCTTCTGTTTTAACTACTTGCTTTTTGTTTAAAAGCGAATGAAAATTGCTCAAATATAAGTTGTAATGTTTAGAGTTGGAAGAAGCAACGTTTATAGGAAACTTTGTATGTTCATGTACATGCATTTATGTCAATATGATTCATTAATAGTGTGAAGTGGATACAAAAAAAAAAAAAAATGAAATTCACATTTTTTAGAATTCTAGAAATGTATGCATGTATAGAACTTCAGAATTTTGAGTACCACTATAACAGGGATCTAGAGGTTTACTTTAAAAAAGCACAGAGTATGGTCTCCAGGTGCTTTTCCACGGAAAAGTTTGAAGAAACATGCTTTAATTCTGGGGCTTTGAGGTATGGAAAATTGAATCTAAAAACCAAAAGCTTTGCCACTTTTGCGGTTTGGTCCGCTAAAATGAACGGGGGAGGGGGAGGGGGCAGAGTAACTGATTTTTTTTTATGACTGATAGCTCGTTTAATTATTTCCATTTTGCTAGCTAGCTACTCAATATAGCTAATGATCCTCCCTAGCAGCATATTATATTTAATCTGCACTAAACTCAAAACGTTCGATTAAGATAAGCCGCGATTTGTGAAATTGTGTCAAAATATTGCTTATTATTGCTACTGTAACAACTGATTCAAATCATCAATCCACTGCTTTCAATATTTTCAAAAAGGTGTACCTAAATGATCGTATTTTTATTCAATCCGTTGAAGATTTTCAACGTAGCACGATGGAAGAGATAGTTTGTAACAAATATTCTTTATTGTTTTGTTCAGATGAAATAATTCCAGAGGCTACTATTACAATCAGTAAATCCACATCGGAATCAGACTCGAGTGATTTCTCTGACTATGAAGAAGATAATGAATCAGAGGCTATGGAATATCCACCAGAGTTGGTGGGACGCGTGTCCCCAAAGCAGAGACCATTCCTTTTTAAGATGAAACAGCTGGAAACCACTGTCCCATCTGTCAGTGAGTCTGTCAGTGAATCTGTCAGTGAATCAGACGAGAAAGATGATTCTTCTCCAAATACCAAGACAACTATTCACATTACCATTGCCAATGGAGAGAAGGTATCCGAAAGTTCTGTTTCGAAGGATGGGTCGCCATCTGTTGAATCTACTACATCATCCGTGAGCTCCGACAGTGGTAAGTTTTAAACTGCATTCTCACGGGACTATTTTGTGTAAGAAATACTAGTCAACGAAATTGTCTTGGACGCTCTTAGTTCCATCATTAATATAAATCAATAATTGTAATGAAAACATGCCATAAGGTTTTAAAAATTTCAAAACCATAAATGAAATCTTCCGCAGTTTTGTTTTGAATGTGGTGTTTGAATTCAATATACTCCTGAAGCAGTGAAATTATGTTGAGTAAATTAAAAATAATTTGTGGCCCTCATTAATTTGCATTTCTTTATTATTTTTCATTATTACGTCCCCCCCCTCTCCAATTTTAAGTGCAGTTTATATGTTACAGATAATATTTTCCATGTATACTTCTGTTTAAAATATAATGTTTTTTTTTTTTTTTGGAGAGAGAGAGAAGTTGAGAAATCGAAGTACTAAGCACTTATACTCATACAATTGCCGATTCTTAGTCTTAAAAAATTGAAGGACATTTCAGTAACGTAACAGTTTTCGTTTTTTAAGGTTGTTCAAACCGGAATTTTTGCACACCTGGTCTACCACGGTCCCGAACGGACCGACTGACGGAAGTTCAAAAATAGTGGTTTTCCGTTTATTAGTGCATTGTATGTACAAGTTTATTCTGCTTCGAGCATTGTGAACATAATTCTTAAAAAAAAAAAAAATCTTTTTTTCATTTTTTAAAAGAGCGTGTGTCCCGTCCTTTATGCATGCGCCAGAAAAAAGATTTTCCACTGGATTTTTTTTTTTCATCTCTCCTAGAAAGTTACCGTAATGTGACTTATTGCCTTTCTGGCTCTGAAGTACAGATATTAAGAATGGACCTTTAACATTACTAAGGATTTTCCTCTTTCGGAATTAAAATCCTCTTTTGAAATGATTTGAAGTGAAAATAAGAACTCAAATGATTTGACATCAAATGATTATTAGAGGCTGTCTATAAATGGTGTCACATTTTCTTCAATATACTTGACACCCTCCTCCCTTTGCCACGAAGTGTCACACTTCATCCCCCTGGTCACATGTCACACATTACATTTCCATATTGCTATAAAAAACGAGATTTCATTGCAACCAAAATGTGTGATGATACACTTTTTGTGTTGTCCCCTCCTCCCTGTTGTCACAAAATGTCACAATTTCACGAACCACCTGTCCTTTAAAACGTGTATCTCATATGGACGAACCCTTCCTTAGGAGATACGAAAAATTCATTGAATACGGCTGTTTTAGTGTCGCCATCTGTTGAGTTAAATAGTAAAGTGAATGGCTGCATTTCCTTGACCGTTGTGCTTGTTTGTTGTAGTAAGTGTGTATGTCATCATTTGTAGATACAATTTAAAGACGTGAACTAATAAAAATAAATATGACAATAGCATAATATTAGTTTATGTTTATACTAACTTACTCTTGTTTGCTGAATATTTTGGCATTTAAATTTTAAAAAAAAAATCGCTTTTTTCTAGCTACCTTGATTCAGACAATTTTATTAGAACAGCTTGGATACAAATTAATATTTTTTTCCATTATGAACGTTTAAGTTTCATATAATTTCTTTATTTTACTTTTAAAAAAAAACTTCCTCTTTATTATTTCAGCTACTCAGACTGAGATTATTATCACAACTGAAACCGGCTCCCACTCTGACGAATCTGAATCTGACAGTAAACCAACTTCAGGCACAACTGAGAGTTCAACTTTCAACGTATCTCACACAGCAACGGAAGTTGATAATGCAATGACAACACCAAACAAAATTCAAAACGATACAGAAATTACCACTGAAATTGCTCCTGTTTTGGCTAACGCTACTGAATTGGAAGACATATCTGCAGCACTCATTGATGACAGCCATGAATTCACCACCATGAAGGTTTACTTTCTGAATTCATCAAGTGTTCTCTTTTCCTTTTTTTTTTTTTTTACGAATTATTTTATAGGAATGATGAAAACATCTGCACAAAAATGACTTATTAAAACCGTTAGGGGAAGGATGTTAGTTAAGTATTTTAGCGTTTGATTGTGAAAAAGATTCAGGAAATAACTATGTAACGTAATACAGCGAGATAAATAGTAATATGACCTCCTTCGGGTGGCATGGTCGTCCTATGACAAGACGTAACCACAGATGAATATTATCGCCCCTCCCCCCCCCTGGCCTCAAAAAAAAAAAAAAAAGAAGAAGAAGGTTACAGTTTTAATGAGTTGTAGGAGAACGAAAAATGAGCTTTCAATTAGTACGTTAATTAACAAATATTCCTCCTTCTACAGTTATGAAGTTTTAATTCTTGCTTTTTGAAAACAAATTCAGAAGCGTTTTAAGCTCTTTCATCGTGATGAGCTAAATGGAAATAAATATCATATAAAAAGAAAACTATACTCTGTTCACAATAAAGATGGAACGAAATTGAGCAAACAGATTTCCAGAAGGTTAACCTTTTACCGTGTAGCCTGGGGGGGGGGTAAAACCTAAGGTGGGGTTGAGGTGAAGAAAAAAAAAATCCATCTATACTGCGTTCACGGGAAAGACAAACTAGATGTAGACAAAAAAAAAATTGCCTTTTGGTGACCTCAATCATGTGTTTGGCTGGGGTAAGAACAAACTGACGCCTAGCAAATGGCGAATGCGAATACTATTGGTAAACTTTTTATTTAATCCTCAGAAAATCCCCCAAAAGCGGCCGATAGTCGCAAAATTTCTGGCAACCTGTTTGTTTACTTTCAGTCTATCTTTAGCGTGCACAGAGTATTGTTTAATTTTTTTTTATTTATCTCATCAGAATGAAATATTTTTTCAAATATAATAAAATAATTTGCCCTATATCAGTGCAGTATATAGCTCTGTCATCACAATAAATAACAGAAATAAAACAAAATTCAGTACTTCCACCAAAAGCCTTAATTTTTAAATTTTGGGAGCATTCATGTTACAAGATTTTGTTAGGCTTTGCTTCCCTTTCTTTCTTTTTTAAAAGAAAGAGCAAATAACGAGATCTAAGTTTGTTTTAAATTAACATTACGCAATTAGAGACTAATTAATTGTGAAACTTTTGCAATACTTATTTCATAAAACAAATGCTGACTGTAAGAAGTTTTGCAAAAAAAAAAAAAAAAAAAAGAAAAAGGTTTACAAAACAAAACCTGATGCATGAGTAGTCAACATATTGGCAAATCACTTAAATTGAAATAAATTTCATCCTATTGTCAAACCATGATCATAAAGTGTATTGAAAAGGAATTTAAACTTCGTACGTTACTGTATTTATAACCCTCCTTCCTATTTGTGTGCTCAAATTTCAATAATGACCCCATCCAAAACCATATTTAGCAGTCAAATTTCTGTAACAGTGGGAAAAAAACAGCGTAATAAATGCGAATAACTTTGCATCTAAGAGCTCACACTTTCTGAATTGAAAAAGAGATTCCTTTAAACCGCGAAACCAGGGGCGGATTTACAGTCTATTCAAGAGGGTGGCGGTTGTGAAAACCGTAAAAGCCATATTCCTCCCCTCAAACTCGTCATTTAGGATTGGGAGGGGGGCAGAGAATCAATTGCCCCTTCTTTTATCCTGTATTTTAAATACTAATCGCCCCTATCGCCCCTCACGAACTTATCGCCCCCTTGAAGTGCTAAATCTCCCCTTTGGGGGCTATCACCCCCAGGGTTGGAAACCACTTTTTTAAGTCATAGCAAAACGTATTATCATACCAGTATAGTGTAATCCATTGAAGAAAAAGGTTGGAAGACACATATAGAAATATAAAAAATATTAAAGATCAAAAAAAAAAGGGGGGGGGGGGGCGAGCTTAGGTTCAAATACAGTGCCTAGAACTATTATTCAAATGAAAAAGTGGGTAACGCTGTCCATCCTCGACTACACTAACTGTCTAAACTTAATTTAAAGCAAATTTGTGGAATGTACTAGATTGAAATTAGTAGCGATAGCTTGTAATTCCTTCAGTTCTATATAATTGGTTTTAGAAAATGACGGTCATGGAGGGGGCTTTAAGATTTTTTTTAAAAAATTACACATTGTCGCCTCAGAGCAACAGTATAACAACTAATCCCAGAAATAACACTAAGATATCTTAATGTTGCTCTGAGGTGATGATATTCTCTAATGTATAAATTTTGCTTTAGTCAGTAAGTCATTGATTTTTACCTTTGTCAGAGGCGTGGTAGACATGCTAACGAACTAATTTTGCACTACGTATACACTAAACATTCACATCGGTTTTGTATTTTTAAGCATACTGTTTTTGTCTTTTAGGCTCATTTGATTAACAAGAGAAGCGAGAATAAGATCTTGTCCTCCGGATCGGAATCATCCTCATCTTCAATGTCTGTATCACTCCGTTTAGGTGCATTAGAAAGCGCTAATCAAAAAATCCGTGTTGGCAGATGCCGTATCGCTGGAACCATGTACTGTAATCCGTCACCAACGGTTGGAAACTGCCGAGGACGCACAATGTGCCAAGGTATTGCTAATTTAATGCAGGAAGTAGTGTGTATTAAAGTGTGTTTTTGCGCAAAACTTTGCTCTTTACATATTGGGATATGAATATTGTAGCATTTGAAATAATATATGAATTAATAAATAAAAATAAATTCGTGAAATAGAGGCTAAAATAACATAAATTAGAAAGTTTATTAGTAAAAATAATTTTAATAATAAAACTATATACAAATTTAGCAAATTTTCATAATAATAAAAGAAGGATAGTAATGTGTTGTAATTTATCGACTAAAGCAATTTAGTTACAATGTATCACATTGATCCAGTGGTTTCATTCTAATAAGCTACTAAATATATTTCCAACTATAGTTATTGTGCAAAAGGATTCGAAAAAGTACGTATAATTTCATTCAACAATGCATTACATTTTATGTTCGTAGGCAATGTTTGCAATTTATTTACAGTAAAATAATATAATCGATGAATATTCTTGAGTTAGTACAGAATTATATTTTTTTCCTTCTATGAGCTATATTTTCTCAAAAGCATAATGTGCCTCACATGTTCTATACACACACTCTCTTTTCTAACTAGTCGGAAAAGAAACTAGCTTTTCGCATTGGGAAACATTTTACAAAACTTGATTCTATTATTATTATTATTGAGCAATCGCGAATTGTTTATTGTTTTCACTTGCCCGCTGAATGATGTCGGTCCGTTGATTTTATTTATCTATGCTTATAAGGCAAGCGCCCATGTGCCTTGAAATAGAAATAATCGTAAACGAAAGTCTAGACTTTACACAATCCTTTTTACGCGAAAACAGTATCCTGCACACAGCATCCAGCACATAGCATCCAACATCCCCTGGCATTCAGTCAAATTTTGAAGTCTTGAATTAAAATTATGGTTGAGATAAAAACCATTCGAAGAAGCACAACGAGTAGTGTCCTATCGCAATTCGTGACTGTGAAATACATAACTTGAATTCAAGATCTCAAAATTCAAGCTAATTTTGTTTTATTGTTGTCATTTTCTCTTTACTATTCTATAAATATTTTTCTAAATATACTTTATACTTTTGATTTGTTCAACGTATCCTTTAACACTGGTATTCGAAACCACTTCTTCAGTTTCATTTTCAAAAGTTTTGAGCAAGCTTAATAAGTTCGAACATTTCGAGCTATGATTGATTAATGGAAAGAACAGCTTGGTAGTTAAGAGTATGAAACCAAATAGTGTTTTTTTTATTAGGTAAATTACTAATCGGTCAATTCGTCGCTAAAAATACCAATGAGCGTATCTCAAAAAAAAAAAAAAAAAAAAAAAATCGAAAAATGAGTTATGACCAAAACAGAAATGTTCAAAGTCGATTATAATATGACCAATGGGTGTATCTCCACAATAAATAGTAAAAAAGTTAGTCCCCCACACTAGTGGCGGTTCTTAAGCGATACAGTAAACTGGAAATCTTTAAATCTGTTTTCTGCAAAATGCTTAAAAGTGAGATACGCCCATTCGTCTTTTTAGCAAAGAATTAAGCAATATCCTTTAATAAACACACTCACAAAAAAAATACCTAGGCCATAAGCAGCAACCTTCATCAAACCTTTTAGAATTATAGTTGCAAGCAAATACGATGTTTACTATGCAGAGTGTCCAGATAGAAACTTGTGTTGCTTCAATATGTCTAACTCCTTCATCTTTACTCCTTATTCTAGAAAATCTAAGTGAAATGAGAGAAAGTATTATTATTAAGTATAATTAACATGTAAAAAAAAGTGCTGTGGTGGAAAAAAGAACAGTAGTGAGTAGTGTACCATGTTAATCTAGATATAGGTAATGAGAGTTAATGGTTGAATTTTAATGCATTCCTGCTTCCAGCATTTTTTTTACGGAAGGAGTAAGTAAATCATTTCAATAACTGTGTGCAGAGCTTGTAAATCAGAACTATACTTCATATGAGGCAGTGAAAAGCAAAGGGATGTAAGTGGACATTTTCTAGTTTTGAGTAGAACGCGTTTAAAGATAACATCTTAGGTAGGCTTTCATTGAATTTTTTTCTAAATCATGCTATACAGCAGTAATTACCAGGGCTACTAGTACTATCTCTTGCCCCAAGACAGAGAAGTACCCTTACTATTTGTACTGGTTATCTCCAAATTTTTAATTTTGCCACTTACATCCCACTGCCTCATATGTGATATTTTAGTTCTTGCATGAAACAAGTAATGGTAAATAATTATTTTTTTTAAGTGTTATTTTCAGATTTCATTATTTTTTTCCAAACGTTTAAAAGGAATGTTAGAGATTATACTGTTAAGATCAAACTGTTAAGACGTAAAAGGTCAAAACTTCTAAGTAGCTGGAGTCAACTTTGTCGTAATAAAGAAATAAATACATGGTTCTGAATCCGAAATCGTTTTACATGGACACATATTCCAGCGCATTATCTGAAAATCCATTTTGAGTTGCATCAAACGAAGTAACCTTGTGGTGCCGTATTTGTCGCCAAGAAAAACGTTTAATGCGAATTTAATATCTTTCCGTTTTTCTCTTTCCTTACAGTGGCATCAAGCACAGCTGAAACATCAGAAAAATCGACTAGTGCTAAAGGTGTGGAAAACTGGGCCATTGCCGTAATTGCCATCTGTGCTATCGCTGCTGCATTAACTATATCCCTGCTGATCTATCTTGTTTTCACTTCGTAAGTATACCTTGATGCATTCTCTCAAATTGCATTTTAACTCCGTAAGGTCTAAAATTAGAAGACTTTAACTTCATTTTTGATCTGTAACTATATATTTCTCAGGCTAATTTCGTTACATATATATTTTATGTACATATATTCAACCCCCCCTGTCATCCTTGACCTTAGTAGGCTTATTACGATAACGATATTTTTTTCTACTCTAGGTATCATTGTCAATGAATCGCCAAATGCCAATCATTTTCTTTTTCACCTTCATATGAGTAGTGTCAATTGAAGAAGCCAATTTTGTTCTTGGCATTGGTCTAGATTTTCGCGATCTAAATGTTCTCTACACGTTCTGACGAACCAAGAAATTTTGTGCATTTTATAACAACGGATCACTAAAAAAAAGGAGAAAAGAAAATTAACATAAATTTTGAAAACATGAAGTATCCCTTAAGATGATCACATAGATATGTCACAGATTTTAGTTTTTGTTAATGAACGACTTGTAAGATTAAAAAGATATATTTTCAGATTAGAGATTTCGCGTGGAAACGCAGATACAATTTTTCTTCAGCCACCCTTTCCTCATATAAATTATTCGGCATATATGTATATTCAAGTAGAAATTGCCTCAATTATTTTCAATAAACTTTTGATTATCCGCGATCTTTCACTTTCAAAAAATAAAAAAATAAATAAATTCGGCGATGATTACTTAAGGTAGATAAGGTAGGCCTCTATTTTCACAAGCGTTAGTCCTACATGCATACTTCGAACTGCGAAAATGTTCAAAATCAGATGCAGAGTTAAGTTATGAAAATTTGAAAAAAAAAATGAAAATGAGAAAAATACAAAATTTAACTTTTATACGGTTCCTAAGTCCCTTAACTTGTATTTAAGGAAATAATATCCATTGAAAAACATTACTAACACAAAAAACGTGACATTTGTGAGATCAAAACTCAAGGAGATATTCGAGTTCGAAATTTTAAAGGACCATACATAAGAGGAGATTGGAACTTATCGCCCTTTCAGATGAATGACAGGTTGTGGAAGTGTAAAAAAACAAAGTATTAATATTTTTCTTTCTGTTCAAAAATAAATGCAAATGTTATTCCATGATACTCAAGAACACACTACAAAACCTCGAAGAATTAGAAAAACCACACTCTATGTACACATATAATTTTAAACCGTTGTTAACCGCTATATTTCCCCCCAAAAAGTTGTTATTAACGGCGAGTGTAAAATGGTGTAAGTCATAAACCGCTGCTTTTATATCTCGGTGAATACTGGTGGTATTAATGTCAAACTTTTTGTATTGGAATTATTCTTCGATGGAGATTATTTCCCTAAATATAAGTTAGAGTACCTAGGGCCCGTATAAAAATTCAAAATTTCGTACTTTTTGACTTATTTATACTTTTGCTTCTAACTTTCAATATCTTAACTCTGCATCTGATTTTGAACGTTTTTGCACCTGGAAATATGCATCTACGATTAATAGTTGCGAAAATAAAGGTCCTGCAGGTTAAACCGGATCACCCTGCATATTTGATTATTCAATACATTTTATTATTTTATTTTCTTCTTTTCGCATGCGATCTTTTCACATGCGAAAAAGCATGCAAAAATGCTACACATTAAACAATTTTTCACGCTACTTTTTTTTAAATTTTTCTTTCTTTCTTTTTTTTTGAACTTCTATGGGAAAGTAGAGCTATATATATATATATATATATATATATATATATATATATATATATATATATATATATATATATATATATATATATATATATATATATATATATATATATATAGGGTGGTCCTTATTTTTGAAGTTGTTGATATTTTATGCGACGCCCCCTCAATTTGTTCCATTATACAAATGAATGATCCTTGCAAAATTTGAAGTCAATCCATGAATATTAACACGTGCCCCTAGGGCCTTCTTTTTTGAGTTTTGAAGAAAAAATTGCAGATTTTCTCATTTTTATGTAAAAATATTCTTACGTTTCATATTTACAGTAATTTTGAACCTCAATATATGCTGCTTCTTTAAGACTGATCATTATCTCACTTTCATTCTATAAAATTTTACATGTAACAGAGGGTACATGTACACCAATGGCCTTGGGTCAGATATAATACTTCTCTGAACTCGTTCCAAACTAAGCGGCGAGGGAACATTTCTTTCCACCAAGATGGACACAAGGGATTCTAAACTTCATTAATGAATGGCCTAGGCCGTTAATGAATGATCTTTGACAACAACAAATTGCCTCCTCCAGGCTTTGGGGCTGTTGATTTACAAAATTTCCTGTGTATGTAATAGGTGTGGCAAATAGGGTCACTCGGTTTCAATGCTATAAATAAAAAAAATGACAATTATAGTTTTAATTTTCTGTTCTTCAGTTATAAATATACTTAAATGTTTACGCAATTTTTAATTTTCAAAATATAAATTTTAAAAAATCCTCGATTACTCTAACATAAAAATGTACTATATTTTGCATATCTAATATATAAATTTAAAAAAAATTCAGATCAGAATAACGTAAAATTCTATACTTTAAATTAATTTTCTTCCATTTCAGTACACAATCCTTATATATAGTATCTATCCTAACCTACTGAACCTTTTTTCTACATCTGGTCAACCACAACGCAAAAAAGCTTGACAATTATTCATATCTTCTCGCCTTTCATCACTGATCAGACAAATGCTATATTGGGGGTAAAGTTGAAAGTTCACTTGTTAACAGTCAATGTAGATGCAGTAAATTTAATTCCAAATGACCTTGTGATCAATCATACATCCCTTAAGAAAGCAAGAGAAAATCTTCGAGAGAAAAAATCAAATTTCATTTATTTAAATTCAGATTTTGTAGTTATTCACTGGGATACAAAGCTACATCAAGATGTTTACAAAAAGAATGCCGATAGGCTTACCATGGCAGCTTCAGGTCCTAATGTTGAATAGCTACTCAGAATTCTTGAGATATTTCTTCAGTTGTATATGATATCTTAGATGATTGCTCTTTATTGCTAACTGTTCAAGCTGTAGTGTTTGATACAATGGCTTGCAATACCGGCCGCATAAATGGTGCATGCATTTTTTTTAGACCAAAATCTGAATGGCGATATATTACATTTAGATTGCCATCATCATGCACTTGAAATCGTACTGCAGAGTGTGTCTCTAAAAAAGTTCTTGCCTTTCTCAGTTCTAGATCCGATATTCCATTATTAAGCATTTTGTGGAGAGATCTTCACCATTCAGAACTTATAACATTTCAATCAAGTACACAGACCACTTAAATTCTTAAAGATGAAGTTGATGATATATTATTGTTTGTAAGAAGTGGATACTGAGAAAGAACTTTCCCTTTAAGAGAATTCTCTTAACTTGTAATAATATTTCCGGGTGAAAACCCTCGCAGAGGGATATGCTTTCAGCACCCTGGAGCTTATTCCTGAGCCAGATGGGTGACAGAAGGATTTTATTACTCGAATATTCATATATTTAGGAAACAATTTAATTGACCTTACATGAGGAGAAAACCTTTAAATGCTATTTTACAGTTAAATGCTGTATGAAGATAAAGTTTTTCGCAGCAACCCAATCGAGGCTCCTTTAAATAAAATAATTTGCCAAAAATACTAGCAGCGTACAAAATGATAAAAAACATGCAGTAGAAGCAGCGATTGGAAAATTCATAAATTACTTGTGGTATTTAGAGGATAACTAGTAGCTTTGTCTGTATTGGATGAAGGAATCGACTTTGAAGAGAGTAAAAGATTAGTCCAAAAAATGCTTGTGATAAGGAAGACGTGTCTGATGACTGTTTAACAAGTTTCAGATAAGAGTAGATGATTTGAAATACTTTCTTAGTAAAGATTGTCCTCTTTATAGAATCAATTACAAATCTATAAAAGTGCTTGATAAGTTACAAATACCAAAAGATGTTTTCCTACTTGATCCTGATTTATGGCAAAAATGAAGGAAGCTATTTAAAGGGAAGAGATATCATTAAAATGCTGAAAGTTGTGAATGATACAACTGAAAGAGGAGCACAATATTAATCGAAGAACTTCACAACCAATTCACCAAACATGAGTCACAAAAGCAATTTTTTTTTACATAATGTCCAAGACTATCGAAAAAAAAATACATACGATCGATATACATTGAGAAAAGCGTACGATTAAAGTTTCTAAAGCATTATTTCACTCTTAATCAATGTAAAATGCTTAGATGATATAAAGTAACTAAAAAAATCAATTTTAATGCTACCTCACTGTAAAAATATTTTGCTAACCTGGGAGAAATGACGAACTGGGTCTGAAGTAAAAACTCGAAGATTTGTGGAAAAATGATCAAAAGTGTTAAAAATCAACGCCCTAGGGGCACGTGTTATTATTGACCGATCGAGTTCAAATTTTGCACACGTTACTTTTTATTATAGTGTCACAAAACTAGGGGGCGTCACTTGCTGAATTCCGAGAAAAAAAATTTCCCATATAAATAAGGACCACCCTTATATATATATATATATATATATATATATATATATATATATATATATATATATATATATATATATATATATATATATAACAGTGGCTTCAAATACAGATTTCTCTCTGTCTCTCTCTTTTAACTTGTCTTGTAGAATCATTCGTTAATCATCAGTCATGTAGCCGAAGCACTAAAGGGTAATCAAAAAAAAGACTTAAGAGAATGGGAAATTTTTCATAAAGGGGAAAAAAAAAAGAAAAAAATAGATTCATTTTATCGCGTAAATTCTACGATCAATAATGCTTAATGTATGCATTAGGTTTTTGACAGAGGAAGTGCAGGAGTCCTGTAGTCTACATAGCGTATCTTTATGCTTAAATAGTCCGAATTTTGTCTAGTACATATGGAATTAACAAGTAGTACTGTAGCTGAGCTCTTTACCCAATTAAGCTCGGTCATTAATTACGCATAGTATTGACAGTCGCACAGGAGTGTTTTCCTGAGTAGAGTGGAAGTAAACAAGACGAGCCAGGGGCGCCCCGAACTTAAATTTTTAGGCGGAATTTCTCAATTTGACAAATTAAACTCTAAAATTTTCCGAGTGATAAAATCTGGATATACACACGTAAGTACGTGCAATGAAAAGGGGTCATTCCGGCATTTAAAAATTGCAATGTTGCAATTGTGTCCCGAATCGTCATACAAAATTTGCTAAATAAGTAACTTTGTGGAAGGTTGCAATGACCTCCCTTAACTTCCCATCGGGGTGCCCCTGAGGCGAGCAGCTGACCATTAAGTGAGAAATACGGCAAATCGAGTTATACGATACTGCAACTGCATATTGCATCAAAGTGGAAATGTTATTATCCTGCATGGTGACATTTTATTTTATGTATGTTATGATGTATGAAATTTTACTTTATATGTTATAGCTCTAAGATGCATATCCGAAAAAAATATATATGAATTCAAATTTTATGATTGATATATCTGGTTTCTTTCAGGTGGAAAAAACTGAAAGTCCAGCCTCATAATGGAGTGACTACCTTGAATTATGTTAACAGCACTCCTCCTTGAATGGTTCAATGGGAAATAGCAAAGCGCTATGCGCAATCATGGAAGAAAAACTTTGTGATAAAAGATTCCTTCAAAATGAATTTTCATTAATGTGGTGTATTTAATATAAGTGGTCATCTTCATTCATGAACTTCATTCATACTTAATGTGTACCTTGCAATGAAAGATTTAGGAAAGAAGGCGTAGAATTTACGTTAAGAAAGAAGTAAACTTTAAAGAAAGAAGGTGCAATATGCACTGATAAGAAGGATATTTCGAACTTGAAAATGATGTACAGAAAAAGATGAACTTGAATAAGTGTTATGGGCACAAGAATGCTTCATAATTTAAGGAGGACTGCTTTAAGTGTCTTTTCAAAAGTATAAGAAGAATATTTTGTAATCTGGATCTGTGTGATGTGCATTGCTAAAGAGTCTTTTCTTTTGGACTGAGAATGTTTTGTGATCAGAAAAGGATATTTTGAGAATTTGATAAGTGTTTTTAATGCTCTTACAGTTTATTTTAATATGGGAACATGGTTATTTGAATGTCAATTTTTCTTTTTGTTGAAAAATACATGTCTTGATTTTTTTCCCACAAATTCATATATCTTATATCTTTTTACTATTAAGAAGCTTTCAGACAATAAATACATCTGCGAAAATAATTGTGAATAAATAGTTTAATAAATTCAGCTCAATCTCTTTCAAAATATGATTCTTGTAAGTCTTCCACTATCAACGTAATACAATATTGTAAAAAAAAAAGAAAAAAAGTAATGTGTTGCATGTTTACTTATTTTTTTATATTCATTCTCATCAAACTTAAGTTTGTTGAAATTTTGTACCAAAATAAAATGTTAATATGCTTAATCACTCTGAAATTTTGACATGATTCTAGTTGTTGCGTTGCTCTAAGATTTTTGTGCAATATATGAGATCTAACAATGTGTGCAATCTGTTTCGTCTTGATTACGCATACAAAATTAAATCAAATTCTATCTACAACATACGAATTTTTTACTTGTCCAGTTATTATTATTAATCAGGGCCGTCCGAAGAGCTGATGGCGCCCAGGGCGAAAGTTTCCTGCCCCCCCCCCCTCTACACGCACAGAAAAATAAAGTTAGTTATAACATCAGTCAGGGGTCTGTCCAGGATTTTTCACAGTGTCCGTTTTTTTGTGAAAAATAAAATAATTTTGAAAAATCAATTATTTTTGTAAAAAATCAAATAATTAAAAAAAAAATTCTTTCTCGTAAAAACGAAAGTTTAGACTCTTGAGATGGTGGAAACTGCATCATTGACACTTAAAGTTGAGTGTTTTCTCTCTTTTCTGTTGAGAATATCATTCTTGAGTGTTTTTCTAGTATTTGAAGAGAGGAGGGAGGCATCGCTCCCTGGGAGATGGGCACCCATCAGGTATCAATATATATCTACCATTCTACATCATGTTAAATTATACTAGAAATGTTTTTTGTATAGTATTTAAAATAACTGTAAGAAAAAAAAATAGGCAGGGGTTCAGCATTTAACTTTTTAACCCAAGACACTGTTTAAGAGCACAGAGTTTCGTTCAAACCTTATAAACTCCGTGATTTTCACAAAAAAAAAAAAATAATATTTTATTTGTTTACCTCTTAACTAAGCGTATTAAACATCGAAAATTCGAAAAATCAGATTTCCACAGCGGATGCAAAGAGATTGCAATCCTCAAAGTGAAGGAATCAAAAGTATAAAAACGGCTTTTGAAATACTAAATATTTTTGATAAAATTACTTTTGAATTGCATTTTAGAGTCCTATGATAAACATATCATTAATATCTGGACACAGTTGAAGCAAAAATAAATAAATAAATAAAATAAAATAAAAAATAAACCATCGATTCAGCATTTTAATTATTGACTCATAAAAGAAAATGGAATTCCCCTTTAAAAACTTGAAATAAGCTTTGTTACAAAAATAAAGACTTTTCATTTATTTGCATCCTAATAAAGCGAAGTTAGCTTGAAAAAAAGAATAAAATATGATTCTCATATCGGATGTAAAAAGATTGCGTTTTTCAAAATGTAGACATCTATAGAAAAAAATAACGGTAAATAAAAGCTTTTTTAAAGTTAATTATCCTTTTTAGTATCGAAAAACCAAACCCATATAACTTTCTCCCAAAATAACAGTTTAACATCGCACCACCAGACACTAAGTGGCGATAAGTTTAAATTTTGTAACCCTATCTGAAGCGATCACATCCACCCCACCCATAATATCCTTTGTAGTTCTAAATTCATTTCGCTGTATATTATTGATGATTAAATCATGAGTGGGGAGAAAAGTGCTTATTACGCCTATTCAGAGAATGTTGACGCTTTTCCAAAGAAGTTAACAACAACACCGCTGCATAAAACAAACAAGCAAAATTATAAACTAAACTGACTTTCAGCTGTTAATTTCTTTCAAAGAAACCAACAACAAGCATTATATTTATTTGGCGGTAGTAATTATTTATGGCTTGCAGGAGCATCACAAGAGTGTCGATTTTTTTTTCCTTTTGCAAAATTAGCTGATTTTGTATAAGTTGATTCCTCTAATTTAACTTTAAATATGCTGTATTATTTTAATTTGAGATTTGCTCTTTCAATAAACAATTTGTGAAAGATCCGTTTTTGTTTACCAGAATTTTGTTGAAAAAATCGGTTGATCGGATTTTTGTGAAGGGTCTGTTAACGGACCCAAATTTGCTCTGGTCAGACCCCTGTCAGTGCATCATACGCGTGAACGCGTCATACTTGCGTTTTCTAAATATTAATGAACTAAATAATCAGAGGGCTCGGATAATACACATTAAAACGCAAGCAATGAATTTGTTTCTAATATTTGTTTAACGTAATAATTATACATATGTACAACCCCCCCCCCCCCCACACACCCCGGAAGCATTATGAAGCATTTGAAATGTTGCTCCCAGACCTCAATTTTATTTCGCGAAATTGCCGGGGGAAAGTTCCCTAATACTTAGCAACATCGAAAATTGCTCGGAATTGCGTTTTTGAAGCTTTAATTTCGAAAAATTATTGGCCCTAATATTACAAAATATGGCCGTACAATCGCAGTTTTTAGTACTTGAGCTTCACAAAATATTTGGGCAAGGATTCCCATACCGTCTTTCTTTAATAGCACAAGCAACGAATGTTTTAAGCGACACTTACAAAAAACTTAAGTAATGTTTTATATTCAAGGGCTATTCTACTTAAGTTTTTTGGAACATAATTTTGAAAAAAATTTCAGGGAAGAAATCCTTCCCATAAAATCTATAAAGTTTGTGTAAATTACGTTTTTGAAACTTTAATTTCGAAAACTTGCAGAGGGAGAAGGAATTGATTCCAATCTATTTTTTAAAAAATCTGCCGGGGACAGTCCCTGAGCTCCATCATTTACCCCAACGTCAATAGTCATGGCCTGTGATCGCGTTTTTAAAAGGTTTCAATTCTAGAAACTTCCTCTGAGACCTCTTTACCTTTTTTTCCCGTAGCATCTGCAAAGAAAGACTAAAATTGCGTTTTTAAAACTAAAAGTTTCAAAATTTTGAACGGCCCCGCCTTTCTTATCACATCAATTTTTTTTTCAATGGGCCCCCCTAAAACTTTTGTTTGAGACAAAACAGTTATATTCTCAAAATTTGTATCTGCTTCAATGATGCAAAGGAAACGAACGTTTTGGAGAGAGAAATATTTTCGTGCACTGGTAAAAAATAGAGAACCATTGCAATGATTTTCTATTTTGTGTGTCGATGACCAAATTAGGGGCGTGTTGCGGCGTCCCCTCATTTCAAGGCTCCTGGGGCGATTGCCCCGCTCTCCCCCCCCCCCCGTTTGGACGGCCCTGTTATTAAAAATATAATAATTGACGAGTAGTCTCTTGGGAATATTTTTTTTCGGTATTGAAATTAAACTTTTTATGAACTATTTATCCATACCATGTGAATGTGTAAATTGTCGATAGGCCTCGAGTTTTTGGCCCCGTGCCATTCATTTCCAATTTGCCATTAAATGTGTCAAAAACGAATGGGCTGATATTATCTGAATCAGATAGTTGATCCGTATGGATAAAATTTAACAGTGCTGTCATTTTCTTTTCATCATAAAATCCTTCTAAGAATATTAAGAGTTAGAAATCATGCAGTTCCATTTTTAGTACTGTCTGTGATTATTATGCACTGAATCTTGTCCGTACCTGTTTCTGTGAGCAATAAGGAAGTCCAGGAAAGATTCTTAGGAACAAAAATTTGTAGGGGAGAGCGATTAAAATGCCAGTTTAGTCTAAGCAACTATATAAATTTAAAATTATCTAATAGGTGCAATGAGTTAAATTTAGTAACTTTCCTTACAAGTTACCTAAAAGAATGAGATAGTTAATTACTGTTAGCATGGCAGTAATTCAGAAGTGTAAAAGATGGGAAACAAAGTAATAAAGAAGTAAGATTTTTTTTTTTTTTTTGGTCTCCTTTATTAGAGTGATTGAAATGCCCCTTTAGTCTAAACAATTATATAAATTTGAAATTTTCTAATAGGTGGGAAGAGTTAAATTTAGTAATTTTCATTGAATGTCACTAAAAGAATGGGATTGTTAATTTCTGTTAGCATGGCAGTAATATTGCAGTGTTGAAAAAAATGGAAAACAAATTATGAAGTTAGATATTGTTCTGTCTCCTTTATTAGAGTTATTAAAATGCCAATTTAGTCTAAGCAACTACATAAATTTAAAATGTTCTAATAGGTGGGACGAGTTTAATTTAGTAATTTTTCTTAAATATCACTAAACGAATTTGATAGTTAATTTTTGTTAGCATGGCAGTAATACTGTAATGTTAAAAAATCGAAAACAAAGTAGTTAAGAAGTTAGATATTTTTTCTCTCCATTGTTTTACAATCTTGACTTATGTGTAGAAGTGAGGACTAGATTTAATTCATAATGATCATCGTCTTGTTTGTACTTGGTTTCAGTAGCATATACAATCATTTGCGAGGAATATTAAAGTATAGGGAGAAGAATCCCAACGAAAATAAGTAATATCAATAGAATGATATTTTCAAGTTTATCATATATTTATTTTTTAGCAATAATTTTTTTTGTTTAGAATAGTGTTCAATTAATTTCTATAATTTTCAAATAACTTTTTTAGTTTATTTGAAAAAAGCGCATTGATAATGCATGCTTAGACTAAATTATTATTTAGTAGTTTTTAAAGTGTTCTAATGAAACGAAATTGCATTTTTTAAATTGCAACTATTTCACTTTTATATGAATTTGTAAATAATGCCTTCCAATGTCATCTGGTTCCAAGAATGTATTTTCCATTTATGTAAAAAAATAAGTGTATGAAAAATGACAAAAAAAAACTAATAAAATTATTAAAATGTATTTTTGCTCAATTTCTTTTATTCAGGGTATATTGGAGAAAAACAAATAATTGACTGATAGTTTTGTCGAAATCTTTACATCAAAAATAATAGGGCAGAGTTGGGAGGAATGGGACAGCCGCGGAAGGGGTAGAACAGCAGCATTTATTCAGAAATAAAATGTGGAAAATAATTTATAGCTTGTGTATATGTAGCAGATTAGAATCAAGCACGAGTTTAAAGCTGCTACATTTGCTGAACGAGCTCAAAATAATTTTTCACAATTTTGTCCTACATGCAGCTTTTTCATTCCTCCCGAGTGCAATTCCTCCTAACTCCCCCTTACATAAAACAGAACGATTTTCGTGGAACATAGTTTTCTTTCATTATCTAAAATATAATTTTTTCAGCTTATTCAGAAAACGTTCATACCTTTTAAATCAAAAAATGCTATTCTGTATTAGTACTAACTAATGAAAACAAAAAAACTTTTAATGATTTTGATTTTCTGGTTGTTTTTGTTTTTCTCTTTGGTAACGAATTCGTTTTTTTTTCTTTTTTTCAACGATAGAAACTAGATTCAACGATAGATTTGTTGAAAGTTTCTGCATTTGTTCAACATTTTGAAGCGAGTCTTCTCACTTTCAGTTCACCTTAAGCAATTCTTTTTCTTCTTTGTTTTATCGAAAAAAAAAAGAGAAAAGATAGATTTGTTTTTTTAATTAGGCGCGTGTTACATAAAACATATATTCACCGATTTGGAATAAAAGTTATTGCAGTACTTAAAATGGTTCTGAATGTACTAGGACAAATCCAAAAGTCTTTGCGCCTATTTTTTATTTGCCAAAAACAGGTACATACAGGTATTTACAAATATACGTAGTGTACTACGTACCTTACATTACTTCTCCACATAGTCACCACACCGGTTCAGATATTTGTCCCATCGTGGCACTAAATTAGAAATCCCCCTGTGGTGAAATCTACCGGCTGCCTGTGGAACCACTGTCAGGCCGCGTTCTTAACTTCTTCGTCACATGTGAATTTCTGTCCTGCCAGAAACTTCTTCAGTGAAGGGAAAAACATGAAAATCACTAGGGCAAGGTCTGGACTGTAGGTGCCCCTGTGAATTGCTGCGGGATTTATCTGTGGCTCCACACAAAACGGACAACACTTCGCTGCTCATAAGCTGTGGACGTCTGAAGAACAACCGTCATCTTAAATGACTGATAGCAGCGTCGCTCTTCCGAGCAAAAAGGAAACGGCTGGTACGGTTTAAGTAACTGTCACTGCTGGGAATGTATATGTTTATTTTGTATTCACAGCTATATTTTGGCTAAAAAAAATAGACGCAAAGACTTTTTGATTTGCTCTCGTATATTGTCATTTCTGTATCGTTGCTCTGCAGGCAACTGGAAACGATTCTAATCTTCAAATCCGTTTAGAGTCTAGGGTAGTCAAAAGGTATAGAGGGGAAAAAATTCATCTAATCTTTTGTGGCACCCCCCCCCCCCACCCTCCTCCCCAAATGTTCCAATAGAGTAGAAAATATGATTTGCAAAGTTTTAAGTCATTTTGATATTATTAACACGTGCCTCAAAGAGGCTTAGGTTAACGAAAAACAGCAATTTCAAGCAAAAAAAAAAATCGTAGTTTTTCATCTTTAAAATGTGACAAATTGCAAGGGCTAACACACGCTAACAATTAACGCGCTAAACAAAAGCTTTTTTTTTTCTGCTTCATTTTAACTTCCTCATTTCTCAATTGTTCGTATTCTATTTCATTTAGCAGCTATATATTGCCCTTTTTATTAGCTGAACGGCACTAGATCAGCACAGAAATTTAGCTTTTAATTGATATTTAGTAGTTAAAAATAAACTAATTGCTTTTCTTAAGAATTGGAATCGGATGCTAAGTCTGAAACTCCTTGAAAAGTACTTCAATTTAATTTTTTTTATCAAGTGTGTGAATTATGAATTGTCAGGATGCTATTTTCTCGTTCCCTATTTTCTAAATTTCTACATGATCAAAAGCATTTTATGCATTTTTTGCTATTAATGAATTTACATTTAATTTAGCATTTTGTTTGTCAGTGAGTTGGGGGAATCAAATTCTAGAAAAACTAACTAGAAGGCGTGATATTTTCTCCCCTGTAGCAGAAACATCGCGTTGAAGCGACGTACGTTGCAGATTTTTGAGAAACTCTGCTGGCTATATTTATTAGTCGGGTCGAGAAAAAAAAATCTAAAATTTTAAAGACAAAATAATTTTAAACTTCAAGGACTAGGATTTGGACACATGGTTGTGCACGGGGGGTGGGGGGGTACCTGTTGGCACGAGCCAGAGCATGAAGAGGCCCCAAGATTTTTAAAATGAGGTTGAAATACATGTAGAGACATAGGGGTAAACAATATGGAGAGGCGCCTATAAAAGTCCTATGTGACGAGCCAAAAATTTATGTGCACACTCCTGCTTGTATCTTTTTTTTCTGGGGGGGGGGATATAATCCACAGGTAGATTGAATTTCTATTTTTTTTTTAGCATCTTACTTTTACGCTTGTATCGGAACTCATTTAGATTAATCAAAACTCATTTTATCTTACAGACTATTTTTGAGGTTTTCACAGACTGCTGGATGGTGGGCTACTGCCGGGCTTTTCCTTCTCATCTCTCTCTCTCTCTTTTTCTCTCTGTCGATTAATGTCTCTGGATTCCGTAGCTTTACAGGAATTGCAGGCGAATTATATTTGTGGTACTTGCGCGCAACTCTGTCTTAGCTTTGGCCATGTTTGCAGGAATGCTTTTGGAGCTTTCTTGGCAAAGCAGGAAGGTACCAAGCTATTATATTAAACCTACTTTAGTTTTCTCTGAAGGTTCTAGATACACGAAAAGCATTTAACCGGGGAGATTACTGAATTCTTCAGAAATATTCCTTGATAATTTCAGGAAGGCTACTGAATTTTAGCGGAAAACATTTGTTTTTTGCAAGATACACTACTTGCAGAAATTGGACACATCAGCTGCCCATTATTTTCCAGGAACGTATCTGGTTTGTTTTTATAGTGTAATTGGATAATTTTTTTGCTTTATGAGTTCGACTTAGGTCATAGTGGAGAGTAGTTAGGTCTTGCAGTGGAGAATGCACGTGAAACATATGTCCTGATAAAGGTGAAGTACTCCAACGTTGCTTGCAGCAAAAAAGTTATCATAATTTTCATTTTAATGATGGTTATAATCACTATCATGAAACTGTGACAAAATGTTGTAATTACCGTATAATCGAAAAACTAACTGAAAAATGGCTTACCAAAAAAAAAAAAAAAAAAAAAAAAAAAACGATGGAACATGATGTTCTGTACCTTGAACGGCAGGTTTCTAAAGTTTTCTAACTAAAGAAATAAAGTAATTTATTGAAAAAAACTTTTAGCTCACTCTTATAATTTGGGCTATGCTTATCCTATAGAAATGGATGTATGTGGGTGTGTGTGTGTATGTTCCATATACAAATCCAATTACTTTGGATCTTTGTCAAATTTGGCACAGAGATCCTTTGATGCTCAGGAATTCACATAGAAAGTTCTTGGAATGTTATAAAATCCAAATAGGTCAAATTTTCAATTTAAAGTTATAAAAGAGCTCTTTTCTACACGTTGACTGGACACTTCATCTTTTTTTTTTTCATTCACTTAAGCCTGATTGTTGTACATGCGTGCTTCTTCACGTTACACTGCTTTTATTTTCGAGGTTGACCAGGCAGCGCAGCGAGTGTTTTTATCAAAAGCAAGTCGAACATTTCTTTGCTAAAATATGAAGTAAAACGTCACAGCGTAGTTAAAAAGTACAAAAAAAAAAGGCTTTCAACTTGAGTTGCTTTGGACCTATATCCTGTTGGAGCCCTGTACTAATGAAGAGGTTCGTTTGCTTCGCAAACTTCGACACGACTGCTTAAAAAATTTAATTCTCTTTTCATCATCTTTATTTGCATTCTTTATTATATTGCGCCATTTTACTTTTCTTGCGGTATATTTTTTAAAACATATTTGTAATTTCATATGATTTACATTCACTGTTCAAGCATGTAATTTTACCATTTAGATACAATTTTAAATTGAAAATTTTGAGTTTAAGAAATCCCCGCACAGGTCAAAGAAGATGATATTTTTAATTAATTGTTTTCTGAAGTTTATATTTTTGAAAGGTTTTTGTATGTTTAAAGCAATATAAGAGTAATGCAATAAAGGCTATCAATGTAGAATAATGTAGCGTATCGACTTACCAATTACTACAAAAGGTCAGATTTTTTTAATCTTAATTACGCTGACTGCAGAAATCCTACATGCGTGCCTCTTTTCCGTTTTAATCCTTTCAGATACATTGAGTAGAAATAACATTATGACCCAGGAGTCTGAATCCCTCTCTTATTATCTCCTTCCTTTCGTTAACTGGGTCAAAATATCATTTTTCCTTACCTACTGCGCTTGACGATGGAGCTTTGAAAATTTCAGATGCACTTTTTTGCTTATTTCTCAATTTGTTTTAGCTAAGTAAGATGACACCGAGGAGAAAATATACTTATATAAAGGGACCAACGAAAACGGTAAATTCTGCGGAGTCAGAGGAAAACTAAACTAGAAGCCAGACAAGTTATTTGTTACAGTTTGCAGGAAAATTCTGTACAACATGGTGTATGAAAGATTCTTGATCTGGAAAAACTACTCGCTCAGGTTTTTTGTTTTTCAGTCCCCCAAGTTGGGAACTGAAAAAAAAAAAAACCCGAATCTATCCGGGATTTGTCGGATCTTGCTTCTTTCCCACTCCTAATGGTAAATTTTAACAATAACTACTTTTAAAAAAAAGTTAAAAAAAATAATCATCGCAATTTAATATCCAATAAACCAGGAGAGTACAATTAACCATCTTGTTACTATAACTACAAGCGTTCTGTTGCGTCGTAAATGGACTAGAAATTTGGCATTACTAGTGTCTAACCGGCAACATTTCTTTAAAGCTATTATAACCATAACCATCTCATCTAGATAAGCATTTACAAATGCAGTTTTTTTTAATGTGAAAACAGTGACAATCAGAGAGAGAGAGAAAGAAACTGTAAGGCCGAGAACGAAAATGAACTTGTTTTTAAAACAAAATCACATCAATTGATGAGGAAAAAACACCTTATCTAGAACAATTACAACAGTAACTGTTTTTGTTCGCCAAACAACCGTTCGAAACCAAAACAGAAACTGAAGTTGAGTTTAAAATGGTCAAAACATTTTTTCCCTTCATTTTTGAACTTAATACCTTAAATATTTTCGAGTATCTAAATGTAATGTTACAAAATTGCTTTAAAAAAACAGACACCCCCCTTTTACTTAAACATCAGAACTGCATATGCTCTAAAATATGAAGGAGAATTTTCTCCAAAGTAATTCTACGCAATCTATTTCCGATCACATAACATCATTCATAATTCATATAAAAACCTCGTCATAAACGACTCTTAGCGTGTGAGAAACTTTCTCACAAATATTTAATGTGTTTTCTAAATCTCTTAAACTTGCTTCGTTTATTTGTATCCCGAAACATCTGCTCTGCAAATCAAGACTTCGTGAGGTAATGGAATATTGCAAGGGACCCACATGTTTACTTAACCTTATTTATTAAGGTTTAGATTGATGCTTTTTAGGGAAAAGCAACATTTAAAAAATGATTTAAATGAAATTAATTTGATAGTCATTCACATAATCATTAATAGAGGCATTAAGAAAGAAGTTTTACAAGGAAAAAAGTCGAATAAGAGTCGTTTCCAATAAAAATTAATTTTTAGAGAGAAAACTGAAAATTTTTTGATACCGAGCAATTAACATTCTGAACGTATTTAATCTGCAAATGTTTGGTTTTTATTTTAATTTTACATGATACGAACTACTCTAACGCTTGGATATAGTTATTTGAAATCTCTGCAACCTCTGATAACAACAAATGAAAATTCCACAGCTTAATAGATTTAATAAGGGCATACTTGAAAGCAAAATGCTTTAAATTGTTAATGGAATAACAACAAAATAAATTTAAGGTTAGTTACGTAGTCGAAAATTGAAGAAAATAAAATTTTTTAGTTTGCAAATAATTGATTGTCTTGTGCTCTCTTTAGCATAAAAGCTTGATAGTGAAATATAAAATATGAGTAAGTTATACGTTACAATATTATTGCAACATTGATCTCTAAAATATTAAAAATTAAAAGTCAAAACGAAAGTGGATAGAACAATCAACTTGTTTGCAGAATCGTCAAATGAATCGGGCAAGAGTAGCACACGTTTTCGATGACAATTACCCAAATATATACGCGCACTCCAAAACTAGACAGATATTTTAGAAAAAAAGGAGAATAAAAGAAATAAAAAAATAAAAGAAACCCCTATAACAAAATAGATGAAGTTAGAGTGGATGTCTATGTCAGCTAAAACTGACTGAACAAAACAAAAGGCTAAAATTTTATTTATTATCATTTTGAAAGGCTCAAATCAAAACTTAACAGTCAAAAGCACCATTTAATACGTATACTTTGCATAAAACGACAGAAAGAACATTAAAATCTGACTGGAATAAAATAATACTCCACCAAAAAAAAGGGGCAAAAAAAAAGAAAAAGAAAAAGGGAAAAAAAAGGTACATAAGTTTATTTTGCTAAAATTAGTAGCCAATGCCGAGATGAAATGTAAGATTTTAGAAGTCGTTTTGCTGCCAAATTGAAAATCAGCAAGATTAACAACTGTGGATCAATTTGCAGATGGAAACAAAGCTTACAAAGTGGCATTGAAAAATGGCATTCACTTTATGGAATCATGTCTTAATATCAATGTTATGGCATTTATTAAACTTTCTATAAGTCCTCAATTCAAGTCCAATCTTTTTTTTTTTTTCTACAACATTAAATAAGTGCAAGTAAAAAAATCCCATGAAAGGTATAACTCATTTTGGTGGTGGAATTGGAAAAGAGAATTCTCATTTTCATTCTTTCTCTCTCTTTTTTCTTTGTGTGTGTGTGTGTGGCTTTCATTGGATACCAATTATTTTCAAATATTGCAGGAGTGGGAGCTTGGGCATCGCAGGAACTGGCGCCTTTCGGCTTCGAGCGTTTATTTGGCTATAAGCACCTAAATCTCGAGCTACATTTCTGCATTTAGTATATGTATAGACGTGCTAGTATTTTTACTTCCTTTTACAAAATAGGAAGTATTGTATTCGCGAAAAAAATTTCACTCAAAAATCGACAAGTTTTCTCGTGACGTCTGTATGTACGTATGTATGTATGTGCGGATATGGGTATGTATGTCGCCTAACTCAAGAACAGTATGTCCTAGAAAGTTGAAATTTGGTACGTAGACTCCTAATGGGGTCTAGTTGTGTACTTCCCCTTTTGGTTGCATTCGGATGTTTCTAAGAGGATCTTTTGCTCCTTTTTTGGGGGAAATCATTGTTTATTTCGATGTAAACTCAAGTGGTGTTACAATTTGGCAGACACTTGGCGATATATCGCAGTCTTTTGGTAGCCAAGTTTTGTCGCCAGCTTGGCGACAAATTTGGCGATTTTTTTTTTAAATCTGATTTTAATTTGGCCACTGTTGGTGATATTTAGAGAGTAAACTATTGAATCACATTAGTATTATCAATAATGGGAAAATGACATTAAATTGGAGTAAAAGGAAGTCATGTGAGGCACACATCAGCTCGTTTTTTTTCAGTGAGTAGAATATAAAAGTCTTTGAATTAAAAGTCTTGAACCCAACAACGAAAGACCGATTGTTCAATAAGCAAAATCAAACATGAGAGTGCCATCAACTTAAGCACTTAAAACAAAAAAAAAAAAAAAATATTCAGCATAAATCGAACATTTCTCTAACTTTTTAACAATGGTTTAATCATTTTTTTACACTTGTTATATTTCTTTACTATTCACATTATATCAACACAGAAGACCTTGAATTCAGTACAGATTTCTTTGAATTTGTATGAATCAACACTTTTCTCCTAATAGCGAAGCGCTAGTAATACATTTGAAAACAACAATGACCTATAAATTGTAAGTCGTGATGTTTTTCGACCCTGTTTGCAGACAAAAGTATCCCACTATAAAATGTCCTTCTCTATTTTCGTGAACAATTGTACATGGCTTTCACTAGCGGCATTTTAGTTTAAGCATCACACAGAAGCTTACACGAAAACTTTGATTTCAAGTTAAGTATGACCATAGCTGATTCACTCAAAGTAAGTCCACTTAAAAAAAAATGATATTTATTAGTTTTTAAACGTACAAATTGCTATTAAATAAACTTAAATAACTATGAAATACCTGTTCTCTTAGCTATCAGCACGTCTTTGCTTCAAATTGTTTACTTTGCAATGTAGTATGATATTCTTCAAAAATTCTTTTCGATAGTTTATATTGTTTCCATTTAAAAAATGAAATATTTTTCAAATCATTAGATTATCTTACCGCTTAGTATCGTTTAATTTACGAATAATAGAAACTCAGCGAGTGAAGTTAGTGCAATTATGTAGATAAAAGTACCACACGAGTATGCACTCGACCAGTATCGTAAGGACTAATCACTTTAAATATCCAACTTGAGGATTTCGTTTTCTTTTATATCTATATGTACATTAATAGTTTAAACATAATTTCAATAGAAAAATAAAATAGCGAATTCCGGAGAAAAAAACTTAAGTTCTTATCCTGTAATATTCAATTTATTTTTTCAATTAATATTATTTCTTGATATTGCAATTGATTGTTTGGTACTGGATAATAGATTACCTTTAACTGAAAGTACTTTTTAAAATGTTAGATCATAAAAAAAAAAAATCGAGCGGTTTGTTAATGTTTGAAATATTACATTTGTGGAAACATGAATGAATAGATTTCAGATAGCCTCTTAGAAGCTTATTTCGTGATATAATTTTGTACGTTGATCGTTTCCACTGATATTTTTCCATTGATTGATTGAAATTGGTAATTATATATGTATAAAACAATAAGTGTTTTAAAATTTCAGAGAAAAAAAATGCTTCATCTTAAAATTCAAAGTATTACTCTGAGCAAAAAGATACAAAAGAACTTCAGAGAACATGTTGAATGCTCGTACTTGCCATCATTTCAAAATTTTCAGCTGGGAGAGGGGGGGGGAGAGGGCAAAGGTTTAAACTCATTGTACACCCTAGGTCAAACAAACAAACAAACAGAAAAAAGACTACGCCGACATACATGTATGATTAGTTTCTCAAAGCCAGGGGGAAATTACTCCCTACCAATCTCTCTAATCGACTGAACTCTCTGATTGCACCACTCAATTGTTTTAATTCATCTCTTTCATTACTCTTTTTTTATTAATAATTGATTACTTTTGCTACTGAATTATATTTAAATAAGCACATTACCTTTAAATGAATCGTACTACATTTGCTTAGGCGTTTTATAAGTTTTGTTACTTCAATGACAAAATGCAAAGAAGGTAATAAGGAGTTAAAATACGTCTACTGATCAAAATCTCATTTAAATTCTTCAAGTTTGTCCATAACTAATCGATCTAACTTTCAAGTAGGGGAAACTGGAGATTGTTGAAACATTGGCGGCAAAGTCGCTGTGAGTATCTTTTCACCTGTACATTTAACAGTATACTTTAACTGAATGTGTATAGTAGACTATGTAGAGATATATTATGTTTTTTTCTCTCCCACAAGCTAAGAACCTTCATTGATTACATGTAGTGTTGCAAAAGGAAAAAAATGGATTAGTTCCCGGGAATAAATCGGGATTTTCAAGAAGGAAATTTTAAAATTTCCCGCGAATTTTCAAGTAATTTAAAGAAAGAAACTTTTTTTTAGTTGATATATTTTAATCTTTATCCTACACGATTTTAAAATTTTAATGCTTTTTACTGTTGTAAATGCAAATTTAATAACTTTTTTTCCAAAAACATTAGGTCAAACATACAGTATAGTTACCTTTAACTGACTATTTTTCATTAGTGCACCATTAAATATTTAACTGCTTGATTTGAATGTTTAATACTATTAAGAACACTATTAATCTGCAATGAAACATTTAAACGCTTTGTTTGTATACTTATCACGCGTTAATAGTAGCAATGAAATAAGTCATATCATACATAATACTTATCACGTCAGCAAGAGTTGATTACATAGCTATTTTTGGATATCATCAAATAATTTGAATTTCTTTCAAAGAAAAAAAAACATGTTCAACGAGCATATTTTTGAGTTTTTATTTGATTTGAATTTTAAATAGCTCCTTCTATACTGAGAACATAGATTTTTTTTACAATATAATCTGAAAAATCTTATATGATCGTGTTTTAAGCCCAGGACCAACATGGAAAACAAGGAGTTACTTCAAAAATTTATAATGTTCCCCCAGGTCCTGGGTTTATTCACGAAAATTCTTGGGCTCATTCCAGTAGCTCAAAAAGTAGGTTTTTCGCATCTCTTTCTGTGAAGTGTCTCTTTCTCACTCCCTCAATTTTGCTATCCCTAAATTTAATGTCGAAGAGCCAAATAAGATTTAATACGAGTATATTACGAATTTGGGAATGGATGTTTTATGGCTTGTTTGTCATAGGGTACTGCCTACGTAAAGAGACAGTTCTGCACTGGAATCTCCACTGAGGATTCAAATTACGTTTAGTTTGTTGCGCACATTTGAAATGTAGATTGAAAAATATTTCACTTTTTAAGTAGCGAATGTGTAACGTAGTACAGGGTGGGGCGTGGGAACTTAATTTTTTTGAATTTGGCACGCAAAAAGTGTGGAGCTTCACAGAGTGATAGGGAAAGGCTCAACGGAAAAATCTGAATGGGAAGTTTTGTTACATCATGCATTCAGTTGCCATCATGCTTTGGTCGTCGAGACAGCAACGAACTTTTACTGAGGAGGCGTATTTTTTTAACAACCGCTCGATCGGAACGGGGACTTAAACTGGCCTGTACGCTCGCCTGATTTAGCCTCATGTGGCTATTTTCTGTGGGGTTATCTGAAGTTGCGGGTTTAGAACGATCGTCCACGAATCCTGGAGGATCTGAAGAACCGCATCCGAGCCGAAACTACCAATATACCGGTCGACATGCTCCAAAGAGTTGACCAACATTTCCGAGTTCTACTGAATCAGTCTATTGAAAATGGAGGGCAACATTTACAAGATATTGTTTTCAAAACAGTGTAAAGCATAATCTCCCATAATGTGTGACAAGAAAACGATTCAATAAAGAATTTTTAGTTATGTAAAATTTTTAGTTTCATTTTCAAAAAAGGAAATTCCAGGCCCCACCCTGTACATGCATGAAAATCAATATAACAAGTTAAAATATACGCATAATGTTGCAAATTGTGTATGTATATATATATATATATATATATATATATATTTTGTTACAGGAGTATGATATTCTGTGACACGTTATTGCTATTGACTTTATGGCTTCAAGTTCTTGGAATTGTCACTCCTTACATCATAAATATTTGGAAAACGAGTTATAACCCACCGCTTCCTTTCATCAGGTATTTAATATGCAACTTTGTAAATAATATTTATGCAGAAATGATACATTATCAAGTATTACAAGCTTTGCTCATGATCGTGGACACAAAAAGCAATAAAAGTTAAAAAATCAAATCAAGAAAGAACTTTACAGATTTTTATCATTTACAAGTGTAATGTCTGATGCTAGGTTTCAATTTCAAATTAATAGCACACATTGTACTGTTGTTTTTTTCTTTAAATTTTCGATGTCGAGTTACAGCCATTGAGCAGACATGCCTTTAGACCTTAGAGCAGGAATTAAAATGGAGGAGCAAGTGCAATCATTGGCTTAGCAAAAGATGACCCAAAGACTCCAAGTCACGTGACTCAAATGCGATGAATCGTCGGCACGTGTTGCGCGAAACAAGCGGAAGAAACCTGACTTCTTCCTATGCTTTCCTTTAAAATCTATCACATGACTTGGGGTCTTGGTTTCATGAATGAAAGTCTTCACTCCCTCCATTTTATCTCTTCTCAATGCTTTGGACATGCCGCCAGGGCCGCGCCAAGCCTGATCGGCGCCGTCGTGCAAATGTCTTTTGAGCGCTTTTATGCTCTGGCGTTTGGGGAAAATATAGCTAACAACTGGAAAGAGGTTTTGTAAACAAATATATAATGATAAAAAAAAGTTTGGCATTTACCTTGTTTAAAAAATACTGTGTGAATATTTAATTTTAGAATATGGTGTATGTTTTTACTTCATATCTCGAAATTATTTAGAGTTCAGCAGCTCATCTGATATGCTAATAATGCATTTTGGAAAAAGAAAAATGTTTGAAATATCAAAGTTAACACCACTGTGAGTATCTATCTAATCTCTAAGTGATAAATGATTAATAAAACAGTTATGCCTGTCAAAACATGACAACAGGAGCAGTGGCGCAACTAGAATATAGTTTTAGGGGGCACATTGAAAAAAAAAAAAATATATATATTTTTAAATTTTGAAACTGTAGTTTTAATAACGCAATTTTAGACGATCTTTGGTGTTGTTACGGATAAAAACGGCACAAGGGGCTCCGCGGAAATTTGTAGAAATTTAAGCCTTAAAACGCGATTATAGGCCATATTTATTGACGTTAGAATAAAAAATGAAACTATGGGATTCTACCCGGTTTTTTTTTTTTTTTTTTTTTTTGTAAAACAGATAGAAATAAATTTCTTCTTTCCCCTCCAATTTTTTGAAATTGAACTTCCAAAAACGCAATTGTAGACAACTTTGAAGATTTTTACGGGAAGGAAATTTTGGAGCTCCCCCCTGGAATTTTTTTAAAAATTTAAAGCAGTAAAAACTTAAGCAATATTCTATGATATTAAAAGAAGAAGCTTAGAGGCTATTTCACTTAAATTTTATTTAAGTCATGTTTTAAAAACCTAAATTTTAATGATATTACAGGAAGGCGGTTCGGAGGCACTTGCCCGAATGTTTTCTAAAATTGAAGACTTAAAAACGCGATTGTAAGACCATATTTGGTAACAGTAGGGCGGGCAATCTTTCGAAATTGAAGCTCCAAAAACGCAATTTCAGATGACTTTCGAACGCAGTTTCAAGCGATGTTGTTTGGTATTCGAGGACTTTCCCTGGAAATTTTGCGAAATTGAAAATCCGGAAACGAAATTTGAGATGCTCCGTAATACTTATGGCGGCGTGGCGGGAGAGGGAGAAAATCGGAGGGAGTAGCATTTTGAAACCAATTTTACTTTTAAACGAACGAGAAAAAAGAAAAATAATAAGGAAAAAAGAAAAGAAATAGGACGAAGGGCAAAGTAGCTGAATAATTAGCTGTAACTACTGAAAATTCGCAATTTAAAGATTTCTTTTTGAAAGAAACTTAAGTTTTTCCCCAACATCATTACTTTTTTTCTCATCAAAATCACTTCGTTTTCCTAAGACGCGTTTTTTTTTTTTTTTTTTTTTTTTTTTTTTTTCCCATTTCAATAATAAAGAATATTTTTGAAAAACATTCAACTCAGCATTCTGGAGGTGCATAAATTACAATACAACATATTCACTCCAAGAACCAAAATGGGGAATAGCAAATTTCTAGCGCTTCGTATGCTCAACCTTGTGAAATTATAAACATACCGAAATAGCATTCACGGCTCCACATATGCAGAAAAATGCTCATATATGCATATATTAGTATCATGTGTTTTCAGAGTAAAAGATTGCGCTTTTGAATAGCATGTTTGGACACAACAAGGCAATATTTTTCTTTTTAGGAAGGCAGCGATTAGGATCGCTTGCTCTAATGAGCAGTGTAACTTCACCATCGCTATTAGATATAATGAAAAGTTCATTTTTTATTTTTTTGGTTGGAGATTTTCTTCACTCATTTGGAGCATTTTTGATTTGTAGAGCTTGTCGCCTTTTTGACTCTGGCGCCGTCGTGTGCCGCACGACCTTGCACATAGGGACGGCGCGGCCCTGCATGCCGCTAGTTACAATAAAAGAGATGATGCCTTTTGGCATGGATTATTTATTGTATTAACTATAACTGCTTCTGATCTATAGTGTTTGACATATTTGAATATACAGTGTAAGTTTTAAGCAGTTTATTGAAACATTAACACCACAAGAGACAAGACACTCATTTACGCACCGCCCCTTTCAAAAACAAAAACAAAAAAAAAAAAAAAAACAATGAATAACCTCATTAATTTTCCGTACTAATTCTACGAAGTTCGTGTGCTTTTAGGGAGTTTTAACGTATGATCAATAAATGGCACTGGGGGGAGGGGAAACAGGTATACTGGGCTATTACAAATTACGTTATGTTACGGGGGAATAAAGTGCGAATGACATTAACACTTTCTGTAGCATATTTTTGGAGAAAAGAGGGTATGTCCATGATTTCCTGTCGAGAAAAACTGATTATAACACAAATAAGTGGCGTAATGTTCCACCAGCACTGCCATTTAAGCAGTAAGCAATCATAAAATGAAACTTTCGCATAAATGAAAACTGTAAACCTGTTTAAAAGAACGATTATCAGATTACCACTTTAGGTTCATTCATCAATCATCTGACTGAATTGTTTTCTTTGCGCAGACGCATTTGTTCAGTTATAATGTTCAGTCTCTACTCTTATTTTTCATTGTCTCATGATGCATTAGTCTTTTTTATAATGATTATACGATGAACATAAATTAAACCTTGACAATCAATACAAAAGTAAAATTGAAAATTTATAAATAAGTTATTAAAACAATATTAAAGTAAAATATAATAGAAAAGTGGCACGTGTTGAAAATAGATATTGCACAGCTGTTGATAAGCTAATAGGAGACTAGATTAGTGATCAGGTAAGATAATTTTAAGACTACAGTCGAACTGGCTTATAACGAACCATAATTTAACGAGAACCCGGATTTAGCGAGGAAATCAGATATACTTGGTTAGTACAATGCTAAGGCTACGGGAGCATAACTCGCTATTAACGAGCACATCCCGCTTAAAGCAACTTTTCTTCAATATTCCTAAGCTAACCAAAGTTTGTGATAAATCATAAATCCTGAGAACAAGCGATCGCAGCACTTTTTTAATTTGTGGAGTAAATAAACCTTTAAAAATTACATATATGTATATATGTATATCCTCAAAAACAATGACATAAGACAGAGACATTCAGACAGTTTAAAGCAAAGTTAAGTGACTAATTTCTTTGGTACTGTACAGTGATTATAAACAAGAAGAAAAAAATAAAGCAACTATGACAAATTTTTATGATTTTTTTTCTCGAACTTGTTTGTTGCACTCGGTAACAACGAGCAAATATCGCGGTCCCTTTGCACTCGTTATAAGCGTGTTCGACTGTATTTTGTGATAGAATATGTAAAACACATTTGGAAAAAAACTGCAAAAATGCATTCATTGAATATCAATTCAGTGTTCATTTGACTTGCTTTGGGATGTAGTAAAAAGTTTTTTGCTGAGAAAAGGCTTTTTTTTTGGCAAAAAGTAAGCAAGTAAATTACTTTTTTAGTGTTTCAATTGGCTCGGGAAATTCTGCATAGGGTCAGTCCACGGTGACTGACGTTACAATTTGACTCTATTTTTAACTTATAAATTCAGCACTGTCTTGAAATTAAATTTTGTTTCTTCTGAAATTGATCTAAAATATTATGATATGGTACACACACACACATCACTGTCCCCACACTTGTTTTCAGACTTGAGGAAATTTGTTTTGTATGAAATTAAGGGGAATAAAAAAACGTGACTGATGTTACGTAGAAGAGACATTGAGAAAAGTGACATATATAATTTGAAATTCTCTTCAAACTAATAGCGTAAAATCTAAAGAGATTTCTTCCCTTTAAAATAGATATTTTAGACTTGATGAAAACACTTCGTTTTATTGAAAAACTTAAAAACTGAAATTGTAAAAATTATTTAACACCCGTGATTGATAATACAAAGATTTTGTGACTAATGTTACATTTACAATGAATTGCTGCAATTATAAATTATTTCTATTTGAAAATAAAATTAGCATATAATTTGCTTAAAATTGTAAAATTGTATTTAAATTACAAGAAAAAGTACATTTATAAAGTTTTAAAAGTTATATTTTTGATGTATTTCATAAAATAAAAAGTGCTCTTGCATTTACTACATCTAGTGTGCTAAATACTTTATTCCTTACTCATGTGAGTAATAAATTTCATCCACATTGACAGGCTATTTCCAATGTTTTACTGCTTGCAGCTTGACAGTTACTAAATACTCCTAGTTTTCAATTTCAATGCATGTAACTTCTCGTGATACAATTGTTTGTCATATTCTTCAAGAACTCGTTCTCCAGTAGCAGCCAACAAATTTGGAACATGTTCTGCTGAAAGTGATTTCATTCTTTAGTGTTAAAAAAGTGTTGTTTCTAAACACCTGCTACAGCTTCTGATTTTTTTTAATTTTAAGTATTACTTAAATATAACTCTATATAACATGACTGCAAGTCGGATGATGATAGGTCTGAAATTTGCATGAAGCTGTGACATTTAGAAATATTTCTGTATGAATGATGTAGCACGTTTACTCAAATGTAATATATGAAGAACTAGGAGTATCTGTTTGTCAAATTGCATGCTGGAAATTTTTTTTACAGCTGCAGTTTTCTTTGGTGAAGATACAACAAAGCGCGCTTTGAATGACTAACAGATTTTACCAAGATTTCAATGTTTTAAAGAAGGATAATAACAGCTGCTAATTTAAACCTGTGACTTAAGTACTTTAAATTTGTCCTACTCTTGTTCTACTTCTTCACTTAATTTCTCTTTTTAGTTTTATTCTGAACTAACTTTGGCAGTTATGATAGGTTTTTTTTTTTTTTTTTTTAAATTACGTTATTTATTTTTTATCATTCGCTCTTTTTAGCTTTTACTTCGTTTTACTTTTTGAAATTTTCATGTTTTCCTTTATTTCTTTATTTATATCGACTCATTTTTGCTTTTCTGCAGCAGTTAATGCCATTTGTGCAAATTGTTTGAGGTTTATTAACGAAATAAGAAATGTGACTGATGTTACTGTGACTAATGTTACATATTTTAAATAAGTTTTAAATAATTTAATTCAACTATTTCTAAATATATGAGGGATTAATATTAAAGATATCATCATGAGTGAAGAGAATATGGTTTTTTATAAACTTGGGTTTGTTTTCGTTTAAGCAATGCAAACTTTTATACAATTTAGTGACTGATGTTACGTTAGTATGAAGCCTAGTTTGAAAACAATTGTTACAAGACAATTATAACAGTTTAAAATTTTATTTGTTGGTCTAATCTCTTCCTATGTAAACTAAATTTCAATAAAAAATAAGATTGTAGACACAACAATCAATTTTCTAAGTGAAAAAAAAAGATTAACTTTTAGAGCCGATAATGCAACGACACATGGGCACTGAGTAGTGTTGTCAAAATTTGCCTCTAAAACCTAAAAAAAATATGTCTATAACTTTTTCGAATAGTTTTATAAAAATAGTCTTTTTTACCTCACATAGGAAAGAAAAAAATTACTGATACAATGAAGTTTTTTTTTACTGTGATGTTTCTAATTTTATGGACATGCCCTATACCCAAAAGCCTATCTGTTTTACTTTAGGAGCATTGTTTTCCATTAAGTGCACAAAATTGATGTTCACAATACAAAAATGCAAAAATGACGCCTCTGTTTGCCTTTACTCTGTTTTATTTGACTTCGTAAAATTAATCTTACAAAAAAAAAAAAAAAAAAATGACATGTACAGTTACCACTTACTTCGCCTTTTCGTTTCGAGTAATTTTCTTAAGCTAGTAGCCGTGTTTGTTCAGAAGACTTCGTTAAATATTAATTTTCTTTGATTGTTTTAACTTCAAAAGGCAAGTTTTATGTAAAAAAAAAATCTAAACAAAAGGACTATATGAAATCGGTGATTCCATAAAGATTGAAAGACAAAGTTTGTTTTTTTTAAAAAAAGTTCAATTGAGCATTATTTTATCCATGGATTCCAAAACTTCACGGCATCCTTTGAAGAACTAGAATTTTCGGACGGCATCCTAGTTTATCTGTATTATGTAGAGGAGCGCACCGAAGGGAGATCACGGGAGGTCACTATCACTTCCCAAAGATGTCCTTATTCGGCACATTTTGTGCGATGATTCGGCAAATTTGGAGGCATACAGTGGCGGACAAAAAAATAAATAAAAAATAAATTAAAAAAAAAACTGCCTCTCTTGCAAAAATTCATATTTTAAAGCTTTTATCGAGAAATAAGAAAACAATTGAGGCAGTGAGCTTTTCCTTGATTTTTTTTCTAAATCATGCTGTACAGCAGTAAATACCAAGGCTACTAGTACTATCTCTTGCCCCAAGACAGAGGAGGGGTTCACCTACCATTTGTACTGGTTATCTCCAAATTTTTAACTTTGCCATTTGCATCCCTTTGCTTCTCACTACCTCAATTCTTCTCTAACTTTTGTCACAAAAAGGGTATGCTTCAACAGACAAATCGCCCATGCATTTAGGGGACCAGTAACAAATCGATGAAATCAAACTTGAATGCATCCAAGAGAATCATTATACTAAAATTTGAAACTTAACTATTTAACACTTGCTGATTTATGAATATTTAAAGTAGCTAATTTCTTACTGCGCATGTGTGAAAGATGACATTTATGACGTTCAAAACTTCTGAGGCACTAGATTTGGCAACTTATAAAAAAATTCCACATGAATTTCATAAAAACGTACAACGATATCGGCGAACTAATGAGTTGAACTTCAATTATTCTTGGATAGGCGACGAAGCGTAAGGGCAAATTCACAAAACATTTCTTTTTCCTTTTAGTTATGAATCACACTGAAAGATTACGAACAGTTTTGAATTGCAATTCGTCGTCTATCCGAGAATAAATGAAATGCGGCTCATTAGGTCACCGATACCTTTCAAAGTTTTCATGACATTCAACTGATTTTTTTTTCTAAGTTACTAAATCTGTTGCTCCAAGAAATTTTAAAAGTTATAAATTGCTCTCTTTCGCGCATGTGCAGTGAGAAATTAATTGCAGTAAATGTTCATATTTTGCAAAATTTCCAAAATTCTTAATTTCAAATTTCAGTATAATGATTCTTTTGCATGCTGTCAAGTCATGTGAAAGTTAGGTAAGTCAGGATGGAAAAAACTCTGAGTGTTATGAGCCAAAAATAGACGACCAAAATTTATATTTTTGGAACAAACGCGGATAAAATCTTCGCGAATAATAGCGATACTTTTACGAAAATGTATAAAATTACTGTACATATTAAGTAAACTAATTGCTGAAATTTGCAGCTTATTCCCATCTATTTTTGATGAAGGACTATCAAGAAACATTTTTGGTTTCCTCAAGTTGTTGCAGATTTTTAAATGCCTGTTAGCGTAAACTGCTGTTTTGAAACCTGTTAGCGTAAGAATACCTTTCATGAAAACAAAAGCTACAGGAAAATTGCACTCTTATTTCTCGAAAAATTCTTTAAAATGTTAATTTTTGCAAGCGATACAGTTTTTCTGTCCATCAAAGTAATCGCTATATTGTATTTTTTTAAATACCCGACTGTCCTTTTCAATCGATGTACATACGTGCATATTTAAATTTTAACGTTTAGCATAACTTGGAGTTGAATTCGCAGTAGAGAATTTCCGTCCAGCCAAAAAATTTACGTTCGGGGCGGCCCTGATTATGTGATATATTACTGTGAATATCCGAAATCTGATAAATGTCGTCATTAGTCGGTGAAGATAAACATTCACACACTGAAGATATCAGCGAATCACCGGAGAAAGCCGACTTTCTCCAATTTCGGAGTTTTACGATATCATTAGTAGTTGCAGTCATTAATAATTTCAGTTATACAATTTTTGGTGATCATAGCCATTTATAAAAGTATGGAAAAAAAACTAATGATTCAAAAATTTTAGAAGCCAATTAGCTTTTCACATTCAGCTGCAAAACAAATATCACTTAAATCTTGTACAACAGGGCTCAAAAGTTATTCTAGTATTTGATTTAACTGTTATGAATAAGTGCTAAATAAGAAAAAAAAAAACTTAATATGTAATTTTGCATAACGTCAGGATACTATGGACACTTCTTGGTACCCTTCGCCTCTTCCTACTGCACCCTAGGGAGCCGCGGCACCCAGTTAGGGAACCCCTAATTTTACCAATATTTTAATTGCTTTGTCAAGAACTTGAATAAACTTGAACTGAAAGGTTTATTTTGAAAAATATAAGCATTAAAAATTTGCAGCACAAGGCTTACTCACACATACACCAGAGTAAAATGTGTTTTATTGCTGTCTTCCAGTCATGCTGTCGGCAGTCCACCAGAAAATGGCATTTTTACACTTCTAATGATTCCAGGAAGTTTTTTGGGTCAGTATGGAAATACTCAATACTATTGAATTTGAAATAAATTGCATAATTTTTAATATCTTCTTATTTATATTGGCGTATTGTGATGTTACAAGCAAATCGGAAAGCAGTATAACAACGTCGACTACGGTGAAATAAAACATCCGGCCATTATTGATCAATTATCTTCTTCTTCTCGCTAATCCTCACTGATCTGAAATCAGATAAGATCCTTGAGTTCATTTGACGTCAATCTCTCCAACACCAGACCGGGTCTATACATTATATCCTCATGCGACAAGGCAACACAACAGAGCAGGTGCTCCGCAGTAGCCTCGCTTTCATTGCAATTTGTACACCTCGAGAAAACCTTAATATCATGGTAAAATTTTAGAAACCTAAGGTGACTAGAAGCCAACTGAGACAAAGAGCTGCCTGGCCTTACTTCTCACCTCCAAAACCCACAGCAGCATTAGGGCCAGAGGTACGACATGAAGGATGAAATGGCGGTTGTTTCCAGGATGTGTTAATTAAATGTCCTACTTCTGGAGAAAATTTAACGCAATGACAAAGGTTCAGTAGGACAATGCGGTAGGGATAATCCCTTCTTAGCAAGTCCCTCGGGATTATCATTATACTTTAAGTTAAAATGGTATAGTGATGGTATTCATTAAATATTCAAGATACAGGACGGACAGAAGATTTCCAAAAACATAACTTCCCCTCTGATTTCCAACATTCCTCCAGTTTTCTAGATTGAATACTCCGACTGTCACACAAGGAATCAAATCTCCCCACAAATACGGTGCTCAAAGACACAATTTAAAGCCATGTAAATAAGAATCAATTCTGAACTAAAACTATACTGCCGTGTGCAGGTAAAGGGCAGTAACAGAAAATTTTTCATTTTTCATTTTTTTTGCATTTTTGTCATCTATTGTTCGTTAGCTTTATTGTACAAGCTAGCTTATTTTGTTCCCACTGAAAATAGAAGCGAAAAAAATTGTCTAATTCTAATATTTCCCTATGGTTAATATTGAATCCAACACACATTTCTTCAACTATCTCGAAAACTCATTTCTACAGATACTGCCGTTTACCTGCACACTGCAGTATTATCGAGATTGTTCCGCTTGAGACAAATGTCCTTTGTCATGGATTTTACAAAAATCCGACTTAAAGAGTGGCTATTTTCATCTCTATTAATGTTGGTATACACTGGTGTGCAAAAATTAAGGACGAAGTCGAAAAATTAGCATATCAGCTGAACGAAGAGGCAGAGCGGACAGAAAGACCAATCAGGTGATTAAGTAAGGTGATGTACGGTAGCACATGCGCAGATATGCAGGCAGATGTAATGGGGGAGTGTCTGAGTAGTATAAAGCATGTTGTCGGTGTAAGATCAGTATTTCTGGCAAAGAGATTGCACGTCGTATAACAGTTAAAATCACACCGAGTTGCTGCCTCAGCGAGAATGGCGAATAATCAATCTGTTAGACGACATCTGGATGCTTTTACTCGAGGTCGAATCATTGAGAAGTTGGAGGAAGGCCGCAGTGTGACAAGTGTGGCTGCAGAGTTCGGAATTGCTCATAGCATCGTTTCACGACTTTGGAGACAATTTCAAACTACAGGAACAAGCTATCCGGGGGTTCAGTAGTGGTCGTCCACGAGGAACCACACCCGCAGATGACCGGTATATTGTCTTACAGGCCAGAAGAAACAAGCGGCAGACAGCGGGAGAAATCGCTAGACACACGACACAGGCGACTGGACGACAGATATCGCGTTTTACCGTGGCCAAAAGACTGCACGGTGGTGGTCTGTTTGCACGACGCCCTATACGGTGTGTACCTCTAACGCCTGCCCATCGGAGAAGGCGTTCTCTGTGGTGCCGGGAACATCGGAATTGGAGAGACAATGAATGGGGACGAGTACTCTTTACAGATGAGAGTAGATTCAGTCTGAGTAGCGATTCTCATCGCATACTCATCTGGAGAGAGCGGGGAAGCCGCAATCATCCCTCGAACATCATTGAAAGGGACAGTTATGGAGGTCGCGGTGTTCTCGTTTGGGGAGGCATCATGTTTGGTAGTCGCAGAGACCTTCACATTTTCGACGCAGGTTCAGTCAACGGGACCCGTTATTGTAACGAGATTCTTCTTCCATATGTGCGTCTTTTTAGAGGCGCTATGGGTCCGCAGTTCCTTTTCATGGACGACAATGCACCATGTCATCGCACAGTAGCTGCCAAACAGCTCTTAGAGAGTGAGGATATTGAACGTATGGATTAGCAGGCACGATCTCCAGATCTCAATCCCATCGAGCATGTATGGGATTTTTTAGGCAGACGCTTGGCAGCTCGTACCTTACCACCAGTAACGATTCGGGAGCTTCGATTGGCGCTGCAAGACGAATGGGCAGCAATGCCTCAACAACTCATTGACACCCTCATTCTCAGCATGGGTAGACGTTGTGAAACCTGCCTAGCAGTCGGGGGAGATCATATCCCCTACTAAAGACCGGATGTTTCTTGCTGGACACCCATCACAGGGATGTTTCGGCCTTCAGTCGCATTGCGCTCCATGCTACTTTTTCAATAAAGCTTCTTTTTATCCCTCTGATTTCTCTTTTAGTAAGTGTTGTTTACATTACACATGTCCTTACGTATTGGGGATCTTACGGTATTAAATGTGTTGATTTGGAAAGCTTTTGTACAAAGTTATATTGAAAAAACCGTCTCGTCCTTAATTTTTGCACACCAGTGTATACCAGCACAGCCCCAGAAGGGATATTACTGATCACCTCCAGAGCAGCCAGTCTCAAAAATTCATTATGTTGAGGCTTTTTATTAGGGCGAGTCAATAAATCCTTGCGGAATAATTGCTCAGTTATTTGTTATTCAGTGAAAATTAGTCAAGTGCAGAGTTTTTTCGGTAAAAGTATAATTTTTATAAATCTCTGGTGAAGATAAGGCAAGTTCTCTTATGTATACAATCGTAATACTTGTGCATACTTAAAATGCTTGTCGACAGTTATTGTTTTATGACTTTGTTTAATTAGATCAAAGTAGAAGCGTTAAGGAAAGTATTGATTGTTCGCATAGCCCTGGAGCGGAATGGGACAGAGAAATACGGGAGACTATCCCGTTCTGCTGCGACAAATAGGAAAATAAAATAAAAAAAGAAATCTGCAATAAAGACAGTGAAACTGAAGAAGCAGTAGAAGATGATGAATGTTTGTATTGGCAGAGATTTTTATTCCATACTAAATAAAGGCTGGATAGTGTGCTGAAATTCTCTTAAATGGGCTCAAAACTCATGTGCCAGTGTGGACAGCGATGAATATGAGTCAGTATTAATATGTGAACTTTGTGAACAGTCTTAAAATAACGACTCAATAAAAATTTGCATATTTTTAGTAATAATTCGCCTATCCCATTCTGCCCCGTTTCCCGGCGTACAGCTGGAAATATTTTTATTTATTTATTTATTTATTTATTTTTTGCATAAATATTTTAAAATATTTTTCCTGATAATTTGCATGTTTTCGTGTAAGATATTAAAGTTAACATAATAAACAATCTATCGTAAGTTATTCGTGTTTTAAATGAGCTTGCATGACCTTGTAAATTTAGATTTAAACTTAATATCCCTTCCCTCTCCCTTGTACCATACGTGTTTTCATTTCCATTCAGAGAAAAAAAAAGGTGGGGGGGGGGATGCAAAGAGGGGACCAATTGAATGTATACTTTTCTTTACAATGTAGGGGAAACCTGGCTAAAGTGGATACCCCGGGCAAAGCGAATTTTGCCTATAACTCCCATAATATAAGTTGACCGTCAGCTACGTTGTCATATCAACGGTCGCCTGTTGCCGGTACGTGTGCGGCAAACACGTCGAGACGAGTTCGCGTCACGCGACGCCAATGACCGAACAAAGTATGTTTTTGGGAAAACAATATTAGTTTATAGAGGTTAGTTTTTCATTTATAACTTTAATACTATTTGTGACATGTTCTTTGTTATGAGTAGGATTTGATGTACGGTTATGTAGCTTTCAACTATCCGTAGACAACGAGTTTAGATGCTCTGGTTTTTTAGTAATTTTTAGTAACCTCAAAAATGTTACTGAAGGGCAAAGCGGATTGGGCAAAGTGTATACCATATTCACTATGCCCGTCATGACAAGTCCCTTCATCCGAACCTGGAAGTCCGTCAATTTTAAGATCTCAAGCCAATGATACCATTGAACACTGTCCTTATACTCCCATGGGATCTGAAACAACCGAATAAGTCCAACGTAATGATGTTCCCGCCGCTTCACCCAAACCTGGATGTCCTAAGAACTACTACAGTCTTTCAGTTTTATAACCTGTTAAACCAATAACAACACGTAAACGAAAGCTACAGAGCCTGACAAGTATTCCAGTAAAATACAATCAGAAACAAAAATTTGAAAAATCAAAAAAGACTGTTATAAGTAACTAGTGATGTTTCAAGAATCTTAAAAGACTGTTAAAAAGACTACTACCAAAAAGACTAAATCAAAAATCTCTGCTACAAAACATAAGACTGCATAAGAGAAGGATAAGAGGAACAAAGTAAAGAAATTTGATGATGTAAGGTGCATTTTCTGTGGTGAAATGTTCATTGTAGAAGATGATCAGTCAACGGAAAACTACATACACTCGTATTTGTACTCAGTGGTGTCATAAGGAGTGTTCAGCATTAGAAAATGGTAATGATTTTGTTTGTGATAACTGCAATAATTAGTATTGTAGCAGAAAATGTTTTTTTTTTTTTTAATATGCTCCTAAATTTTGGATGCTGACTTTTTTTAGTTTAATTGCTTTGTTGTTATAATAATTACTGCAATAATTAGTATTGTAAAGAAATCTTTTTTAATATGCTCCTTTAATTTTCGAGTTTTATTTCATTTTTAAGTTCAATTTCTTTGTTTGTAATAACTACAATAATTAGCATTGTAGCAAAGAAATGTTTTTGGGATATGTTCCTTTAATTTTCGATAGTCATTTTATTTTTAATGTTTAGTTTCATGACAAAAAATGTTGTTGTTCGCTTTGCCCTAGTACCGAATCCACTTTACCCGGGGTGTAGGGCAAAGTGGATATTCATGCCATTATTGAAAACTGGCCTGATATCTAATAGTGTAATTAATATTAAGGAAAACTCTGTTACTGCATTACGTAAGTTCATTAAATAAAGACTGATTATAAACATTTGTTTCACTTTCCAAAGTTATAAATAAACGACAGTAATCAAGAAAAGCTTAAGGTATTCAACGTTGCCCGGGTTTCCCCTATATTTTTCTTTACAACAATTAGACCACATATTTCGAACAGTTTATTCCCTAATAAACACACAAATATATTTTTAAGTCATTTAGAAATTTGTTTACATGTTGCCAAAGAAAATTTTTATTTTTAAAAAAGAAAATAGTTAAAGAATATTGCTAGTAAAATATTAAGGCTGAGACAGGATTTCAATGATAAAGTTAAAAACGTATTCTCAGCAGAAAGATGAAAATTTATGACAGTATGATACTGAGAAATGTATCTTCATTAAGTGATGGTTTTCTTGATTGCCGCTACCTTGAATTTGTCAACCAGGACCAAGAAAGATATTTTAATTCATTACTGACATGACCTTGCTGAAGACATGTGTACAAAAAGATGAAAACGAAACCGGATTATTTGGAATACTTTAAACTTTTACCTATAACGCAAAAAAATATCTGAATGCAAAACTCTGCTCATGGTAGACAAAAGTCGTGTGCTGAGTTTTATAGACAGAGAAGATTTACCATGGCTGCGAAGTTAGAAGGAAAATGCCAGACTCATTTCTTGGAATTTTTAACCTTTGGTTCCCGACTCCGACTCGTTTACCCAAATTTAGACCGACTTCAACTCCGCAGCCCTAGTTTTCAGCCACACGAAATTGCGTAAAACAGTGTAAAACAAAAGTGTTTATGCAATTGCCAAAATTATGTTTAAAATATAAATATGAACATACCACACTTTTGTTTTCAAGTAATACAAAGTTATAAACTAAAACATAAATTCAGTAACTGCATGTGCTCACTTTTCTCAATTTTAAAAAGTAGCAGTCAATTTTTTTCTACTGGTATAATTTCTTTCAGGAGTTATACTGTGTTTTATCATCCACAAAGTATCTAATGTGAAAGACAACAAATTCATTGAATTACTGAATGACGTTTCATTTTGGTGTGGAGTCATATACTTTACAAGCTGGGTGGTGATCAGCGCATTTCCCTTTTCCTTCACTGATTTGCCAAGTCAATATGAATGGGTAAGTTTTTCTATTAACAGTGCAGGTATTGACGTTTTTCTATGCCAAATACTTGCTTGAGGTATAAATTTTTGCAGGAACAAAATTGAACAACTTTCTGCTTTTTTACGTTTTAACAAAAAATAATTAACGTGAAAACTTTAGCAATAAAGTTTCATTCTCAGAAAACAAGAAAAAAGCTAAAGTGAAATTCTGAGCAAAAGAAAAAGAAAATGGCTCAAGGCACTAGGCACACTTCTCACGAAGGAGTATTTGAAGGAACACCAGTTTGTTAGTTCATTTTCATGAGAGTACAGTTAGGAGAACACAGCACATTTTTCAGAGTGATTCTCTTTTTAAAGGTCGAACTTCTTTTGATGTCGATTTTGACCAGTCACGAGGAAGAAATCGCTTCTAATTCTCTAGTCAAATGTCAAATTCGTCACGTGACCAAGTTGAAAACGATAGCAAAGTTAGATTCAAGGAACACGTGAATCGGACAGAATGTTTTATGTACGTGGGCTCTTCAAAGCTTTAGAATGCTTATTATGGAATAACACAGCTGGTTGAACCTTTAAACTTTGCTTCCTAAATGTGTTTCGTAATTAAGATTAAATGTTTGTTTTTTTTGCATTAATTGTCAAACTCTAGACATCTAGAGAAAAATATTATTATCTGTAACAAAAGTACTAGTTCAAAAATGCGTACAGTAAAAGCTCTGTAATTAGCTCTCACATAGTTAGATATCTGAAAAACAATCAAAATATTACAAGCAAAACGCTGACATCGTGGTTACGAAATGCAGACACTGCAGTTTCGTCATTGTTAGGGACTGATCAGTCTGGAATAGGCGATGACCGAGCTGGAGGCAGATGTCCTCTTACTGAAGCTTTGGGATTACCAGAGGCGGCTCCAGGGGACCGCGTCAACCCATTCTCAGAGACATGCAGTATTGAGAAATTGTTCCTTTAAAAATAACTTTTCGTCATTTGCACGTCTAAAGAAAGCAAGCCGGGTTTAGTTCAAAACTCCATTTAGCGCGGGGATCTTTTAAGGGGACGGTGGACATTAAGTTACTTTTTTTTTAGTTTTCACAGTAGAAACTTAAAACTTTGTGTGCATATGTATTTAAGCATAAATATATACAGTACCACAAAAAAAAAACAAAAAAATCGATTCCAACTTACTTTAAAATTTAAAAAATTTAAATATTTTTTGAAAAATTTAAAATGCTCCATGCGACTTAAATTTTTACATTTTTGGAAATTTTTTGTCATTTTATTACTAATAAATCATCCCGAAGAAAAATTGGTATTAATTAGTAAATTCCTTAAAAATTAAATTTTTCAGATTTTTTTTTAAAACACTTCGATAAAATTTTCCCGAAATTTCTGCTGCTAGTATGTTTTGGTTGTGTTTTTTAAACCTTCCTGAAGATGGATTCTATAATGCATACCATGTTTTAATATTTGGTAAACCGTGTAGCTAAATTATGAATTTCGTGTACTTTGAGCGAAAATTGTGTCGCATGGAGCATTTTGTAGGTATGAAAATCGAGAAAATTTCGTTTCGTGTAAAACACAATTAAAGTATAATTTTGCACTTAACTTTAAAATTTACCTTCCAAAACCCCATTTTCAGTGGTTTTCATTGTCAATACATATTTAAGCATGTTTTCTTACAAGAACAAGATTTATATTTTTTTTTATTATACAGAAATTGTAGAGAAATAGTTCTATGTATTTCTCGATTTTTCTCAAATAGCAGCCTAAATACGCGTTAAACTTAAATTTACAAACATTAAAATCCTCCAGCTGAGTAAGTTTCACCTTCCTTAAGAAGTATTTTATTATTTTTTACTGCTTTGCCAAATTTTTTGCTGATTCTTTTTCTTTTCCAGTCAGTAGAAGCTCTGGTTTCACTCTGAGCAATGCGTCGTTTATCACGTCGCTGTGCAATGGACGCAGAACATGAGTTCACTTCGTCTTCGGTACCTAAACTATTTAGGCACCCAAAGTTAAATTCGCTCACCGCAGAAATTACTGCAATTTCAAGTCTTTTTTTAAAAACAAAAGTTTCCTTTGGACACTTATTCCAAACTACGCTGTGGAAACTTTCATTACTGTTCTGGGTTTTGCCCGCTACACACCGAGATAGCAGTTCATTACTTGCCAGTCTTTGGTACACCGGCAAAATTTTTGAGACAACATCTTCAGCTAATTTAGTCTTCATTTTGCTATGTGGTTGGGGTTTCTCATTTCTTGATAGACTACGTTGGAAAAAGCACCATGAAGATGGACCTTTTGGACATTTATTGTGCTTCGGAGCTTTGTCAGTTGAAGAGCAATGGTACAGCGTTGCATAAATTGCTGTCTTCATCGCTTCGACATTTGGTGCATTATCTTTTATCGCCTTTCGATAAAAACTTGTTAATTTCTTGATTGTGTCCTCCTTCAGACTGCCTTCTTTACGACCACCAATAGTTATGCCTTTAGTAGACCACTCTTTAACTTTTCTTCGAAGCCCAGTCCCTAATCGCTTGGCAACATGGTTGATGCATTCTTCTTTTGTAAGTTTGATTTCAGATCCATACAAGTTTAGCTCTGACAGATGCATATAAGTTTTTGAATCCCCATCAGAGAGAATACCTGTGTATCTCATGCCGCAAGTAGAGACAGATCGTTTCCATATGAGCTCTGCAGCTGCCATCTCCATTGAACCAGAAGATCCTGTATAATTAATACAACATTCTGGCTTGTGTCCCTCAAACCATGCATAAAATTCAGCACTTTCTTCACCAAGATCTCTTTTGGCAGTCACACATTCTGCACAATATTTCGATAGTATCTCGTAGTCGATTACTAGACCTGTCAATATATCGATCACGATCCCGATACCATAGAGTGATGTATGTCCACGTTTTTGCCACGTCCCATCAAAAGAAACAGTTATATCGATAACTTCTTGATTTGTGAGACTAGGGTCCAGCAGTTCATGTTTTTTGCGTACAATACTACGCGCAGTTTCAAGAATATTTTCTTTGAAAACCTTCTTTTCGTCATATAGCATGCGTAAACAGTTTGAAAATGTCTTTTTGTCTATTGCGTTGATCCCAATTGCCATTGAAAACACTTCCAAGGCTGCGTGCCCCCTTCCAATATTTAGGAATGCTTCTACAAGTTTCTTATTTGCATCAAAGCATTTTGTTTCATTTACACGAGGACTGGAAAACACCGAACTAAACACTTTACGACATGTCTTACAAATAAGTTCAATCTTGGTCGAATATCCAAATGCGCTTTTTGATGACACATCTAAAGAATTGGTAAAGCACTCATCGCATTTTACATTGCACAATAAAGGTGACCACATATCAGCACTCATAAATATGTAGGAAGAATCATCTTTTGCAGTGACATCAACATCATTAGAAGAGGAAAATTCGTGACTTAGCTTTTTTACGCTAGTAGAATTTTTGTTTACCTCTTTTAAAATTTCCTTTGTTGCAGAACTTCGAGGCACATTTTCATTGGTAACGATATCACAATTATCAGAATTATCATTGTTGACAGCTGACCATCTCTTGCTAATATTTGCAGCACAAGAACGAGATTTTTTTGATGGTCTTGCTTTAGGTTTCCGGTAACGTCGGTTAACACAATGCATGATTTCAAAATAAAAACAACCCTAATAAATAACTAGCAGCGGCTAATAACACATTAATTGTGTAGTTTAGTCCTGAAAAGGACTGTTTTTAAAAAAAATAAAGTGTCAAACTAAAAAGAATTTAACAGCAGAAACTGATCAAAACTCTAAAATACTATCAAGATAAATAAAACTACTTAATCACTTGTAAACAAATCGAATCAGTATAATCACGGTCACAGTTAAGTAAAACCGTTGCCAAATGACAACATAAAGTAATATTTTAATTGAAAATAATAGGAAATATTATTAAAATTTGACTTTTCCTGCTTTGTTTACATCTGAACAGCTGAGTTGGACAGGAGTATGTCATGACAAATCGTTTTGTGTTCTAACTTTAAGCAGCCGTAACTTTGGTAAAAAATGCCCAATCGCTAAGCGGTTTTTTGAGTTAGGTAGAGAAATGTTTGAAGTACAACAAAACTCAAAAATCAAAATTTTGATTTTTTAGTCAATTTTCGCCGAATTCAAGGTCCACCGTCCCCTTAAACGAAGGCACGATTTTTTTCTGGGAAGTTGTATTGGTTAGGAACAATCCCCTCCTTCTGCACACTCCTGGTAATATCCTGAAATCTTTTTTGGTTACGCCCCTGCTTTTACGTCACCAACAATAACCGAAAATCGACATCAATTTTGAGAAAAAGGTGACGAGGAGACACCAATCCCTCCTCTCGCCCAAACTAACATTTTTGACTTTAATTTCGATACTTTCTCTCGAGGAAAGCTCAGATCTCCCTCCCCATGTTTTTCCCCAACATCAAATATTAACTACTAATACTTTTAAAACTTCAGTTTCGAAAAGTTTCCGGCCAGTTCCCGATCTCCCCACCTCCACTCTTCGTTTGACATCGCCAAACACAACCAAATTGCGTTTTTTAAACTGGTATCTTTTGGTATCAATCTCTTCTTCAAAGCAATAAATTACACACCAATAATTTCTCAAAATTAAAGATATCCTAGTTTTATAAAATCACTCACAGTCTATGTATTTAGTAGGGTTGGTCGGGGTAAGTTCAGAGTAGTTCGTTTTTGAAATCTTTTACTAAAGTTTTGAAACAAAAAAATTTAAATTTATTGTCTTATTTTATCTTGGACATTATTAATAATCAAAAGTTCATCATTATATTTTAAAATGATGCTTTAAATATTCTTAACGGTTATATTTAAAAAAAAAAATTGGCTGGGTGTCCCACTTACCCCATTGTAAGGGGTAAGTGGGTCACCCCTCCCCCCCCCTTTTATTTAAATTTAAATGAAGCATATCTAAAAAAGGGGGTAAGAGGTCTTACATAAAAAACTGTGTACATTTTTAGTGTGATTTTTTTTTTTTTTTTTGTAAATGCATCCATTGATGTGAAATATTTACTGTATTTAAAATCTGTATCAAAAATATGTTAAACCGAAAAACAAAACACACTCATTTGTGAAATTTATTGAAAGCCTATAGGTATATATTTTACTTTTACATATAAAGGTGTGTTTAATGAACGTAACACAGTTGATTAAGATTAATGGTGCTTCCATCTACCGGTGTGTTGTCTGAGCTAAATCGAAATTCCACCTTTGCGGTACTCCGTAAAGGGAAGTCGTACATTTTTGCCTTGAATTGCGTAGCATTTAGCATTGTCTCCTCGAGCTCGGATATTCTAGTAGTTTACGGAACAACATAAGTTATTTCTATCGGCTTACCTTACCCGAACCTGATTACTCACATGATTGACAAGTTTAAAGAGCTGTTCAAGGAATACTTGTGTGTAATTCTTGATTCGATACAGAAAATCGGTTGATGTAACATCCAAGTGAAATACTATCGAATATTTGCCCAATGCACATATTTCACCTCCCTAATGCCTCTGAAAAAATTAAATAAAGGCATTGATATGCTGGCGGGTGTGTATTTGTGTTTTTTAATTAAAGCTCTAGTAACAAGTTTAAAGTTGTTATTGTAACAACGTAATGATGGATCATTCCACGGAAAACGGCTATATTGTCCCGCACGTGACGCCTCATACATTTCATCGAAAATAATACTTTAAAATATTAATGAACACAGTTTTTCTGCTCAACAAATTGCAAACTGATGCATGATTTGTTAAGCAAAAAACTTTTGTCATTACACTGTTATAAACCAGTGGTGCCAGATAGGAGCGATTTTCCGCCTTAGAGTGCAAAGACGGAGCCACAGGGAGTCATGGAAGCTAGGAAATATTGTTCCGATATCTTTTAGCACCTCAGTGGATGAAAAAAGGTAATGAAGGGCCATCAGTCCTCGCAATAGCCAATAGCTGAATCTTTTCCTCCAAAAAAAGGTGCGCACTAGAGATCCTATATACGGAGAGATAGGACAACGGCGCGCCGCTGTCCGCCATGTTTAGTCCAAGTGTTGTTAGCTCGAAATGCTGTGCTGTGTGAATTTCTAAATTTCTCACGGAATATAGGACATGAAATCTTTGAAGAATAGACTGACTTTTCTTCTCCTTGTATTTTCATCAAACGGAGTGAGCGCCAAGTCTGGCAATCTGGTGCCAATCGTTTCGTATCGTCATAGCACTTACAAAGAAATTTTTTTCCCCTCAAAAGTTTGTTCATAAAGGTAGAAAACAAACATATATTTGTGATCTGCTTATTTCATTTCATAATATCATAACTAGCTTCCAATTTTTCCGATACAATGTACAGTGATATTTGGAACAGAAGTTGCATTACGGTCTACGGGGAGTGAGCATTTTGGACATAAGAAGGCCGCCGCTCTGAAGTTGTCCAATCTCTCCATATTTAGGATCTCTAGCTCGCACATGCGCTGTGCGTTCCGGTATAAGTTCAGTTTAGCCACTTTAATGGCGGAAGACGATGCTGCAACATAGTTGTTGGAACATTAAATTTTCACATTTTTGAATCGACAACGAAACTGGATTAAAATTCAACATTTCTGGAACAAACCTTCAAAATTTTGCGTAAGTACAGGCATTTAATCATGGTGTAACATTTAAGGCTTTCCAACAGGCTTTTAGTGTTTTCAGAGTTGTGTTTCAACAAAGTAAACTGAGTTAAAACTTATTGTTTATAGTTAACCGTTTTAACATAGTAATGTATGGCTTTTCTATCATGTGTAATAATATATAGTGTAACTTGCTTGTCGCGTTAGCGGTCTCGCGGATTTTCCCCAAAAATGTTTATTGTTAGCAATAAGAAATAATTAATAAGTAACCGGGATGAAAATTCAATGATATAACTAACTGCTACAGCAGCTACTCTAAACGTCTTTATCTTCTCAATAAAATAGTTGCGTAGACGTAGCAAAGGAAGAAAAAAAAACGCTTTGAAAAGAAATCTCTCTGTGTGTTTCATGCCATGACTCATTACGTGAAAATATTTCGTTGGTGTTATTTCAAAAAAGAATGCAGTGTCTAGACGCGTTTATTTTTTTTCCTTTCTAATTTCTGTTTCCAATGTTTTTCATTATGTAGGATGCTAAAAATTTGTTTTGATTTTTAATGTCAAAAAAGTTCCTATTTAAAAAAGAAAAAAAAGTGCTTTTTTAGATTACTTATGTTCAAATAGGATATTCAATTGTCGAACCATATATACGTATCTATATATGTTACTCTTGATTAAAATATTTTGAACGTTTATGAAACGCCTGCAATTTATGAAACGATTTGATTTTTCCGTGATTGTAAAAATAACTGAATATTTTTGGCTGTGCCTGTAAATTATCCAAAAATGCCTACACTCTTTGTTCAGCCCTAAATTCATTCAACCCACCACCAGAGTGCGCAACTACGCAACATTGCGCACGCGCGTAACTAGCAACATTGATGTAACCTTCAGTGTAGATGTTTTGTCTTTCCAATAAAGTTGTTCAAAAACCCGTGCTGCTCTTTCCATCGTTCGATCATGGTCCGTCGAGCCACAGCAATAGTCAATCAAATTTAGGATGATGTGTAGCAGTCAACGTGCAAACTGTTATAAAACAAGCAGTTCATATTCATCACTCTTGAACGAGTAAAGCAAAAGACGAAACAAGCATCGCACTCATTGAGGAAGGTCACGTCCTTAACATGGAGCCCCTTTTAAAGAGGAAAAAAATAACAAAAGGTAAGCTAACTAGATTAACTACCCAAGTAAAGAATTCGCAAGTCAAGGGTATTTCTTTGTCTGATATAGAAGTATTCGAAAATAGTGCTATTTCTTTAGATAGTGAGATAAATACTTTAAATGATGAAATTCTAACAACTTGTTTAGACACAGAATTTGATAAATATGAACAAGAAATGCATGAATTGCTTTCAAAATTAGATGAGTTAAAAATCACTTTAAAAAATGAACAAAAGAAATGTGTAAGCGATAACACTGTTAACGACATTAATGTAAATATATCTCAAAACACAGTAAATTCAGATGTCAATAGCCTCAAACTTCCGCGTGTAGAGTTACCAGTGTTTACTTCTAATTATCTTGCTTGGATTTCATTTCGTGATTTATTTTTAGCAAGTGTAGGAAACAATCAATCATTAAGTAACTGTCAAAAATTACAGTATCTTAAACTTTCTGTTAAGGGTGAAGCAGCTACCTTGTTACAATCGATTCAAATTTCAAATGAAAATTATGAAAGGGCGTGGAAGGCACTTACTGATCGTTATGAAAACGAATCAGAAATCATAAATGCAGCTTTAAACAAATTAATTTCTCAACCTATATTATAACAGGAATCAGCCTCAGGGTTACGGAAATTAATTGACACTACATCACAATGCATAGATACATTAAAAATCCTAAAACAGCCTGTAGAGCATTGGGATACAATTATTATTTTCCTATTAAAAGGAAAACTAGATTCAGAAACACTTCGCGTTTGGACGCTAGAACATGCGAAAAAATTTCCTTCATTCGATGAGTTCAAATCTTTCACACTAAGTAGAGCAGATGCTTTAGCGTCTTTAGCGTTAAGGGAGGCCAGAAAGGAGAAATCCAATGCAAACTTTGAGAGCGGGGGATCCTTTCGAAGTCAGAAAACCCATAAATCAGTTCATTCAGCTCAAGTGGTTGCTAACACATGCGTTTTCTGTAAAAGTGAGTCTCATTTCGGATTATTTAAGTGCAATACTTTTTTGGAGCTGCCCTTGAAGGAAAAATGGAACGTAGTGAAAAGAAATAACTTATGCGCTAATTGTCTGAAATCAAATAAAACTCATCGAATTGAAAAATGTCGAGCGGGAAATTGCAAAAATTGTTCTCAGCCACATAACACATTATTGTGCGCGAAAAACACAAATGAAACAAAATCTCAAACACAAACAGAAAATGAAATGCTTTCAACTATTAGTAGCAATAGCACAGTTGTTCCAAACACACAATGTGTGCTATTACCTACTGCAGTTGTTTATGTCAAAGACATCAATGGCATTTCACACACTTTCAGACTGCTGATCGATTCTGCAAGTCAAGGCACATTTATCCGGGAAAGTTGTGTAAATTTTCTGGGATTAAAACGCAATCGAATAAACATAAGCGTAGATGGCTTGAGTTCACAGAAAGTGGGCAAAGTTACAGGTTCAGTTCAAATACAAATCACATCACTATTTTACAAAAATGCTACTGTCACAGCAGAAGCATTCATTATACCTAAAATAACTTGTGACCTTCCCCAATATCAAGTGGATGCATCCGTCTTAAGTAATTTCAAACACTTACAACTGGCAGACAAAAATTGCCATCAACCGGGCCCTATAGACATACTGCTGGGTGCAGATGTATTTAATGAAATAATGCTTAGCGGACAGACAAAAGTCCCAGGACAATCATTAGTCGCTCTAGAATCCATTTTCGGATGGGTGATTCTAGGAAAAACTGAAAGCAAGTCAAATTCCAAATCACAAACTTTAATTTCCAATCATGCAAGTTTCGAGTATAATGCCATTGAGTATGAGCTAGACAAGTTCTGGAAACTGGAAATTTCAGAAACAAATCCTTATACAGAAGAGGAAACCGCATGTGAAAAGCATTTTAAACAAACATTCTCCCGTGATTCTACTGGCAGATTTGTGGTGAAACTACCGTTCCGTGAAACAATCAATGAACTCGGATCATCTCGAGACATAGCAGTGCATAGGCTACAACAAATAGAACGTAGGTTTGTTAAAAATCAATCCCTCTCAAAACATTACCACAAATTCATGCAAGATTATCAGGACTTAAAGCATATGGAACTAATTCCAGACAACGAAATTGATGTTCCGGCAACTTCCAGCTTTTATCTCCCTCACCACGCAGTTCCCAATAAAACCGGAGATAAATTTCGGGTTGTTTTTGATGGTTCTGCAAAATCATCCAGCGGTACATCTCTTAATGACAATTTAATGGTGGGACCACAGCTACAAAGTGATCTCACTACATTACTTCTTCGCTTTCGAACTTACAAGATAGCGATGACTGCAGACATAGAAAAAATGTACAGACAAATTATCCTACAAGACGCAGACTTTCAGAGAATAGTCTGGCGCAATTCATCATTGGAGCCAATTCAAGATTTTCGTCTAACAAGAATAGCATACGGCACAGCTTCAGCACCGTACCTTGCTGTTAGATGTCTACAACAATTGGCAGTGGAAGAAGCAGATCAATTTCCAATGGCCTCCAAAGCAGCCATCATGGACTTCTACGTTGACGATTTAATGTCTGGAGCCAAGTCAATCTCAGAAGCTATTGAATTGCAGAAACAATTGATGCACATGCTATCAAGTGCAGGCTTCATTCTACGAAAATGGGCATCCAACAGTGAAGAGCTCATAAATTCGATTGATTCAGATTTACGTTCTTCAAAGACCGCGTTGAACATAGATAGTGATGAGACTGTCAAAACATTAGGTGTCCTGTGGCATCCAGCATCAGACACATTCCGGTTCAAAGTAAACACCACACCTCTAGAAAGTACTTTGACAAAACGAACACTTCTTTCAACCATCGCCAGAACATTTGACCCTCTTGGATGGTTGTCACCCATCACAATCAAATCTAAAATCATGATGCAAAAAATGTGGAAATATCAAGTGCAATGGGATGAAAACGTTCCCCCAGACATCGCACGCGAATGGACAGAACTTGCAGAAGACATGATGTCTGTAAAATATGTCAAAATTCCAAGATTTTTGTCGACTGGTGATAGCAATGAACTCAAATTATTCGGCTTCAGTGATGCATCGGAAAAAGCGTACGCAGCAGTTATTTACTCCTGTTCTACTGAAGAAAATGAAAAAACAAATGTGCAGCTTGTAATATCAAAAACCAGAGTAGCTCCACTCAAAACCGTTTCCATTCCAAGGTTGGAACTTTGCGGTGCTCTATTACTCACAAAATTAATGGATTTTGCCTGCAAAGCATTGAATACCAACATAGCACACACGCAGTTCTATACAGACTCTAATATTGTTCTTTCTTGGTTAGCATCTCATCCAAGCAAGTGGAAAACCTTTGTAGCCAACAGGGTGGCTAAAATCCAAAATCTCTCATCACCGACCCAGTGGTTCTTCGTAAGTAGTGAATCAAACCCAGCTGATCACGCCAGCCGTGGCATGTCATCATCAGCGCTACTGAGTTCATCATGGTTTACAGGACCAAGTTTTTTACATGAACCTATGCCTCTACAGGTAAGTGCACCAACACCTCCAATCCCAGAGCCTGTGCCAGAGGAACGTTTGCATACGATACAATCAACAACTGCAATCAATAATACATCAGAAGTTAATACTTTGTTTAACCGTTATTCATCCCTTTCTACCCTTAAACGTGTTGTAGCTCTTTGCTTAAGATTCATTCACAACTGTAAAAATTCACGTAATAAGATTTCTGGATTTTTAAAGACAATAGAAATTAATAATGCTATGTGTGTTTTAATTAAACTTGTACAAAATTCAGAGTTTATTAATGAGATCAATGCACTTAACAAAAATCAAACTTTATCTTGTAGAAGCAAAATTTTAGCTCTCAATCCTTATCTCGATGCTTCAGGAATTTTGAGGGTGGGCGGCCGCTTGCGACATGCAAACGTCGCATACAGCCAAAAACATCCCATCTTACTTCCAAAGAAACATATTTTAACTGATCTCATTATTAAACACTATCATCTAAATCTATTGCATGCTGGTACACAACTTTTACTATCATGTATTCAAGAACAGTTCTGGATTATTGGTGCTAAGGATATCATTAGGCATTTTATAAGAAAGTGTGTTAAATGTTGCAGAATTCGAGCAACTGTAACCAATCAAATGATGAGTGATTTGCCACCCACACGCATTTCTCCTGCTCCTACATTTTCTCGTTGTGGTGTAGATTATGCAGGCCCGTTCCAAATCAAAGCAGCTAAAGGACGAGGCTCTAAAACATTCAAGACATACATTGCTCTTTTTGTTTGTTTTATCACTAGAGCTATTCACTTAGAGTTAGTTACTGATCTTTCAGCAGACGCGTTCATTGCAGCTCTGAAACGTTTTATTTCTCGCAGAGGGAAATGCAGTGACATATATAGTGATTGTGGTTCTAACTTTATTGGCGCAAAACGTAAACTCATGGAATTTGAAAAGCTCGCTAAGACTAAGAGTTACAATGAAAATATTAATAATTTTTTATCTGAAAAGGGTATTAATTGGCATTTAAATGTTCCAGGAGCTCCACACATGGGTGGTCTCTGGGAGGCAGGCATAAAATCTACAAAATTTCATTTAAAACGTGTTGTTGGGGATATAAAATTAACCTATGAAGAATTTGAAACACTTTTAGCCCAAATTGAAGCTTGTCTTAATTCTAGACCATTAACAGCTTTGTCTAGTGATCCCAATGACCTGTCAGCATTAACGCCTGGTCATTTCATTATTGGTAGACCACTAGTAAGTATTCCTGAACCAAGTTATATTGACTCCAACATTTCGCATTTAACCAGGTGGCAAATTATTCAGAAAATGGTTCAACAATTTTGGAAACGATGGCATAAGGAATATTTATGTAGATTACAACAGAGGCCAAAATGGTTATTACCAAAAAAAAATCTTCAAATAAATGATCTGTGTCTTTTGAAAGAAGACAATTTGCCTCCTACTAAATGGAAAATGTGCCGAGTGACTCAGTTACACCCTGGCAGTGACAATATGGTTAGGGTAGTCACTGTGAAAACATCAGATGGTGTATTCAAGAGAAACATCACAAAATTATGTCTCTTACCTATCTAAACACTAATTAAAGCATACTTTTAATCCATATTGTATGCATGTATATTCGTTCTATTTATGTATCTTTGTCAATATTTGTTATCAAGTTATATGTATCATCATCTAGTATTTACTGTAAACAATTTATTCAATGTAAGTAATTCATTTGCTCTAATCAATGTTTCAAATATCCAATTGTTATTGTTTGCATATGTTGAAATAATATTTCAAGGTGGGCGGCATGTTCAGCCCTAAATTCATTCAACCCACCACCAGAGTGCGCAACTACGCAACATTGCGCACGCGCGTAACTAGCAACATTGATGTAACCTTCAGTGTAGATGTTTTGTCTTTCCAATAAAGTTGTTCAAAAACCCGTGCTGCTCTTTCCATCGTTCGATCACTCTTAATTTTTGGTACCATGCTGTAGTAAATGTCAATATTTTTTAAAACAATCCAAGGGTTAGAACTCGGATAGAGGAATTAAAGTCATGAACACTTCTAAATTATGTTGGAAAGTCTGAAATGTAATCAAAAGCCTTAAATGACAAGTTTTAATCCAAAATCAATTCAATGTGAAAAACGTACCAAGACTTTGTATATCATAAACCCAAACAATAAACACAATAATATTCAAAAAACGCACACAATACGGGGGAGGGGGGAAGAGGATCTACTGTAGAAATCAGTAAGGGTGCCATTTATCTCTCCGAAGGTTCCTTCTTTTCACCCCTGCTGTCTGTCTTTTTAAAGGTGCCCATTTTTCACCCTTGTAAAAGGTGCGATTTCGGCTCCGTATTGGGTGCCGCTGGTGAACAAGCGTTTTACCCCTGAAAGGTGCCAAACGCAACCTGTAGTTTTAACAGTGTACACATTAAAATTATTACTTTTTACTGAAATATATGAACCATCACGTGCAGGACAACGGGTTGACTTTTTCGTGGAATCTTCCTAATGATGTTGTATTTGTTAAAGTCACTTATAATTTTTTTTTTTTTTTTGCAGATATTTTGTGTACTGTGCGAGCACATGATTGGTGCTTTGCTGATGCTAGCAAGCTCTGTCGTCTTCGTTATACTGCAGGGTATTAAAAGTTGGATTACAAATGATGGCAATAATCATCGATGGAAATTAGCAATTTTTGTAGCTCCCGTTGCTTTGATAGGTGCTTGTTTAATATTCTGAATGATTTGCATTGTTTATTTAATTATGATTAAAATAATATTACATTATTATCAATTAAATCTGACTACATTTTATGCAGGTGTTTGTTCTCTTGTGTGCTTAGCGGTTGAAGAATTGTGCACAGGAAATGAAAATATTGCGAAAAACGGTCTTTATATTCTTCCATCAAAAGTAAGTAAACACATTTAAACAGTTACTGCTTTAACCTTGCAGAAAAAATTACTTGCATAAGTTGCCTAAACATCTCTGTCGGTAATTTATAAAACTAGTATATTACAGATTCAATAATAATTATTTGATCAAAACAGCATGTGTATAAACACAAATACTTATAGAACATGACCTTTTAAAGATTAATTTGATTTATTTTTGTAAGAAAAAGGTCTTGAGGCACCTTTTCATTTTCCTTTTAAATTGCAAAATATTATGTACTGCTGAAGCATATCTCTGATCTGAAGAAGTCGTGCTGCTGCAGGGGCGTCATGCTGCTGATGATGAAAGGTCACTGTGACCTCCCAAAAATCCTTTTTCGCCAAACTTCGTCTGACAATTCTACAAATTTGGGGACATTAATTGCAATGTTGCAATTTTTAAATGCTCGAGTGTCCCTTTTCATTAGATGTACTTATGTGTGCATAACCGTATTTCATCTTTCGGCAATGTTTGGACTTTCGTTCATTAACTTGAGAATTTCCGCTCTCCCAAAAATTTACGTTCGGAGTTCCGCTGTGCTGTTGTGTTATTTCAGATGCCCCCAAAAATTCTAATATTGATGAATCAGCAGCGAATTTTTTCGATCTAATTAGATAGTATCAGATGCTTAGTTTTTACCGTTTACTTATGAATGTGAAAACTATTTGCTATACTTGTGGTAAGAATTTTAAGTTTATTTAATTTCATTCTTCATTTATCAAACGACTGCTATTTTTTGTGGCTTATTTTATCTTAACGATTTATTGATTTGTTTTCTTAACAATTACTAATGTTGCTGAAATAAAAGCATTCATTTGAAAAAAATAAATTGGGAACTAATGCGTGTTTTTCAACATTCTAAATCGAAATTGTATTCTCCCCATACGTTTTGTCATAAACTAATGATTAGTAAAACATAAAATAACATTTTAATGAAGCAACATGAAGAAAAAACAGCATGCGTATTCAATATTTGTAAACAGAATTTTGTATTCTTTCAATTGAAATAAAAGTTTAAATTTCAATCTGCTATTGACGATGTCATTGCTAAAATCAAACTATGACCTACACTAATATTTAGTGTGTCAGTTTTAGATGTATTGAAAATGTAAACAAAATATTTTTCATTTTGCTTGTGCAAAGTGGTATAAAAGTGAGCGAGTCCCCCCGCCTCATTTTCAACATTATGATAGTTATTTTTGAATGCTTGTTACACACAGATATTTTGAAATCATAAACATTGGCAGAACATCATCCATATCTATGCTTGCCAGATTTCTGAAATTCGCGACTGGGACATCAGAATGCCCCCCCCCCCCATCGTCGTATTACTCAAAAAGGTACACACTTGTATCTGCTTTTTAGTGTGTTTTATTGTTCCGTTTATTTTCTATGCTAATTATGAACCTAAAACAGGTGTAATAAAAAACGACAAAAGCAGATAAAACTTGAACATTTCACTTCTTAGATGTAAATATTTACAGAATTTTTCAGTTAGAAAAAACACTTTGAATGGGGAATAAAAAAATTCAACAATATTTAGATATACTTTTCATTTTATAGGACTTTTTTTAGACAGTCTTTTTTGGTTTTAACCTTGTTATAAAAATCCTGTCAAGCTAATCTGGTATTCATGACAATGTTACAAATGATGAAGTAATTATCCTAAACAATCCTTCAACGTTAATTATTTTTAGACCTTAATGGTCATTTGTAATAAAATTTACTAGTCGACCCGTGCGGAACTCCGCACTGAGCTTCGAATCGTTTCATAAGGCATTTCGCTCTTTAAAAATTTCAAAGAAAGAACATTATGAAGAAGAACCGAAAAAAGTAAGCGCAGAAGAGAAGGTATGTAATTTAAAGACATCAGTAACAAAACTTCGTTAAATACAACGTTGTGATAATTTGATCATCGCTCACCTTTTGGTCGTACATATTTTCAATGCAAACTTAAATATCATTAAAAGTGGCTGAGTAATGACTCGTGAAAAAGCAATAATTGTGCATGTGAAAAAAACAGGTTGTGGCAAATACAGTCCTGCCTATGTGAACATCTGACAGGAAAAAAAGAAACATTAAAGAGATATTTATTGGCACGGATTCGAACTGGCGCCATTCTGATTAACAGCCCGACACCCCAACAAACCTAGCAATTGCGCCTTCCTTTTCGAAAGCTATTCATTGAAGGAATGCGTGGTAAGAAACAGCAAAAAAGCTTTTGGCCAAAAAAAAAAAATACTAATAATAAGATCATGCTTCTATATTTTGTCATTAACCAGCATACGATTTAAAATTATTCGTAAAGCATGGAATTTGATTAAAGAATGACGAATGTCTCACGTAGGGATAGAAATAAACATTCTAGAAAAGTAAAAATTTAGATTGAAAATAAGTGTTTTTATCTTTGAATATTGAACTATTTCACATAGAAGGTTGCTTTAATCGTTACGGCTTAAATGTACGCACATGTTTCTCTTTTAATCGAACACTTAAAGTTCAAAACCAAAACCAGTTGAACTGAGTCCGTTTTTTAAGTCTAATTTTTCGAACGTAGACAAAATGTACTTTTTGGGTGAAACTCGGAGTTTTAATTTAGCGTAGAATTTTTTTCATTTGTATAAAAGGTCGAACACTGCTATTAGAAAAATCTACATTTCAGCGTACAAAGAAAATGTTTTTCTGCACAAAAAGGATTCCCTTTAGGTAAATCTTATACTTTTTTATGCTTACATTATGTTTAGTGGTCTGGATGGAGTCAAAGCTTAAAAAAAGAAGAACATCCTTCGATTAACAGTCAACTTATCCGAATAATAACTGTAGCCCTCATAAAGGAATCGGAACACCAAGTAGCATTCCCACTGCAGTTATTTTATTACGTGTGTATGTTATGAGTACATGCAATGCGTAATATTAATATAAATTTGATATTATGTCGGACAGCCCAAGCTTGCCCGAAGTTCAGACAGTTTATAGCCGAACGCTCTACCGAAAAAAACTTATCAATTTAACCGAACAACTAAGTCCAGTGCTTTTAAGCTTTATTAAAATATAAACACACACACAGTCTTTTTTTTTTTTTGCCGAAAGCGACATAAAAAATTGGAAAACTGCATTAGAACTTTGCTTTAAAAAAAATGCATCAGAACTACAGGCTGCATCAAGGTTTTGAAACAGCAAGGGGCGTTTTCAAAAACTTGATTTTTCGACCGTAAGTCTATTTTTCGTCGTTAGCCAGCCTGATAAATTTTAAAATGAGAGGGGAATAATATATAAGGTAACATATTGAAGAGAAATGTTTTTATTTTTGAAAATTTTTACAATTTGTTACCACAGGCTGCTTGAACCGTTATGACTTAGATGGCAGCACGTGTTCATCATTTAACAGCACGGTTAAAATACAAAATAAATTTAACTATGCTCTGTTTTAAGAGTAGCTTTTCGAATGTAGTAAAAATGTGATAAGCTTTTTTTTTTGCACCAAAAAAAAAAAAAAATATGTATTTTACCCATCAAAATGAGGTAGTAATTTTATTTGTACAAAGAGTCAAAAACTCAGAAGAATATATATTTCAATATACGATTTATTATTTTTTTCTGAACAAAAAACAATTCTATTGTAGTCTGAAATCTTGAACCTGTTACTTATATTTTCACTTACATTATGCTTTAATTTTCTTACCAGAGCCAAAGCTTCTAAAAAAAAAATAACGTACAATTCAGAAGTACTTTAGCACAAAACCACATCAATTTTTCATAACAGCAAAGTGCGTCTCCTACTCATTTATTCTATTCCCTCATATTTGTTATTCACTTAAATAAGTATTCGTGTAATGCACGAATATTTCTCTAATTTTTTGATGCAGATTGTCCGGACGTGGGCCCGAACACGCATTCTCCTGGTTACGAGGAGAACGCTCTGCCGACCAAGCTATTCAGCTCTGTCGGTCATAGTGCAAGTTAAAGTTATAAGTTTAACCGAAAGTCTCATTCTGGTTCTTTAAAACAGGTTTTTCGGCTCAAAAAACAATTTTTAAACCGTGGGTCTATTTTTCGTCAGTAGCCAGCACCATAAACTTTAAAATAAGGTGTAAATCAAAGAAATCGATCAAGAATTGAGGAAAATCTGGCGTAGAAACCAAAAACAGGCTACAGAAATAATATATAAGGATTTCTCCGGGACATGAAGTAAACCGGCCGGGACACCGGGATTTTATCTGGGACGTCTGAAAACCGGGACGTCTGGCAAGTCTATCCATATCGTAACACAGCTGAATGCTGAGCCATGTTCCCCGAATCAAAGCCAGTAGCGCAACCAGAAATTACCTTCTAGGAGGACTGTTTTTGGTCATGATTATTACCCTTATATGCATATAAACTACCTTATTTGGATTGGCAACATGCGTTAAAACCAAAGGGAATTTGACCCCAGAACCTCCCCCTCCCTTACAGTGCCACTGAACTCCACAAAACATCTACGAGAACATGGCGTAAAATTCAGCTGTGCTACGACATGGATGATGTTCTATCTATGATTATGATTTTAAGACTTATAAAAAAAATTTAAAAAAAAAAAATAGAACCGACTTCAAAATTGCTCTAAAAAGTGAAAAATAATTTTATTCTTTAAACACCATCGATAATACTTTTAAACATAATTTTTGAAGTTGGCGCAAAAACGATCGATGAAATCATTCACAGCCATAACTCAACTACAAGTATAAATTTAACCACGTCCAGTTTCTTCACTACCACATGCATTACGCATTGATGACAGCATAATTGAGTAACGATATAAATGTTCCGTTCCTAAGTTTGGATGATTTTTTGATAAAAATATGAACGAAGCATGGTTACAATGGATTTTACTTTTTGTTTTTGCGCCAACTTTAAAAATTATGTTTAAAAGTATTATCGATGGTGTTTAAAGAATAAAATTATTTTTCACTTTTTAGAGCAATTTTGAAGTCGGTTCTATTTTTTTTTTTCAAAATTTTTTTTATTTCATTCTTTTTAGTGTAAATGTAGATATTTCAGTAAAAGTAAGAAGTTACCTAGTAAGAAGTGCGGCTCTATATCACTGTATTGCTTTAGAAAAGCCTTTATTCAAAATTATCATTACAATTACTATTAATGTTACAGTTATATGGCACCAAACTTTTATAACAATGAGTTTCATATTGTCGCGTAGATGAAGATAGCGAAGACACTTTGAAAGCGAAATGAAGCGAATACTCGTTAGTCTCAACTCGAGATCTTTATTCAGAACCACGAATGAACGATACATCTCCTTATATACAACTTGAAAAAGTGCTGGAACTTTCCAAACTTGAAAAGATACAGAAATTAATAGAACATTCGAGAAAATACGGGAAACAGTAGAAACGAAATTTTTGTAAAATTCACTTTGTCCTAGTCGGGATTTGAACCCGGGTCGCTCGTGTGGGAGACGAGAATTCTACCACTGAGTCACCGTTATCCACGGATGAAAAGTGCGAACTTCGCTACAATATCATTTTAATTATTTAATAGGGAAATTTACTGTTTTTTGCCCATAACTTTTTTTCTAAAGAACAAATATGGTCAAACAAAGTAATGGGACCTAAGTTGAGCCATCCTCTATCCATTAAAAAAAGAATCATCAAAATCGGTTCACTAGGTGGGACGCTATGAGTGGACAAACAAAAAAAAAAAAAAACATACATACGGTATGAACTGATAACCGCCTCCTTTTTGAAGTCGGTTAAAAAGTAACTATGTATAACAAGCAGTCAACCATAACTAACATAATATTGAAAATTAAGGGCGCTGAGGGGGGGGGGGGGGGTCAGCCTACTTTCAGACCGTTCAAGATATCAACGTATTTTCTACCTTTTGCAGCAGAATAAATAAAACAAAAAACTAAAAAGACGATTCATAAACTATTTAAGAGCTATTTGATCACCCTTTACATGTAGAGGTTGAGAATATCAGAATTCTATATTTTTAACCTTATAATGGCACAAAAAAGTAAACAGTAGCTATAATGCTAACTGTTAGTAAAAAGACCATACATTTCGAAATTCAACATCGACGGCAGACGAAAATTCGAATAGCCGCGATTCAATACAGCAACGCCCTTTTGTAGGAACCTCAGTAGAAAACTATCTAGTGCTCGTGACATTCTCCCACCTTTTGATTTTAACTACGAGATCAAATCAAAACAATGGAATAAAATTAATAAGAACATGTGGTTAAAGTAACAACTCTTCATTTCCTAATGTATGTAACTTCAAGGATCTAGAAATATGTTTCCGGATAAAAGCCTTTTCACTTCCCGTGTCGAGAAGGTAATGTAACACCTTTTCGGTACACTGTTAAAACTACAGGATGCATTCCGCACCTTTCATGGGAGAAACGCTTGTTCACCAGCGGCACCCAATACGGAGCCAAAATCGCACCTCTAAATAGGGTGAAAAACAGGCACCTTTTAAAAACTAGACAGCCGGAGTGAAAAAAAGGATCCTTCGGAGAGAGAAATGGCACCCTTACTATAGATCCTATTCCCCCCCTCCCCCGTATTGTGTGCGTTTTTGAATACAGTTGTGTACTTTTTTTTTTAGTTTTGTTTTGATTTATGATATTCTACGTTTTGGACATTTTTCACATTGAACTCGGTATTGGAAATGATTAAAACATGTAATTACAGCATTTGATCATATTTCAGAGTTTTCAACATAGTTAAGAAGTGCTCATAGCGTTAATTCATCTGATCGTGCTCTAACTCAGTGTTTCTCAACCTCTTTTGACCCACGGGCGCGGTAAAAGCAAATGAAAAACTTTGCGGACCGGTGAAATCTTTATCGTTTTCTTAAAGAATCATAAAATTAATAATATGAATAATAACTCTGGGGTCGTTAAAAAACATGTGAAAAAATTCAGGGTTCTGATGTTTTTTTTTTTTTTTTTACAAAAAGTAATGTTAAAAATTAATAAAACAATAAATATCTACCCCTTCACTTGTATCAAAGATCTGTCACAAATACGTTATAATTTAAAAACGGGTAATTATTTAAAACATGTGAGAAATTATACATTTGCTAAAACTTGACGTATTCCGAAAATGAAGCATAGCTGTACTTATGGATTATTTAAATGATGAGCCAAAAATATTCAGGGATATTACAATTACGGAAAAACAAAATCGTTTCATAAACGTTAATCAAGAGTAACAAAAGAAAATGCTCATAAAGTTTTTCAACAGTTAAATAAAAAACCAAAAGAAAGTTCTAACGCTTTCGAGGACCGCTAACAGGAAATGATTCTAACACTTGAATGAAAAAGCAAAAAAAAGAAAAAAAGAGCTAGACTGAGAGAGATTTTTTTTTTCGCTAGCTTTATGTTATAATCTACGAAGCACAAGAAACATTTTTATTAAGGTTCTTTTGGTGACTAATAAAAGCTGTTTATCGAGTAATCAAGAAAATAATGACATATTTTTAGTAGCGTTTTGAAAGATGGAAATTTCACGATAGTAACGGTAAACGGGAACTAGAAGACTAACGGTTACTGAAAAGCAATAAATGCACTTTTAAACACTTAACTATGTTTGAAAGCCCTAAAAGCTACAAAGTGATCAAAAGCTGTACTTACTTGTAATTTCGGATAATTAATCCTAGAAAAGTTGGGTTTTAATCCAATAGTGTACTTCATTCAATGTGAAAGACACACAAACGCAATCATCATTTGTCCGCCATATTGAGGTGGTTGAATGTATGTCTAAGGCAAAAAGCGCATGCGCAATGAGTCTTTCTGCGATTGCATGATGTTCTGGCTCCTCTGCTCTATTTTCTAGCCTGTGTTGCACCTTCAGGCACTATGCTTTCACCTTAGAGGGAATATTTTCACTCGTCTGGAACCCCTGGTTTTAACAGTGTATCCTTACCCCGTTCCAAGGGTGCAGTTTGAAGTAAAATTTTATTTTGACTCTCTATGATAGGATTTGAAACAAAGTTTTACCTTCATTAGGATTAACATGTACTTTATTCTTAAAATTTTCTTTTATATAACATAAAGTGAAACAGTTTCTTTGCTGTGTACAAAACTTGCACGATTTATCACTTTTAGGGCAGTCTATCATTTTATGAAATAATTGCAAGCAAATAGAACACCTTCCGATGCTTTTCAAAATTGCCCTTTTTTCGTCAAAAGTTAAAGATCAACAACTTTTACTATCACGATCTGGAATTTTAACAAAACATACATCATTTATCGAGAGGCGTCAAGAGTTCAACTATAGAAGGAGTGTTTGTAATATATCTCTCTATTATGAATTTTTTTTACATAATTCTTCGATTAATCAAAGACGAATTTATTCCGTTCTAAATTTGGAATATTTTGACCTTGAGGAAATTTGTTTCCCGCTTTTTGTATTGCGTAAACTAGTTCTTTAGTCTCAATTTCTACTCTGATAAATTCCATTAGCTCTTGAACGCTAAAATTTGTCTTTTGAGATTGTTCGCGCTTAAATCTGGGGGTTAAATCAGACGAAAGAGCTTTTAAGATCAAGGGGCAAAGAAATCTATGTATATAAAGGTGACGGTGTTTCTTTGTTTGTTTGTACCCGATGGCTAGAAGACCACATAGCACCTACAGCCCTGAAACTTGGCATAAAATTCGAACGTACCCCGGGGGTCTGCACCTCAAAGCACGAATTTAAAATTTCTAATTAGTTTTTTCATAATTAACTAATTAAGCTGAAATTTCACGTTTTTTGCCTAACTAGACGGTAAAAAAATCAACAGCCACCCCCTAACATTATATGTCGTTGGAAAGAGCTTTCCTTTCCGATCAAGATGATGTTTACGGTTGCGTTCGAATAGTAGGACCGGTGAATTCTTGATTTGGTTATTGCGCTGTTGTCATATTTGTTAAATTCGTTGTGCGGATGTTAATTGATTTTCTTTTTAATTTGAAAGTCGCTTGGCGAATTTGGCTATAAACAATGTAGTTTAGGATTATTTGTTTATTTTTCAAAGTATTTTATATTTCAAAGGATTGCATTTAGGTTTTCAAAGGGTGTTCACGCATTTTAGTTAAAAAATATGATTACTGATTATTTCACATCAGACGGGGGGAAGGGATGTATTTTTTTTTTTTTTTTAAGTCTACAGGTTTTTTTTTCTTTTTTCCTTTTTTCAGATGATAGCTTTTCTATACTTAAATTTTTCATACGGGGCGCGGGATTTCCTTTTTGTCCTAGATGTACCGAGTTTTTTTAATTGTGTTCTTTTTCTGCTGGGAAGTTGAATCCTTTTTCGTACGAGATACGGGATTTCCTTTTTTGTCCTAGATGTACCGTGATTTTTAATCGCAATTGCTTATCGGCCAGAGTTCGTTCCGCTCGCTAATTGGGGTGGTTTCTGCAGTGCGGTCACTTCCACCGGACGTTTCACAGGGGGAGGAGAGTGGATTTTTTTATTTAACGGACTTCCTTTAAATTCTTAGCACGGGCATCGCCATGCGGGTACAGCTAGTGTACTATATGTGTCAGTAGCAACATTAAGCGATTCTAAACTTCTAATTTCAACAATACATTTGTCATAAAGAGTACGTAATGCATGTAAATTTTCCTAGGTTTTTTTACATATTGAATATTTAACAAATTATTCAAATGTGTGAGCTTGAACAAAATCTGAATGTCTTCCAAAACGAGACTGAAGCATTTCAATCGCAATCTTATAGTTTTCCGCTGTCAACGCTAACCCGCTGCATTTGCAGCCGAACCACCAAGTAGCGATTTTAAACGCGAAAATCGGTCAACATATGTTAGCGAATTGAATTTTTATGAACTGCATTTTCAAACTGACTCCAGAAGTTTAAATATTTATCTCTTTCGCCGTCATTTTTATCTATGCGAAGTTTCGGCAAGTGCACACAGTGTTGATTAAATTTAAACTTTCAAACACCGAAACATTTCGATTACCAGATGTGCTATCGTTGTTTAATTTAAAAAATTTTCGATCAATTTTCAATTTTAATGTAAGCATTCTATCACTACATTCTACACATCCGAAAATTTCATTCTCAATGTCTTTTTCATATGTTAAAGGGAAAATTTGCTCATTTACGTCTTTTAAGAGTAGTTTATCATCTAACGGAAATTTCAAATCCTCAAAGTCTTCAATTAAATGTACTTGTATTATTAAGTTTTTTTTTTATATTTAATTACAAATGCGTGTAGCTAGTGTTTGATGTGGTTTTTGTACCGCTTTCAATGCTTTTAGTCCATACAAAATGGCGAAAAACGATTTCAAATATCAAATAACGTAAAAGTGGGTATTTTAACTTACCGCTTTCTCAGAAGGTTCAATTATCCAAAGTTGTTTAGGTATCCAAATTGTCTACGAGTTCAAATTGACCAAGAATTCAATTTTTTCGATAATCCAAATCTTGCAAGTGTCCAAGTCTTTCGATAATTCAAATTGTACTTGTTCAAGTTGTGTCAAGTGTTCAAGTTTTTTCGATAGTCTAAGTTCCGCACCAAAAAAAAAAAAAAAATCAATTCACTACAGAAATAGTTTGGTTATTTGGGAGAGCAAATTTCTATTCAATTCCAAAAAAACGACAGTTCAACATTTTAAACTTTTTAGAACTTTAATTTGAACATATGTACTTAAAAAAGTGAGTAAAAAGACGACCCATTCTTTTTTCTTTCTTGCTTAATTGCACAGGTTTATTTTGATGAGGACTACAATCTGAGTGCCTTGCCTCCCTTACGCATGATACGACGACCCATTTCGAAATTCAACATCGACAAGAATCTCAGTGCTGCCAACGTGAAGCGTCGTGGCCGGGGGGGGTCCAATGGGTCTGGACCCCCCCCCCAATATTTGTGGACCGGACCCCCTCAATATTTGAAAATCGGACCTCTCGATAATTGTCAAGATGAAATTTATTATTTTGGGGAAATTATTTTTGCTTTGAAGACTTTAAACAGTTGCATAATACATACTTTACCATGTTTAATTCATATCAAATAAAGCGAAATGAACATCGAAAAAAAATAAACTAAAAAAAAAAAAATAGGTGATGTGTATAGTGAACGGAAAGTCGGAAAGTGAACTCCATTGACAAACCATTGCTCTGCTCTCTGCGCACACTAGCTTCAGTGGAGGATGCTAGAAAGGGGACACCTTCTCCCGAGTGCAATGTCAACCATCCATAGTCGAGTCTCCAGCGTATATGGACACCCCCCCCCCCTCTTTTTTTACGACTCTCGTGCTAATAAGTCAACAGAAGTCAGACGGGGATCTGAGTTCCCCCCCCCCCCCCTTTCTTTCTTATCTCTTTTCTCGTCGCTTCCAGGTTTCTGTTTCGAATTTTGCAGTGTTTGTTTCGCCGCTTCGATTCAATTTATAGCGACCCCGATGTTACCCAAACAAAATGAGACACCAGACCTCTTTGGCGGTTTTTTGCCCTGGCCAAAGGATGCACAAAAATTTAGAAGACCACTTAGCTGGTCAAAGGTTAAGTTTGGGGTAGAAAGGGAATGGAGACGTGTCATGTGTTTGACATTATTCAACACGTGGCTTCAAAGTAACTTACCGAAGCGCGGTTTCTCAAATGTGTTTGCGGCATCTCAAATTTGACCAAAAAAGCGTTACGTTACAGAAAAAAAAGAGGAGGAGTCTAAAAATTAACGTACAATTTCAAAAGCAAATCGTAAGCCAGCATAACGTTGGATCCTGTGATGTCACTTCCGACTGACCAACAAAAAAAGAAGCGCAAGATGACCAGAAAAAAAAGACAAAAATAAAAGGACGTTCCGACAAAAATAAAGATAATTTCATGTGTTCTTTTGGTCTTCTTGAGAGGAGGTGACCTGAAGAGCGCTCCTATTTTGGTAAAAATACGTTTTTTTACATATTCGATTGCGGCTATGAAGAGGTGGCTTGAAACGGGAAAATGTAGCAAACCTTCTACATCAAATGAACCTGAGCAATTTTTAACAACTGAATCATCATCAACATCCACGGAACCATCTTCAAAATATCAAAAGACCGTGACAGGTAAGTATCATTCTGTTTAGTGTAATACATGCAGAGGCTTCCCGATTTTATACTATTCAGATGGGGTTACTTCTCGATTTTCCGAATGAAATTCCTAATTACCCACATCACTACATCTAATGAGAATATCTTTTTAATGCAATATTTCGCAAAAAACTACTCGAAATTTGAAGACTCGTCAGACAAAATTTTCTGGGAAAGGAAAGTTTATGAAAGTTCACAGTGACCTCTTATCGAGTAGCCCCTGAATGCCTACTAATCAGGTATGCTTTACAGTCAATATTTTGACATTATGAGTCCTATCGGAGCTACTGCGTTCAACTTTCTCTTTTTTTTTTGAAATGTTTCGACTTTTATAAATTTTAATGGAATAAATAATACTACTTTTAGTTATTAAAGCTTAACAGAAAATTATCCATTAATAATCCTGCTTTACTGAACAAATTTTATTGAAATAACCCATTTTAAAACTTATAGTCACGTGTCAGAAAAAAGCAGTTCATTTCTCTATCTCTTTCCCATCGTCCGCTGATCAGAATTCAATTAGGGGAGACCGGGACAGGTTTTTGCGCGGGGCACGTTTTCGATTTGACTTTAACTCGTTAACGAGCCGGTAGAGCGAAGCACCGACCAGACTATTTGAAAGGCTCTGCCACTAGACGACAACTACGAGAGTTTCAGTTGGATGGCTGTTCACATCGCTGCGTAACGTCAGTTTCACTTGTTTTTATACAGGTAAGTAAATTTTGATGACCTCATTTAAACTAAAAACAAACATATACGTCTTAAGTTAAGTTTTTGTCCGTTATAATATTTCGAAAGAGCATTTTTAGGAGCTACCTGTGATGTGATAGTTTGTCCATAAAATTCTTTTTTTGACCGTCTGCGTGAAGTTTAAGGAAAAACATGGGGACGGGGCACGTTTTCGAACACCAAGCGGAGCACATTTTCGCATCGAAAACGTGCCCCATCGCATCGAAAATATGCCCCGCCCCCTTCGATCGCTACTATTTATCGATATTTATTACATTATTTACTCTTAAATGAAGCATAAATAGTTAAATACACATTAAAAGGTAAGCTTCTTATTTGACAACTTATATTTTTAAACAAAATACAGACAAAAAATAAATCACAATCTTAATCATTCATGAAAGATGCATGTTAAAACAAAATAGGCCTAAGTGTTTATAAAAATAGCATTAAACTGATATGTTCACAGAATGATTTGATTATTTTATGACTTGATATTGATCTGTGTGTTGGGTTTTCAGATTTGTCGTGGTACGACACTACAAAAAGAAGTCTGAAAGAGGCAAGTACACCATAGAGACTATGGTAGAAGCTGTCAACAAAGTAAAAGAAGGAAGAAGTATGAAAAGTGTAGCAGTGTAGTCAAAGTGTACCCCAGAAGAAGTGAGACCTTTGGAAAAAGCGGGCCCGAGAAAACAGACTGGCAAAGGAAGAAAAAAGAGAAAGTCAGCCATTTTGACCGACACTCCGGTCAAAGAGCAGCTTAGACTAGAGCAGCAACAAGCTAAGCAGAGAAAACAAATGAAAAATGAGATTAAAAAGAAAGATAAGAAAAATGTAAAAAAGAGTTTATTTAAGAGACAAATTGGAAAACCTAACAAGGCCGAAGAAAATGAAGAATCAAGTGATGAAGAGGAAGAAGACTGTGCTTGCATTTATGCATATAATTGTACAGTAAATCTAAGGCTAAAGAGATATGGGTAAAGTGCACTCGTTGCAAAAGATGGGCCCACGAGTCTTGCATCAAAGAAAACCCTATGTTCTTAACCCTATGTTGCATTAATTGTGACAGTGACAATGACGATTAGTGTTTTTAACAGTTCTACATGTATTAAAATTATTAAGTAGCCAAGTTGGTGATGAGTTTTTTTTCAATGTATATTTACTGAAAATCAATAAATAACCTACCTTGAAAATATTTTTTTTGATTTCCTAAATTATATTGATATAAGTGCATGCGAAAACTTGCCCGTCTATTAATAAGGTATGCGAAAACTTGCCCCGGTCACGGGGCACATTTTCGCACGTGACATAACGACACTTAAAACTATTTTTCTGTAAAACAAAGCTTAATTAATTGATGTAAGTAATTCCACGTTGTAGCCAAGGTTTCTCTGAATGGTGTAGTACAGTGTTTTCAAACTTAGGTAAATAAATAAAAAATAAAAATAATAATTTTAAAAAAAGCGCGACAATATGCCCCGGTCTCCCCTATACACCAAATGCTATTTGTTCTCTGTGTAGGCCAGTACTTAATCTGTGAGGTGTGCCTCTCAAGGCAGGCCTGTCATTTAAAGAGGATCAGGAGGGGCACTTTCCCTGCTGACTTTGAGAAATCAGAAATTAATGTATTTACATGGGCATGGTTTTTGCTGTTTTTGGTTTCATATGCATTGAGTGTATGGATGATTCAACAAAAAAGCAAAATTTTGGTGCATTTGTTGCAAAAAATCTGAAAAAAATTAAGAAAAAACTTTAAAAGGTATCATTATTAAAATATGATATTATGAGAGCTTAATTATTTGTGTCTTATTTTATTTTTGTAGTTGTGTTTTTCGTAGGTTCGTGAATGTCATAACGGTGAATTATATACTTTAATATTTTAATTAAAAAACATCAAATTAAACTCCTTCGAATCCAACTTGTGCCAAGAACTAAGAGCTGTAGGGTTTATCACTATGTAATATAAAAATTTAATTATACAGTTGTCGCGGCTTATATGAGTCACATTTTGTTCTAAACAGCTTTGATTCCATAAAGCAACTGATTCAATAAAGCTGGATTTCGTTTTTGATGATTTCATTCATTAAGAACGGTTAATTCAATTGTCCACTGGTTCAAAATGTTGGAAATTTGGTGCGGCTACTCTCGGTGTGCCGCCCTTCGTCGTGTAAAGTTGAAAGAAGCTTCAGTGCGCTGAGAAAGATGAAATTGTATCTAAGGTCGACTATGACACAAAAGCGGTTGAATCATGTTGCTTTATGCTAAGTTCACAAAAACATCTTGGACGAAATTGATCACAAAAAAATAGCACGGATATTCGTATCCCATGTGCAGTCTAGAAAAAATGTATTTGTTAGTATTTAATTATTTTTCTTAGTATGTAATTATGTAAATCAAGATGTACCCGTTTGAAAGTATCGTATTAAATGTAAACCCATTATATCTATCTATCTATCTATCTATCTATCTATCTATCTATCTATCTATCTATCTATCTATCTATCTATCTATCTATCTATCTATCTATCTATCTATCTATCTATCTATCTATCTATCTATCTATCTATCTATCTATCTATCTATCTATCTATCTATCTATCTATCTATCTATCTATCTATCTATCTATCTATCTATCTATCTATCTATCTATCTATCTATCTATCTATCTATCTATCTATCTATCTATCTATCTATCTATCTATCTATCTATCTATCTATCTATCTATCTATCTATCTATCTATCTATCTATCTATCTATCTATCTATCTATCTATCTATCTATCTATCTATCTATCTATCTATCTATCTATCTATCTATCTATCTATCTATCTATCTATCTATCTATCTATCTATCTATCTATCTATCTATCTATCTATCTATCTATCTATCTATCTATCTATCTATCTATCTATCTATCTATCTATCTATCTATCTATCTATCTATCTATCTATCTATCTATCTATCTATCTATCTATCTATCTATCTATCTATCTATCTATCTATCTATCTATCTATCTATCTATCTATCTATCTATCTATCTATCTATCTATCTATCTATCTATCTATCTATCTATCTATCTATCTATCTATCTATCTATCTATCTATCTATCTATCTATCTATCTATCTATCTATCTATCTATCTATCTATCTATCTATCTATCTATCTATCTATCTATCTATCTATCTATCTATCTATCTATCTATCTATCTATCTATCTATCTATCTATCTATCTATCTATCTATCTATCTATCTATCTATCTATCTATCTATCTATCTATCTATCTATCTATCTATCTATCTATCTATCTATCTATCTATCTATCTATCTATCTATCTATCTATCTATCTATCTATCTATCTATCTATCTATCTATCTATCTATCTATCTATCTATCTATCTATCTATCTATCTATCTATCTATCTATCTATCTATCTATCTATCTATCTATCTATCTATCTATCTATCTATCTATCTATCTATCTATCTATCTATCTATCTATCTATCTATACACACACACGAATTTTTCTTAATGCAACTTGAAAATGAGAGTCAGAATGGTCCCCCCCCCCCCAATAAATTTCAGCTGACGACGCCAATGAGTCAGAAAATTATCTGGTGCTCATGACAAGAACTATCTCTTGCCCCAAAGCAGAGGGGATGTTCACCTACTATTTGTACTGGTTATCTTCAAATTTTTAACTTTGTCTCTTACATCCCTTTGCTTCTCACTGCCTCATATGTTCTTTGTGAACTATAAGTTGTTTTATAAAGTACATTGCACAAATCAATGAAAAAATGAAACCTTTCCTTTGATGTAGTGTTTCAATGCTTTCATTTTTGGCACTACACCGAATTCTCTTTTGCCTCAGAATCAGAGTAATCTTCAAAGCAATAAAGTGCAATCTTCAAAGCAATGCAGTGCCGTCATCTTCGGTATACGGATTAAATGTGCTTGCAGTGACGTCATCTTCGGTATACGGTTGCGTTCGAATAGTAGAACCGGTGAATTCTTGATTTGGTTATTGCGCTGTCAATCAAAATCTCAGTGTTACCAACGTGAAGTTAGAAAACTGTCTGATGCTCATGACAATAAGAACTATCTCTTGCCCCAAAACAGAGGGGAGGTTCACCTACTATTTGTACTGGTTATCTCCAAATTTTTAACTTTGTCTCTTACATCCCTTTGCTTCTCACTGCCTCATATGTTCTTTGTGAACTATAAGTTGTTTTATAAAGTACATTGCACAAATCAATGAAAAAATGAAACCTTTCCTTTGATGTAGTGTTTCAATGCTTTCGTTTTTGGCACTACACCGAATTCTCTTTTGTCTCAGAATTAGAGTAATCTTCAAAGCAATAAAGGCACACACACACAGAAACAATATTACTCTTTCTTCTTTACTGGAATGAAAGCCTTTTATACCTCTTTTAGGCTTTAATGTTTTACCATATATTACATATGAAGACGAAGGTTTATCTTGGCAACTTTAACGTGGAAATACAAAGCCTTACCTTGGCAACTATAATTTAAAATTTCGAACTAGTTGGGTTATTCGTAATACGAAGTGCTGACATGGTAAAGATACTGTTAGATAAAAAAAAACTTTTAAGATCAAAATTTTCAGCAACTATCAGGTATTACATTTTTGCGTAATTATACATGTTTATTTTGCTTTGTGTAACACCAAAGCTATAGTTAATATCCTGTTTTAGTTTTAGCAATGTCAACTACAAATTACGAAAATTTTATTGATTTTCGTGTTCATTCAATCTATTTTTTCTCTTTTACAGCTTAGCAGAAAGTACATAATGACATCGACAGCTGAATGGATGATAATTTTATCCATGTGGTTCACGCTTTTGACTTTCTGCAAAGAAATTAGTGGGATTAAAATTGGAATAAGGGTACTTTCTCATTGATATAAACGCAAATAAAAAAATTTTTGATGATGAAGTTAAAGGCTGAAAGGTTTCCTGAAATGACAGAGTTGCGTGCCAAAAAAAAGGAAAAAGTGAATTTTGTTAAGATTTCTACTGAATGTAATAAAAAAAGAAGACATCTAGGAAGCTTTCACAGCTATACTATTCGTATATATTTTTAGCTGCAATTTTCCGACTAAGTTCCCTTGTGTGTGTGTGTGTGTTTTTTTTTTTTTTGAATTTGTAACACCTTTTTAGTTTATTAGTTGGTAATAATTCATTCAAAAAAATGGATGAATAAAGATGAATTTTGTGAATGTGTTTGCAATTGTGATTCAAAATAATAACTATGTACACAAGAAATTCATGATAAATGAGCTTACTTATAAAAAGTTTTAATAATTTAAGAAAGTTTACACAATTCAGCATAATATATACACAGAAAAATATTTACATGATGAACATAGGATGATTTGTTTCAAATAAAAATGATGTTTACAAAAATCTTCAGAGACTTGCTTAACGAAATAATCTTCTAATGCTTCATCTTCCAGCTTTCAAATACAAAATAAATCTTGAGGTGTCCTGTTTCATATTATTTTATTTTTCTGGGTGACTAAGCAAATCACGTTTTCAAAATTTTCATTTCCTCAGCAAATATATTTAAAGAAACAATCTATTTTTTAACAGATTTAGGAATAAAATTATCGAGTAAAAAATTAATTTATATGTCGTAAGAATTTCCCACAACTCAGTTTTATCATTTAATTTATCTCCTTTAAAAAGGTTAAAGTTAGAAAGATTATATTCTTGAGAAAATATCAAAAGAAATTTGCAGTCAAAGTTATAGTGAGGCCCTGATAATTTGATCTCTAACTTTGACAATGTTTACCTCTGTTTTCGGTGATAGGGAAGGGTAATGGGAGCTTAGTTGTGTCAGGATACTTTCACAGTAGTAGTCTTGCAAAAAAATATTCCAAGTCCGGACAGGTTCATTACGCGTCTCTTCTTCACTAACTCCCCTGAACTAAACATTGTCAACGTCATAGCATAACGAATCAGAGCCGCACTCTACTTTCCCCATAAATAAGTTGTATTTGGAATAAGGAAATCATTTATGGTTGATTAAAACACCTCTCAATATATATATGTTAGAAAGAAAGATTGGCTTTTGAATGCTAGAACAATGCTGGTGGTAAGCTGGAAGTAGAAAAAAAATGTATATGAATTAAGTGAATTTTAACTACGCCTTATAAGATAAAAAATAAAGAAAAAAGTCACAATTATTAAGTAGCTCAGAAAATATCACATGAAATTGAACTACAAACTTTCGCACAAGCTCATCTAGAAATTTATAAGTATCAAGTACAAAGGAAGATAGATCAATATTATAGAGAATAAGCATATATTATAAGTTTATATTAAAGCCATTCTTTAGGTTTGCTATAGGGTAATAAATGTTTGAGATGTAAGCAGCTTAACCAAGACTGATAGCATAACTCTGTTTAGATTGGGAAAATTATACAATTATGATATTGAAAAAAGTAACTATTTAAAATTATAGAGTTATTGAAAAGTAATTCATTATTTTATTCTTAAATTATTTATAGTTATCAAAAAACAAACTGCTTCGAATAGCAGTCGGAATAACTTAACAACAGGATTCAGTTACTGTTCACAATGAACTCTTCAAGACGTCTTATTTCCAAATGAATATTGTCAACTGAAACCTCTTATCGAATTCTTTGCAAGTAGAACCAGGGAAAAAACTTTTTGTCTTCCTTTATAGCTATAATGTACTTTGAACAACTGATGCATCATATGAAAATATTAAGAACATGCATTCCACAAACTTGACAATCTTCTAAACTAGGGAATGCATATGTCTTCAGCAAGTATATAAGTCACCTTTTATCTAAAACGCAACAAGTATAAAATTTACAAAAAGTATTAAAATGTTCAGGAACTTTCAGTCTTGTAATATAAACGAATCACTTCTTGCATTATATACAAAGCAGCCCAACATATCATTTAACCCAAGTTTGCTTGTTAAAATTTCATCAATAGGTCATCCAGCAGGAACTATCATAGAAATCTCAAACTTTTTCCATGTTGCAAGTTGTAAAGTTTCCTGGAAGATTAGTAAAAAACTTGAACAAGATGTGGTATTTTTCACTTCACTATATACAAAAATGAACGGAAGTGAAAAAAACTTGACACATTTGAAGCTTCACTTATTATTTCAGAATTAGATTCATCATTTGGCTGTCTGTGAAACAACTCAGACGATTATAAAAAGACAAAGTACTGTATAAGCTAATACGCACATCCGAAAATCCTCCAAGTACTGATATGAAATATTTCGCAAGCTACTTGGATCCTTCTGTTGGCAGTTTTCCAGAAAGAAGATACACACATAAAAAATTGTAAACACAAGTAAAAATTAAAATGAAAAATGAGCGGTATGAAATAACAAGCACATTTTGCTACATTTCACAGCATAAGAAATTCACCCTTTTATGGATTTTAAGAAGTCCATTTCTTCTGAAGTTATCACAGAATATTTGCGGAATGCTTTTTTCAAATACAGTAAAGCAATACAAAGACATCCCTATTGAAGGGGAAAAAAAGTACATCTCAGCCATATTATGCATTTCCATGTATCTTTTCCGTATCAGCAGTCTAAAAGTAAACTGTAAGTCCAGGCTGCTTTGAAGTATCGTTGCAAGTTTTTCCCAGAGGTGTAACACTAACATCGGGGTCCAGCTCCGTCTGTAAACAATTAATGAAACATTATTAGCTTTTATTTTTACCATGAGCTATTGATCTATATAATGTATAACATAAAACTTACATAATGTATTATTTATAAAAACGTCTGGTGGATTAGTGCACCGTTTCTCACATGAAAATTATACATTGGCCCCACGTATAGTTGGTACTACACAAGAAATTGAAGACATTTTACCTAATTACGAATGTTAATTTTATTTATTGTCTGGATTGAAGAAAGACATCAGCTATTGAAACTAGGCAGAGCATTATTTTATAATAATTTTCTTTAGATCTGGAAGTTCAAAAATGCACCGCAATTCACGCTTCATTGGAAAGCATTTACAGGGTTTTGACTTACATTTGTAAAAACCAAAAGTTCCACTAAAAATAAAAACACACGGGAGATTTAAATGTAGGAAAAGCATTTGCAAAAAGATACAATGTATGATACATATTTATCATATGTTCAATTGTGTGATATGCATTTACTTTTAAACGTAGTTGCCCCTAAAGGGACATTTATGAATTTTAGGACCATACTAAAAATTCCATATTTATAAGACTCAAACTAAAACAAATAAAGGAACTAAGTTTGTATTGGAGGGATTTTTCGTTTCATCTTTTTTTTAACTACTATAACAAATCAAAGGAATAACAGTGACTTGCTTCGTCAGATATCCAGAAAGTGCGTAATGAAGTACACAAAAAAATCAGGTGTGCTAGCGTTTTCATGACGATGCTTAAACATACATAATATATGGTGTTCCATAAAGGGCGCCACTTTTGAATCCGGCGCCATTTTTTAAATGCTTTGCTGGCAGGCCTGCATGATATCATTTCAAGAGGATACTACACTCCGTTTTGATTAGCAGTCTTTAATTGTTGCATTTGTTTACAGGGAGAAATTCCTAAATAAACATCGCGTTCAGGTAATGAAAAACGTATTACCAAATCTTGAAAGGGAGGCATGGACGGTAAGAGGACCTTACACCCCTGTGCCCCTTTTTCGAAGTATTATGGGAAGACACAATGGTACATAAACAAACCACGTACCATTCAACAACTGAAGGCAGAAACCATAAGCGTCATTGGCGTCATCACGCAAGACATCAATGAGCTAGAGCCCCTTTAGAGGACAGGCCGACCTATCCAACATTTTGATTCCAAGACAGTTTTGGATCCAGCCTTGTTTCAAGTATTCGGAAATATGTTATTTTTGTCGCTGGTTGTAATGTAAGAAAATAATTGAAGATAACTTGAGTAAAACGTCCCTTTTGGTGAATGTAGAAAGAATATTTTTTTCCTCAGATTAAACTACAGTTTATCAGGAGATGTTTCCTGTAATGGACCCCATTTTTATACCTTTATTAAATTTAAATATGAGTTAAATCATCTTCTTCCTTGAGAATTTCATCGAACGCGTCAACACATGAAAAGGTCGTATGCCAGACTTAGCTTTATATCACTAAATCGGAATATATACCATTTTCATTATTTGAAACTGTTTTATTAATTTCTTTAAAAGTAGCTTAAAAGAGCCTTTTTATGGGTCACCCTATGAAACCTTTTGCTGTTTTTTTTTTTCAACCACTTTTTAGACTAACTTCTAACTTTCCTCCCAAGAGTGTCCCATTTTATGAAAAAAAACTTCCTTTACCCAATAGATGGCGCAAAATGTTGCACCCTGGTTGTGACGAAAGCATCATGCTCGTTGTACGTTTTAGCCGCAAACTAGTTTTACAACTGACAGGATTTACGCGACATCCAGAAAAGGGGACAAACCAGAATTTGTGTGGAGGCGATATTGTTCTTCAGAGGAGTCAGTGAGGAATGTCTTTCATTGTTCGAAACACACCCCTCAAGTGCCTTCAGGCATTGACAGCGCGAAGGAATCGGAAAAGCAAACAAAACCGCTGCAGAGAAATGAGATGAGAGCATTTTTGCTTCGATTTGAAGTTTAGATCAGAAATGATTTCGTTATACCAAGGGTTCATCTTTTTAACCGCGGAAACTTCGGTAAATTTATCGCAACATATTTTAGAAATGTCTTCTTTTTGGCTATTAAATCTACTAATAAAAGTTGTCAATCTAATGTAGTTTTTTTTTTTTTTTTTTAAATATTAATCTTTAGAAGCTTTGTTTCCTTCATGCTGCATTTATAGAAATTGCTAAATAGTAATAGAAAAGACTGGAAAGTTTGTTAAATCAGACTTGGACAGTTTAAAAGAAAATTGTCTTTGAAAGGTCACATTTTTTTAATCTTTACGAGGAATTTTACCTTTTGTTCATGACAAAGGTCCACAAAAATTACCATGGAATTACAGAGAAAACTTGGTGGTACGAATCTTTTAAAATTTTGAAGAAGAAAACATAGTTTTTTACGGCATTTAACAGGGCCCAGTCGTGCAAAGAGGGGGAGGAACAGCTCCCCCCCCCCCCCCCCCGAGATCGATCTTAGTTTTCGTCTAACTTGGAAATAGTCGGGGGGCTACGGGGGAAGAAACTGCAAATTGTGATAAAATTATGAAACTCGGCATGCTTGTAGACATTGTATAAACAAAAATTTTACAAAGGGGAGGCATTCCAAAATCCCCCCCCCCTGGCGGCCATTTTTGGTCCAGAACCAAAAACGGCGATTCTTTTTAAATTTTCGTTATTATAATTTTTTTAATCATTGGTTGTGTCATTCCATGGATGTTTATTTATACATTTTTTATTATTTAAAACTCCAAAAAAATCTAATTTCAGAAATAACTTCACAAAAAATGGTTTTTTAAAAATAAAATCAATATTTTTAAATTATGAGTTCTCTGAAGTGAATTTTTCCCCCATAACAGAATTACAGGTTTCTGAATTTGAAGATACATTACATTTGTGTTATATCAAAGTAGGATTCCAGTTATCCAAACTCTAATTGCCCGAACTGTCCAATTATCCGGTCATGATGCCCCTCGTTTTAAATGACTGAGCACGCATAATTGAAACTATTTGAGAAGGGTATAATAGAAAAAGGACTTGAAGAAAAAAGAGAGAAAAAAAATTAATTTTCAGACAACATAATTCTAATAGAAAGAAATTTAAAGTTAATTTTAAATTTCTGTTTATTATTATTATCACTATTGTTGCTGTTTTTAATTCTCCGTCACCCAATTGATCATCAGTAAGCTTTTTCTCATTTTATAACTAAAAAAAAAACATATATATACATAAACAAATTCAAGTTTTGGAGCACCGTATCAAAGCTGGTGCTTTTAAAATTAAAGTTTATTAGATCATAGATTTCAACTAACTTGAGTATCTTTACTGAAACTTTGAAGGAGTTGATTTTGTGTGTGTGTTATATACAAATATACGTGCACTCGTGTACAATATACGAATTTTGTATTAACTTATCCAATTATTTAAGACATTTTTAAACACCCTTTAAACTGTTCCAGACCATTTCTTAACAATATATTACCGTTTCTTGCATAAACAGCTGAATTTTTACCGTATTTTTAAAAAAACAGCAGTATTCAAATCACAGATGCACAATATCAATTATCAATGGGAGAGAGAGACATGAAAAAAAAAAAAAAAACAGTACGGTACATATACAGTATGCAGTAATAATAAAGCACTACACTGTAATAGTACTATACAGTATTGCTGTGCTATCTTCGATCAGTGGCGGATTTACATTCTTTTCAAGGGGGTGGCGGTTGAAAAACGTGAAAGCCATATTCCTCCCCTCAACCCACTATGTAGGGGGGAGGGAATCAATTGCCCCCTTTTAGCCTGTATTTTAAATTTTAATCACCCCCTATCGCCCCTCACAAACTTATCGCCCTTCCTTTTGGGGGCTATCACCCCCAGGGTTAGAAACCACTGTCCTAAATCATAGCAAAATGTATCATCATACCAGTATAGTGTAGTCCATGGAAGAAAAAGGTTGGAAGATACATATAGAAATATAAAAATTATTAATGTTCAAAAAAGAGGGGAGGGGCGAGCTTCGGTTTCAAATTAAAAAGTGGGTAATGCTGTCCATCTTCGACTACACTGTCTCAACTTAATTTAAAGCAAATTTGTGGAATGTACTTGATTGAAATTAATAGCGAAAGCTAGTAATTCCTTTAATTCTATATTATTGGTTTTCGAAAATGACAGTTACAGAGGGGCGGTCGTCTCCACCACCCCCCTGGTAAATCCGCCACTGCCTTCGAACCATTTTTTAGAGTTTCAAGCGTTCAAGAATTCGTTATCTTGTCACAAATTTTCACTTTTTCCTTCTATCTTCACAAACATAGCATGAAACAGCGTGCTTTGGTGCAGAATATTTCATCACCTTTCATATTTAGAATTTAAAAAATTAAAAGAAAATTGTGGAGTTGTTATTTATACACACTAACAAAGCGATGTTTTGACTAGCGCTGGGTGGGAACTAGAGCAGTTAGTGATGCTAAAAGGATGAAAGTATATTCACGAAACTAATATTTAGTAGTAAATAGCGAAGCCGTCATTTTGCGCCATGATTCCTTTCTAAAAGTTTTCGTGTTGTGGGTGAGAAATTAGCGTTAGCTCTAACATTCGTTACTCGAGAAAAACTCGCGTTATAGGCATTTGGCGTAAGTTGAATCGCTTTGGAGCGGAAGCCGACTGTATATGAGAGATATAAATGTTCAATTTTGAGTGGGGAAAATGTAAATTTATCATACATTTCACGACAGTATATTTTTGAGTATTATAGTTTAAAGTTGATTGTATTCAAAACGTTGATCAGAATAAAACATGCGTCTTGTTTTGCCACAATGACTTGAGCAGAAAACGGATAACCAAGTTAGAAAAGTTACTTATTGGATTTAGTTCAAGCACTTCTCTGCTTCCCAAACGTGATGAAATTTTAACTAAATACTGTTTTTTTTTTTTTTCCTTTTGTTTTAGCAAGATTAGTGAACTCCCCCCCCCCCTTCGATGATGAGTAGTCATTTGATTGTCATCATTTTTATTTGGAGGAGAATGGAATATATACTATGACTACGAGCATTCTTCGGAAGGGCTAGAGAGGTGAAAACCAGGAAAATATGTAGCATGGAGATCCAATGGGGTATTCCCCCAAAAATATTTTAAAAATCAATAAAACGATCTATCCTTCCTGGATTTCGTTTCAAAGTTTATTTCAGGTCCGTCATTTGGGAAATCAGGGTGAGGAGGGGCCATTGGAACCTCCTGGATTTTAGAAATATTTTTAAAAAAAATAGTCTTTTTGTTCGTATTTTTTGTTTGTTCCTTTAAATATTAGGCAAACGTTTGGATAGGTAGCCTCTCCCCCGGAATTTTTCCGGAATTGAAGTCTCCAAAACGTATTTTAATCAAGTTTTAGTGATTGGGGGGGGGGGGGAGAAATGATTGGGGGTAATATGAAGGAAACTTTGGAAATTTAAGTTTCAGAAATAGAATAGTAGATTATCTTAGATGGCAAGGCGAAACGATCGGAGACCCTCACCCGGAATTTTTTTTAAATTTAAATCCTGAAAAGGAATGTTTGTACGGTCTTTAATCATGCAAAAGGAATAGAAGGCACTCCTGTGAAATTTTTCCGAAATTGAAAGCTTAAAAATCCATTTCTTTGCTATTTTTAGGGAATGGGATAGGGTTTTAGGAACTTCTCGAAATATTTAAAAAATTAAGTCCTGAAAACGCAATTACATGACATCTTTCAGGATGAGGGTTGGGGTTAAGAGACTGTCTCACAAAAAAATTCGATATTGAAGTTCCAAAATCGAACTTTCAGACAATTTTAGATAATGTTATAGGGAGGTTTTTTTCGACTCTTTCGCGGCAATTTGTAGGGATGCAAGTCCGTAAACCAAAATGTAATAATGCTGAGGGATCATCAGGCTCTTTAAATTCGCCACTATGCTCAAGTATTGATGCTTCTCTAAAATGATTTTTTTCCTCTACATATTTTAGTTTTTAAACTGTTTAATGATATGTTTTTGAATGTGTTCTCTTATAAGAAATTCTTCGCGACTCCCTTGGAAGTCACAACATGCTGGTTGGGAACCGCTGATCTGGAGCATTAGTAATTAACCAAGCTAGTCAATTAATGGTTAAAATACTTTTTTTCTCAATAAAAGTTGTACTATACACATTCATATCTTTAGCATAAAAATGTTTGTAATTACTTTGGTATAAAGAAAAAAGCTTTAAAACTAGCATTTAACTATGTCATTACTACAGGTAGATCGTGTTTGTCAATTACTGGCGTTGAAGGCATTTTAGATCAATGCCTGTAATCGACCAACCTTCAATAACAAACAGCATAAATGGATAGTTATTAAATGCATTTTTTTTCCTTCACTGAGAATAAGCATTGATCAGCATATCTCAGTAAATGAACCTGTAAAATTAAATTTAACCTAGAAAAAGGTGATTCAACATTTTATCTGATAACAATTTGCACCAGTAAGAAAAGTGACTTCCTTGAAAACTTCTAGATGTCTCTGTAAGTATATCGTACGTAACCTTCATAATGGTCAAATCAAAACCTTTGTTACAAGTTAGTTCAACTTACTGGCTGATGGTCAGTAACTCGCGGATCACACTATAATACTTCCTGTGCAATTTAAATTAACGCTTATCAATATAATGTTTACTTAATCTGTTACTTTTCCAAGTCTAAAACTTTAAAGTATAAAATTGAGATGAAGATTTACTTAATCCATTTGCACAAATTTGACATTTTTATGCTTGTATTTGCAATTTATTCCCAGAATTTTAAGCTTTGTCTTAAAATTTTGATACATTCAAATATAAAAACCATTAAACGTTACATAATATATGAAGTACCTACTTTCTAAAAAAGTTTCGTGTCTACAAGGTAATGATTTGAGCCTATTACGCGTACGCACACAATATGTAAAAATCTTTACTTTTCAAGTTCAATTTTGTTTTTTTTTTTGAAAGTTCATATATTATCATACATAATACTTTGCTCTTTGTTATAAAGGGCAAATATATGCACAAAGATGTCACACCTGCGCAAATGGATTGAGCAAGGTTTTTTTATTAAATAAGAACTATTTTCAGATCATCTTTGTCCTTCGTTAACATTAGAAAATATTAATTACTTCTTGAAAAATAGTTAAAATCGTTGTTGAAATAAAATATCACGAAATTTTAATGATCTCTGTTGCGTCAATTTAGAAAGATATTCATTGCGGATTAGGAAAGATTCTGTGGCGAGCACTCGTAGGCCAATCCTCCACTTCTTGTTCACCCACCTGTTTCTAACAACACGGAAAATACACACGGGGATGTCCTCCCTCCCCCCTTTCTCTTTCCTTGACTACAATCACTGCCGCCTCAAGCATAAGCTACAAGCACTGACATCCGATACCACTGGCCATCACTTCAGGCACACGCATGGAAAGCCTCACTTTTTCGCAAAAATCGAGTTCATCTGCAAAACTCACTGATGGCGATATTTGTCCGGCGGGATCGCCACGCGATCACGAACAATTGGTTTTAGAGAAAAAAAAAATCTAGACTGATTTATGAAGAATATGAAGGAATGAAACTTGTTACAGAAAGTTTATGGTCCATATGGAATCATTTATTAGCATAAAAATGAGAAAAAAGCCGAGCTATTAATAAAATAGACCTTAATTTCACGTATCCTTACTTATTCGAGTTTTTGACGCCATCTATTGGCACTTTAGGCAACTATAAGATTAGTGGACAGAATCGAGTAAGTTTCAGAACACGTGAGCATTGAAAAATTTTTTAATGATATTTACAAAATATTTCAATTGCAATGCGTCTACATTGTTTCTATGGTTCAGAGAAAAAAATCTCGAATCTCTGTGTTTAGATGATTTTTCATGAATGTGTTCAAGAGAAATATTTCATATTTGACAAAAAGTACTTTTTAATATCATTTTGTGATAAATGTAGGTAACTCAGCAACAATTTACTTCATGTACGTTGTTTTTTACACTTTCATCTGATATATTAAAAAGTTTCATTGCAATCCGGCGATTAGATTTTTTTTGTCGCTGTTCCCAAAGAGTCAAGTTTAGCATGTTTTTCTACCGGAACAGCCTTATCCCTCCCTTCTTTTCCCAATCTTGCTTTTGACGAAAAGCATGAGAGCATAAAATTTGATTTACACAAATGAACAATCAGTGCGTTATTTTAAAGTTAGAATGATCAGTAATCGTTTGAATCTTTTGAATAATCATTGATTGAGCGATTCTTTTAAATGACTTAATAATTGGAAGCAATTCTGTCAACAATAGATCGTTCGATAATATCATTGGAAACATGAAACCGACTTTGAAATCATTACAAAGAATCACTCATAATCGATCCCTTGAGTACGAAATTATTCGAGCGAATCAATCCATGGAATTATTCGAATTCGACACGACATAATTGAGGTCTAGAATGATCTTGGATAGTCGAATATTTCGATTATGGTTATTGGATTATGCCCATCCCATGATTGATAGAAGTTTCGTTTATTTTGTCATATGAATCCATACATACGGTAATTTAAAATATTTAAAGTCATTCCTTAAAAATTCCTTAAAATGTTAACAAGCTATTGGTTTATACCTTAAAAGATACGCGAGATTAAAATAATTTAAATCGGAAGGAAAAAAAAAGGCAATTTTTACCCTATTGGGTTGCTCATCTTCCCAGCTTAATTTCTTCACCCGGCGAGGAATGGACCCATTTGGCCAATAAATATTTTGAACTTTTCCGTTACTAAGGCCACTACCAGGTCTTGTCGTAAAAGTTCCCATCTGATGCTCATCTCTGAGACTTCCATTTGCTTGCCAAGCACTGACTTCGGACGGCGACGGTGGCAGCTGACCTCTGTGTATTGTTCCTTGGTAGTTATTATCAGCCATATTGAAAACAGGATTCTCTACTCCGGTTTGACGGTCATTAGGGGCCTGCCCACCTTGGGGTTTGTTGTTATTGTTGCTAGGCAATGTATTTCCTGACATATAAGTGGCCATTTTGTTTACCAGAGGCTGGCCATTTGAGGACACAACATTTGGGAGGCGATCTCTGTACTGCTTACTAAAAGAAACAAAACATTTATGATAAAGAACAAAACTCTCATAGATTATACAGGATATTTACAGAATGCAAGTTATGAAACTAATTTCTGAGTTCCATAAAAAACGTAATTTGTTTAATATTTTATTGACAAGCACATTTCAAAACTTGTGTTACACATTGAATAAGTTATATATGTGCTCCATTTGTCACACATAAAATATTGAGACTGTATTTAATTTCCTGCTAAATCTTTCATAGTATCTCAGCCGTTATTCTGTGTGAAACGTGAAACGTCAGTGATTCGTATAGTTTCAGGTTCTGAATATTGCAAACGTTGACAACGTTACTGAAGAGGAAACTGTATTGTTACTAGAAAATCTGTATGGGAGCCCAATTTCCGAAACATTTTCTGCATTACTTACTAGTACAGCAGTTTTTTTAGTTTAAATACTGAAATAGTTGAAACGGCTGCAATATTTAGATGTTATCTTCAAACAACGAACGAGTAAAAAATGTATGAAAGACTATTAAACATTAACTTACGTTTTAAGGATGTAAATTGTGAGAGTTATGATGACTATGATTAGAGTGCCTAACAGAACACCAAACACAATCATTAGTAGTAATGAGCTGTCGTTCTTCTTGATTTTGAAAACACTGGATTGAGCAACATCTTCCGGAAATTGAACAGTCACAGGAACAGAGGATTGTCTAGGTGGAACACCATTATCGGTTGCTACAACAATAACGTGACACGTACTGGCGTTCAAGAACTCAAGACTTCGAACTCGCAGTTCTCCTTTGTGCGAAATTGAAAAAACTCTGCAAAGAAAAGTTTTAAATTATAGATTACTGAAACATAAAGAAAAAAAAGCATGCAGTTCACTAAATCCTTGCTTAGAATTTCTCATTGAAATGTTTCGTTTTTCAAAAAAGTATTATGAATTGTTATTTATGATTTTTAACCAACATTATTCATTTGTTATTTGAAATTTCGAGCAAGCTTGCTCATGAGTATCAAAAACTTAATGCATACAATTTGTTAGACAATAGTTCTAACGTTACAATAGTTTCTATTGGCAGTGTCACATATAATGAAAACTATAAACAAGTAATTAAGGGTTAATATTTTGTGATAGGAGTTTTTTTTTATCTATGCTCCTTATATAATCTATACATATATATTTTGCTCTGTCAGAAATGTTTATAAAATTTCATTAACTTTTTTAGTTGACTACCTTTACAGCAAAATTTTTGTGAACAAAAAACATAAATTAACTCTACGAAGATTCAGCGATATAAAGATAAACTTGGAATGAAATGTTATTGTTCAAAAAAAACCTTAAAAAAATAAATATAACAATAGAGGCAAGCAATAAAATAATGCACATAATTTGGAAACATAAATCTCTGTGAAACATAATTTGGAATTTTGGATTTTATTTATTTACTTTTTTTGGAAAAAAAATACAGATCTCAGCATTATAAGAGCATTTAAAAATTTTCAAAATTAATCAAAATAGTTTGCAATACTTCTTTGCAAAATGTATATATATATATATATATATATATATATATATATATATATATTTTTTTTTTGAAATAAATTCAATATGCTGTTATTAAACATCATTTTTAAAAATTTCTACTCCCTTGTTTTCAGTCATTTAATTTTTTTTCAGTGTGTAGCTATTTAGTTGATACATCGTTATGTCAATACAAGGAGAAAAATGTAAGTTTGTCCTGGTTACTCTATTGAGGGAATGGTTATTGGTTACCTTTTTAAACCACTTCTAACCAGGAAACCAGACGATAGTGAAAAAATGAAGAAAAAATAAATAAATTAGTAGAGTTTGAAAGAGCATAGTAAAACATGTTTCTGGATGCATAAGTTATTTGCCCTCGTGTCCCCGTCATCAAATTTTGAGGTCTGCTGAAATTTTAAGAAATGTCGCCAAATTGGTGAGTAATGAGAGACATCTTTCTCACGCTTTGCAGATGGATGTCCTACGCCTTGCAAATGGTGGAATCGTCCGAGAGATTTTGGTATCTTCAAATACTCGCCAAGTCTTTAAATTTGGCTCTATTCCTAAAATTCCTTAAGACTTAAAGACCTTATATTGTGATAACAGGAGCACGAGGGCAAATACTTTTTGGGTCAAAAAATGTTTGAATATGCTCATTCGATTGCTACCTATTTAAACTTTTTTCATTATTACACTATTTGTGTGGTTACCTGGTAAGAATAGCTGCCTATTACTGGGGCATCAAATTAAAAAAAAAAATAATAATAATAATAAATAAACGTAAAGCATCACCATCACAAGAGGTCATATTTTAAACTCCTAGCTGTGATTAATTGAGGAATGCAACGTCAGGAGATTCTAGGCAAAGCACTTAAAAAAAGTCTCATTCGCTTTAAAAAAAAATTAATGTGAAATTTTTTTGTTAGAAAATCTTACCTTGCAAAGGGTCCTTTCACATTTAGTTCTATTGTATCATTGATATCACCATCTTTCACCTAAAGAAAAATTAATTTAATAAGTTGTAGGATTAAATGGATGAAAAATAGGACTGAAATTAAAACCATTAACGTACAAACTACTAAAGTACTAAAGAACAAAAATTAAGGACTTCTAGATAATAACACTTATTCGTGAACATAGTAAATGGTAAATTGAGAGATGGTTTAAAATAATATTTGCCACTTATTAGCGAATATTATTTTATTGTTATTATTATGTTTTTCCGTGCACCCATACTTTGTCATTGATGCTAGGGAGAATAACAGATATAGGGAAGCATTCAAGCTCGAAAATTCATGTAAAAATATCATGTAAAAACACCCTATGTTAAAGTTCACATATTCACTAGGATGAAAATTACCGAACTCAATAACCTACGAACTACATTGCGAAATGACTTAAAAAATCATAATCTGTCATTGTTCAGTATGCTTAACGAAGGCTGCATTAAGGATTCAAAATGGCGAAAAGCATTTCCGCTGCATTAATTTTCACGCCTGAAGTCCTATAGCCAAATGAATACTTAAAATGCTATAACGGCAGGGCACTCGAACAGAGAGGACCCCGGGACCATTCGGCTGAAAGCTGAATGCTCTACAGACTGAGATATTGTCCGTTTTCCATGAGAAGGTACTTGACTCCTCCCTCGTCACGCGGAACTGGTATCCGATGATTCAATTTCGCTGTTTTCGGCAGAAGGTATATTCGAATCATAGAATTTTGTTGTAAAAGTAGTAATTTTTAAAATGTAAGAATAACTAAAATGACAACAGAAGCAAGTGATGTAAAGGACACTAAGACTTTTTAGCATTAAAATGCACGCCCAAGTTCAGGCTGTCTGGCTGTCTCCTTCAGAAGCGCGTGGATTGCTTACCGATCACCCCCGCGTAAAATGGAACTCTTTGCTCGAGGAGGCGTGGCGAAGTGCCTTCTCGTGAAAAACAGACACTACCCTGCTCTCTATCTTGATGATCTAAGAATGAAATTTCTAATCCATTAAAGGACCTCTTCTGAGATAATTTAAAATCTCAAGTTTAAGAGAAACTGTACATTTTTAGACAGTGGGTCAATATTTCGTCATTAGCCGGTACGGTACGATAAGCCTCAAACTGAGGGGTAAGTTATGAAATTTGATAAAGGAATAAAGAAGAACTCGCCGACCGACAGATAAATAGGCTGGAGAAATAATATACGAGAAAAAATGGGAAATTATTTAGGAATACAAAATCAACATTTATTTAAATTTGTGGCACATACCTCTATAGTTCCGATCAGGCTGCCGATTCGGACGTCATCATGCTTTACTAAAAAATTGTATTGTGGCTGGGCAAATGTAGGATCATTGTCATTGACATTCATGACTGTAACATTTACTCGTGCTACGTCACTCTAAAACATTAAATAAAAATAATAAGACCATGTAAACGATGACACAAAATATGTCTAGTATTTTTAAAAGACAAAATAGGATAAATATATTTTCTCTCAAAATTCAATACAACCTATAAAACTAGATTATATTAGATGGAAGAAGATAGATTGTATTTGCACGTAAAAATCAGTTGGTAACTTTATGAATTCTTTTGCAATACATACATTGACATTTTTCGAGAATATTTCGTTCAAATGTTTTAAACATTTAAATCCCCTAAACTTTTGCTCTGAAAAAGTTTAATGTACATCGAACGACAAGGACATAGGACTCCATTCATTGGGTCAAACTGAAGTTCTACAAAGTTTATTTCTATTTTAGCTTTCATCAAGTTTACAGGACTTTTGGATGGGGTCCTAAAACCTGTAAAAAAACGAGAATTCTGTCTCGGACTGCAGAAAACTTATACAAAAATATGTTCCTCTACGTGGCGTAATTTTCAAGAAAAAGAAAAATAAAAGTACCACGTTACATTTCAGGCAAATAAAGTAAACTTTGACATAAACAGGATCACAGCGAACATTACAAATGAACTGATTTATGTATATAACGGGAAATCATGTTGGTCACAATTTTCTTTGTTTGTTCTGGTTTGTAATTTAATGATGGTAATTTCGATACTCTAAACGTAACGCAATATTTAATTACTTACTTTCTAAATAAAATAGTTGGTTTCTTTAGAGGTGATTATATATTATGAACTGTGTGAAAATTCTTTAGTCTTGAAAATTCTTAAAGCTAAATACTTTCTGATTTCAATCGTTACGAAGAAATTAAAAAGTACGGAAAAGATTCAATTTACACTGAGCATTCACAAAATAACACCTCTATACTATAAATCAGTGGCATTGCGGAGGGGGGGTGGCGATCCGCCCCATATGTCACCCGGGGGTTACACTCAAAGTGGAACTGAAAGTTTTTGAAATATATGAAGCTAAAATACATTTTTAAGGCTACAAATTTGAACATTTTCCGGGTGTGGGGGAACTCCCGGAAAACCATCCCTCCCAACCTACATCATGGAGTAGATACTGTGCTCAGGATTAGCTTTATATTACAAATACTGAGATCTGGTAGTGACTTTTGCTTATATCAAAAAAACTGAAACCCATTATCTTTCCCTGTACAACGTTTGAAATAATTAAGGAGCCTTTAATTTTAGAGCCCCCTTACTGTTTTGATCTCTTGACGGCCTGCACATATGCGTCTAGGACAAGTTACATAAGAAGTGTTCATAGTTTTTATTTGCCTTTTGTGCATTAATCTACTTAAAATTTCGTTTTATACAAAGGTAGTTGTTTCTGAAAATTGCATGAATTTCATATTTTTATAGAACATTAAAACTGTAACCTACCGCCCCGGGTGTCGCCCATGCTAGGTATGCCACTGTATAAATCCCGCAGAAAATTTTCTCAAAAGGCATAGTAATTACGAAAAATGTACACATTTGATCTAATTTCTTTTCTACGCAATTTATTGTTATAACTGGTGTGTTCTTACGCATTTGCTATATTAGCTCAATCTCCAGCATGACTGGCGAAATCAAAATGAGTTTTTTTTTCTGTTTTTTTTTTTTTTTTTTGCAAAAGCACTGAAACTTCTTTCAGTAAGAAACACATACAATATAAAAACACGCCAATTTTTAAATGATTCAGAACACAATAAATAATGTTGGTAGTTTAAAATTGCTGCTCGTTTATGCAATTTTTCATTACGTTTGTAGATAAATTACAGTGAGAACCAACCTTCGGGGCACACCACACGTGCTTTTTTTTTTTCTTTTCTTTTCAAACACCCCTGCTTAAGAGTGGGCAACCCTTTAAGACGTCAAGAATTCGCCAATTTCATTTTCAAGAAACTTTTTAAAGAGTGAGACTTAATGGGAAAAGAACAGGAAAAACAGCTTGGTATTTTCAAACTTCTTTCACCCCTCAAACCCCACAGGAGGTATGGCTGGAGCTCTTCGACTGCGATAAGTGCTATTGTTTGCTCCCCCTAGTGCCTCTGGTATACCAGAAGTGTGGAAGAATTAGGACTACACGGTATCGGCGCCTTGTGGCAGGTGTAAAGCTTGACCACGGAGAGATGAAGCGTGAGCTCAAAGCGGTAACGAATCACTTCATTTTGTAATAGGTAGGATCTGTGAGAACGCGAGACTTAACTACTTACGCGTTCTCGCTAATTCTACCTATTACAATATGAAACGAGCCGTTTTCGCTTCCAGTTCACTCGCCATCTCTCTGTAGTCAAGCTTTGCCAAGGTATACGGCGTAAAGCTTCTAGTTTGTTTCGAAAAACAACGTACCCCCCTTTGTCAGGTGTCACGCTGTTTTTCATGAGAATATTGTGATAAAAAAATTTGTGACGTCACATTTCTTGTTACCCCCCTCCCTTGCCCTTGTCACAAACAGCCACAGTTTTACGAATCACGAGTCACCATCAAAGAATGACATCATTTGGTAACGATCCTTAACTTATTTAAGTATGAAACAGGATGCAATTTTCTTAACTTATTTACCTTTTTTACTTGCGTGTGGACATTATGTTTATAACATCAGAAGCTTACAATTAGGTGCCCCAAAAATAATAATAAGAATAATAAATAAATTAAATTAAATTCTTCATCAAAATCAGTGTTTTTAATGCTTACCGTTTTACCATCCGAAGCAACAACTCGAAAAGAATACTTCATCTGTCTTTCATAATCAAGAGGCTTTGCCACAATAATTTCCCCTCTGAAATTTTTTTGGAGAGGTTAATAATCATACTTCATTACTCAAACTTAAAATTTGTTGAAACCAATCGTGCTAAATACTTACGTGTTTTGAATTGCAAACTCTTCAGATGGATTTTCAAGCAGTTGCAATCGAACATGCTGAAAGATTCAATACTAAGTATTGATCATTGAATAAAATAATTAAATCACAGTAATATTATTTTTTTTTCTACTATGCAAATTTAAAATTATATATACCTACCTATGATACATGATATTTAGATATAAGTACAGTGAATATTTATTTGTTTTCTCTTTATATCACACTGTATAAGTGTTCATTAGGCACAAATACATGAATACAAAATAGCATATCGAACACTATTCTTTCTAAGCACATGTTCACTTTTTTGTCTGCTTCATCTAAAATACTTTTGATTTCAATCTTAAAAAATTACGATCTTAATTAAAAGCTCAATCACTTGTTTGAAATAATCTAAAGTTATTGAATATTAAATTAAATTTACAACAATTACGTTGAATAAACAAATATTTTTTGTTAATTGCGCTAATAAAAATCTATCTCTGTAGTATGAATAGAGGCTTTTCGATAAAAATATGCACGTAAAACTACTTTTTGAAATTTTACTGCTTAACCATTACCTATTTCCCGTACATACTTCATTTTTAATGCATATAACAGTTTCGTCCGTAATGATGACGAAAAAAATATAAATAGATGAATTCTGAGATTCGTTGTTCATTTTCTTTGCAATGTCATCGACTGCATTTGAGTCTTGTTATGAAATAGTAATTGAAGATCTGGATGGAAGAGAGGACAGCTGCCTTTTTTGCCTGTATTGTTTTACAATCAAGGTAAAACATCATTAGTAGCCAGTGCTTAAGTAGTAGCCGCTTTAAGGTTTATATTTGAAAAAATAGGATTCCAGGGCTTCCAATGGATTCAAAAGTGCATCAAACGTGCAGGAAGTATTACCAAAGATAATGGAATACTAGTTAAGATTGGACACTCGACGACCGGTTTTTACATATATTTTACATTGACTGATGAAGGTCAGCGACGCATGCACACTCAAATCCCTTTTCTTATACTAACGGCAAAAAGGTGTCGTTAAACACTTGTAAGAAAGTTATTTTTTTTAAATGTTTTTTTATGTTTTTATGTATTTATTACTATTTTTTATGTTTCTTTATAATCTCTTTTTGAGCTGCGCGATTTTGGCTTGTGAACTCTTTTGGATCTAGTTTCGTTCATTTTAATTTGTTACATAGCAGTTAAATTACTTGTAATTAAAAACTCCATACAAGGGAAACGATAATCTTATTCATTCTACGCACATAGTATAATAGGACTAAGGACATGAATAAATTATAAGTAATTTTAAATAACACTGAATGCAGCATTTCTTTTACGTTAACTGTTGATTGTTCGATTAACTTAATTTTTATTGAGCAATCACGATTGCTTATTGTTCTCATTTGACCGTTTTTAGTGTCCGTGCCTTTTTCAACTTGGACCAGAAGTCTTTGCAGCACCACCGCCCACCGTCCTCTACTGGCAGCGCGGCTGCTCCGGTTTTGAGCTATCCGCTTCTCATGGTTGGAGGCTTCCATGTCCTACACACAGGCACGTTCACACATATACACACACACGACTTCACACACATACACTCACACACGCTTACGTGCATACACACAGGTCTACGCACACACACGACTTCACACACATACACTCACACACGCTTACGTGCATACACACAGGTCTACGCACACACACAACTATGCACACGTAACCGCCCAGGAGGAGAGGCAGGCTGGGGGGGGGGGGCAGGAGCCGTTTCAAGGAACAATAACTCCAATGAGTAGGGTCCTGTCTCAGTTCGTGATTGCGAAAAATATAATTTGAATTAAAAATTTCAGAATTCAAATTATTTTTTTTTATTTTATTTTATTATTATCATTGCTATTTACTTATTTATTTATTTGTTTTTTGCTGCTTTAATAATGGGTAAGTCCACGTACTTGAGATTGAACATCACGATGAGTACAATAATTGGGGAACCACGTTTGCTCATCCGTCCATTCATTTGCACGCAATCGTCGTGCATGACTGAACATCTGTTCAATGATAATCTTTGCTTTGTTTAAGAACTTTATCTAAATTCTTACTGCACAATTAATAATGAAATAATTGGAACAAAATATAATGGCTCAAGGTTATTCTCTTAGGCGTGAAGGTAATGAAGAACAATGAAAAATTTTGGTTATAAAAATTGAAAACATAATATCAAATGTTAAAAAATTACATAAAACTACGAGAGTTTATAAAAATATGTGTGTGTGCCTTCACACCTACGAAAATTTAAAGTCGTTTTATCAACTGTACTCGACCTTCTGTAGACATACGAGGCAGCGAGAAGCAAAGGGATGTAGATGTACATTTTAAAATTTGAGTAAAACGCGTTTAAATATAAGAAAAGACTTTCTAGAAAGACTTTCATTGAAAAGTTCCCTATATCATGCTGTATAACAGCACCTACCAGTGCCACTAGTACTATCTGTTTCCCCAAGACACAGGAGAGGTTCACCTTCCATTTGTACTGGTTATCTCCATTTTTTTTTTTTTTTTTTTTTTTTTGCCACTTACATCCCTTTGCTTCTCGCTGCCTCGTGCATAAAAAAAATCTCAAAAGTACAAAAAACTATGCAATATGACAGTCATGATTACCATTTATTTATTTACTTATTTATTTTTTTTTTGGCAATTCACTGTCAGGAGCAAATATAATTTGAAATGCGTGAAAAGCGATTGAAATTATTATTATTTCTTTTGACGATACATTTTTAAAACGCACTTGAAAAAAAAAAAAAACTTACTTTGTCATTGAGCTTAGTATTGTGGACAGTTATTACTACTTGTCCGACAGGAGCACTCTCAAGGACAGTGGTTACATATTCTGTCTGTAAAAATTTCAAGTCCGCTGGCAAAATGTTATCACTTTCCAGGGTTAAAGTAGTCAAAGAGTAACGATCGGGATTATCCATTTGCGTTGCTTTGATGACCAATGTAATAGGAAGTCGGGTGTCATCAGGCATTGCTTTTCGAATTGTGACTTGACCAGTTCTTCGGTTCAGTTCAAAAAATGAGTATTCAGCAGAATCTAAAATGTAAGAAAAAAAATGTTTTTTCAACTTTTAATTTAAAAATAATGTAATAATTTTTGATTAGTTTTAGTTCGGGACAGCTCGTGCTAAAAAATCTTTATTTATTTCTTATTTATTTATTTTTTTATTTTTATCCGCAGAGTTAATTAGGGAAAAAGAAATTTAAAGACTACATCCATATTAATGATTCAATAAAAAATATTATTACTATTTTTCTTTTTTGTTAATTTAACGCTAAAATTTATTTCAAAAAATTAAAAGCGAAGTCAAATGGAAACAATCTATCCAAAATTTCCAAAAACTGGAATGTTTTATTCACTCATCCCTATATTTTCCCAGCATCAGTCACAACGTTCGCTTTTTAAATGATACATTCCATATCTGTTATTAAAGAAATAATTTTAGTGAAGCCAAACTAGGGTAGAAAAATTGGAAAGAATTACAACTAGGTTGATTACTACACGAAACTCCGGGACATGAGTTCTGGATCCAAATATCGCGGTACTTTCACCCAGCACCCTGCATGTACCTGTATAATCCATTTCATCGAGCTTAAATGCTACGCCAAGACGTGGCAAGTGGACTACTGAGACCTCCGTAGAGTACTGAAGGGGAGCGGAAGTCTCCATCCAGTACTCTGCATCCAAAGTAACTGCTAACGGCCAACACTTTCAAACCCAAGTTTTTTATGAGTACGTAGTCCGCATGTAGGATGTTAGGCAGCATTTCGGAATCCAGCGCCCTATCCGCTAATCTTACCACGCCGTGATCTTTATGTCAAGGCCGCCATTTTTTCCTCAATTGTAAAAATTATCTTTCGATAGTAAATAAGAATAAACTAACGCGTTAGATCTTTATGATTAATTCTCAAGATAAACTGCCTTCAACTGGCCTAATTGGCGTAGAAACCTCAACAATTTATTTTAAGACCTTTGTGCTGAAAAGTAAAGTAAGAAATAACAACGTCAAAATGCACAAATTGCAGAATTACTGCTGACACGTGTTTCGGCGTTACAAGGAACGCCTTTTTCAATGCTGGAGGAAATGAGCTTATGGATGAATCGGATGTCTTTTCATCTATAAGCTCATTTCCTTTTGCATTGAAAAAGGTGTTCCTTGTAACGCCGAAACAAGTGTCTGCAGTAATCTGCAATTTGTGCTTTTTGACGTTGTTATTTCTTATTTCACCTGAAAAAGTATTTTGCCGAGGACCGGTGAAGAGGAGTAACTGTAAATTTTTCATTATTTTTTTTTATTGTACGTTCGCTTAATTGTACAAACTTTCTTATTTGGTTTCTGTTGAAAACGAGCTGATGTGTGCATCACATGACTTCCTTTTACTCCAATTTAATGTCATTTCCCCATCATTGGCATTTTTAGTGTGATTCAATAGTTTACTCCCTAAATATCACCAACAGTGGCCAAATTGAAACCAGATTTTAAAAAAAAACGCCAAATTTGGTCGCCAAGTTGGTGAACAAACTTGGCGACCAAAATACTGGCGATAAATCGCCAAGTGTCCGCCAAATTATAACAGCACTTGAGTTTACATCGAAATTAACAATGACTTCCCCCCTAAAAGGGGCAAAAGACCCCATTAGAAACATCCGAATGCAACCAAAAAGAGAGGTGCACAACTAGACCCCACTAGGAGTCTACGTACCAATTTTCAACTTTCTAGGACATACCGTTCTTGAGTTATGCGACATACATACACACATACGCATATCCGCACATACGGACGTCACGAGAAAAGTCGTTGTAATTAACTCGGGGAATGTCAAAATCGATATTTCGAGTGTCTATACGTTCTTAGGCACTAATCCACGTGTAGTCGGGTCGGAAAAAAAAAAAAAAAACTCAACATTAATTCGGGGGGTGAGCAAAATGGAAATTAAGGCCGAATTTTGAGTGAAAATTTTTTCGCGAGTACAATACTTCCTTTTTTTGTAAAAGGAAGTAAAAAGGGTGAAAAAAAAGTCTCACTCCAATATTTCCCTATTGTTAGTAGTGAATCCAAAACGCTTTTCTTCAAATATCTCGAAAACGCAATTCTGTGGATACTGCCGTTTACCTACCCACGGCGGTATTGCTCATGTAGTTCAATGTTGATCATATGTGAGTTAAATTTGTTTAAATTAGTACAAAAATATTTATTTCCTTTCAGCGTTGATTTTAAAACTACTAATAAAATTTGAAAAAACTTCACACATATTCGGCCTCTCAATAACTTGGCAGCTATTTTCGCAATTACTTTCACGGTTTTATTTTCTAACTTATTAGTATTTTATTCCATTGAGTAGATCTGAAAGGCTATAAATTTAGACAAACCATTTCTTCTGTTTTTCGAAAAATTACAGTCACCAGATCTTCTAAGCGACAAACTCAGAATTTTGTGATTTGTCAATATTACTTAGTTTTGCCGTGTCCATTTCTACACACAAAGCGAATTTTTGTGAACTCAAAGCATGTGTCGATAAGCTCGTGGTTCAAGAACACTGTTTGTTCAAAATCTTGGTAAATTGTAATTAAAAAAAATATGTAATTACACCTTTATATAATAGCGCGTATTGCTACTGTGCAGCAAAAGAAAATAAAAAGACTTCTGATACAGCATCGTTTATCATTACAGCAAGAAGTGAATAACTATGGAGGCGGTAGGCTCTCAGAAACATATTAGTAAACATTAATGTTATAATAAGAATGCTCAATCTCATTTTTAATCTTAATTATGTCTGTGAATGTAACTTAAATAACTATAAATAATATGGGAAAGTTCCAAGGGCACCCATATAGGGGGCAAGGGGGGGCTCAAGCCCCTCCCCCTTGAAATTAGAACTTTCTTGCTTTTGGTATTTTTTTCTTTGCAAAAATGTAAAAAAAATTATTCTCCAGACATTAATAAATAAGTTATTAAAAATGAAATATTTTAATGACTAATCTGTCTTGAACTCGGTTTCCATGGAGAAAATACCCTCCTAAGCCATGGGGAAAATATCTGACCCCCCCCCCCTCTTACAATTTTGCATATTGGGCGCCCTTGGAAAGTTCTTAACTGAAGATCTACGATGCGACTCGTTTGCATCTTGCGATGCTTCCAAGATTTTGTTTTCTTTTAAGTCTACAACGTGAAAATGTGGCTCATCACTAGCGCAGTCAGAAATAGGGTCTGGTGGGGTAAAGTGGTCATAAAATCGTAGGTTTTCAACTTACGTGGATAATAAATACAATAAATTCTTTAAATACTTCAATTTTTTTTGTTATTATTTTACATTGCATTATTAAAGAACACGTACATTGAATTTCAGGAAAAAAAATATTGATTTAAGTAGTTTTATAACATTTTCATTTCCCTTTGTATTTATGACCACTTTACCCCATGGGGTGGGGGAAAGTGGTCATAGCATGGGGTAAAGTGGTCATAGTTAAAAACAGCTACAAAACTGTTACAAATAACCCTATTATTTGTATATTTTGGTTGTTTTTATAGTTACAAGTACATGTACGAGTATATGCGGGTATGCACGAGTATATACGTGTCGTTTAAACAAGAGTAAACATGTTCATATATGAATAAATACATGTATACATGAGATATATGCATGCATATGCCTACTGAAGTATATTCGCGTATACACGAGCGTATAAGCATGTATACGTGATTGCCTACAGGAGTGTATACGTGTCTACACGAGTATATACGAGTCACGTGTATATGCGAGTATATACGCGCAAAACGAACATCATTTGCGTGTTTGCACATGTATCTCGAGTATATATGTGCATACCTGAGTTTCTGAGTATATATGTGTATAGTCGACGCATATACGCATATATAAGTGTACATAGATACACTACTGGCCATTAAAATTGCTACACCAAGAAGAAATTGCCAGAATGAAGCTAAATTTTACATACGTGATAATAAAATTGACATTAGAAAGTGATTACAAAATTAAAGCAAATTGATCATTTATGGTTGGAAAAATCTCGAATAAATGGAGGTTTAAGTACCCTGTAAAGCCACCTCTAGCTGTGAATGTACGATGTACTTGAAGCGAAACAATCGGGCATTGAGACATAACAGTCTCCTACGATATCCTGCGTCATCTCGTACCACAGTTGCTGTAAACGTGCCACTAATTCGATCAAACTCATACGTGTTAGCACTCACGACGGGGCTCCCAGGAAATATTTTTTAACATTACAATGCTCGGTCAAACACAGCAAGGGTGTAAAGGGATTTCCTCTTCCGCATTATCACTTTCTCTGGTCTGCGTGATGCTCTGGTCTGCGATTTGTGACTTGTCACAAATTGAGCATATCTGGGATCACTTGAGACGGTAAATTGGACAGCCTGTTTATTTGATCAAATTAGTGGCGCGTTTACAGCAACTGTGGTACGAGAAGACGTAAGACATCGTACGAAACTGCTGTACCTCAATGCTCGACCGTATCGGTTCTTAAATTCCAACTAGAGGTGGCGCAACAGGGTACTTAAACCTCCATTCATGTGAGATTTTTCCAGTAATAAATGATCATTTTGCTTTCATTTTGTAATCGTTTTCTAGTGTCAATGTTGCCATCACGTGTGCAAAATTTTGTTTCATTCAGATTATTCCTTCTTGGTGTAGCAATTTTAACGGCCAGTAGTGTACTTACAGATGGGGGACAAAATAATATGAACACCTGTGAAATAAGGAAAAATCTTTATTAATAGGGATTTGGACCACCCTTTGATCGAAGAACAGATTGAATGTGACGGGGGATAGATGCATAAAGGTCATGGACAACATTTAAAGGAATATTAAGCCATTCCTCCTGCAGAATGGTCTCTAATTCCGAAAGTCCGGATGGAGGTGGAAATCGGGAACAAAGTTTGGACTCTAAATATCCCCATAAATGTTCAATAATATTTAAGTCCGGAGACTGAGGGGGCCAGGCGAGATGTTCAACTTCACTGTCATGCTCTTCGAACCATTCTTGGACACATCTGGCAGTGTGTATGGGGGCGTTGTCGTCTTGAAAGAGCGGTCGCTCTCCAGGGAACACAGTCTGGACAAACGGATGGACATGATCCTCTAGAATGCTCAGATAGTGATTAGATTTGACACGCCCATGCAGAATAACAAGTGGCCCAAGACCACGCCAAGATATCGCACTCCATACCATAATTGAGTCACCCCCATGCTTCACAGTCGGCAAGAGGCATTCAGGATTAAAGGCTTCTGAGGGCGTTCGCCAGACATAAACGCGCCCGGTAGTCTGAAATAGGGTAAATAATGATTCATCTGACCATATTACCTGTTGCCACATCTGTGGGGACCAAACTTTGTGGTCTCTGCACCATTGGCGTCGCTTGAAAGCATTAGTTGCTGTCGCCAAGGGTTTTTGAATTGCCACTCTGCCATAAATGTTCGCAGCATGAAGTTCCCTTTTGACAGTTTTTGTTGAAACGGGGTCCTGGAGATGGCTGTTCATTTCAGATGTTATTTCGGATAAGGATTGCTTGCGCTCTCGGGCTACTATGCGCTTCAAAGCTCTTCTATCCCTATCAGCAAGCTTTGACTTTCGGCCACTGTGGTGCTTTGAAGACGTCGTCTTACCTTCTTTCGTGTATGCTGTCATAACCTCTGACACCGTACCTCTTGCACACCCCAAAAGCTTTGCTGTTTCCGTAACCGAAGCTCCACTTAAACGCGTCCCAACAATCATTCCTCTTTGGAACTCTGTAAGGTCTGACATCTCAACTTATTACAGAAATTTAGAACCAAGCACGCAACATTTGTGACTACTGTTGAGACACTGATAGGTTCCTCCTCACGCTCACCAGGTGGCAGACTTCTGTTGCAGGTGGCGTGGCTGTACTATAGGTGTGAAATACGGCATACTTTTTCATAGGTGTTCATATTATTTTGTCCCCCATCTGTACATACATATACGGGTATACACGAGTTAATTCGTGGATATATCCAGTGCGTGTTTGGTACGTGCCTACTCACGCATATATATATATATATATATATATATATATATATATATATATATATATATATATATATGGAAGCAAGAGTATATACGTATGCTTACGTGTAAACACGATTATATACTTGTTAGACGTATATACGTACATTTACGTGTAAACATCAGTACATGTATCCACGTATATCTACGAGTATATCCGCTAATATACATGTATGCTTACATAGTGAATCCAAGATCTTGGGCAAAATCTAAGTGATGTGAAAGGGGAGGATAAGAAGCAAAGAATCGTAAGGAACTTATGGTCGTTGACGCGCTACATGCACACAAAGCCAGAAATCGATGGAATGAAAACAGGTCACAAATTAGTTACACAAAGATGATTTTACCCGACATTTTAGTTCTTAAGAAATATTTAGACAGTTGTTAAAAAGTAAGGCCTGTAGCAGCTCTAATACACGCATTGCAACAAAGGCGACTGATGAAAGTTTTTCAAGAGTCTCGTAATTGCAACAGAGTGATCACGACGCATGTATTACAGATGCCGGCCGCAAGTTTCATCAATGACTTAAAACTTTCATAAGTCGTTGTGTAAAATTGTCTTTTTTTTGTAATAAATTTGTGACCGGTTTTGCATTCATTAGTTTCTGGCTTTGCGTGCATGTAGCGCGTCAGCGTTTAGTTTGTGGCCATATGTTTCTTAAGATTCTTACTTCTTATCCTCCTCTCTAACACCTTTTAAAAATTTGCCCAAGAGTTTAAACTCACCCTGCATGCATGTATATCATATGCTAGTATGTAAGTGTCAGCTCGAGCATGTACGTGTATATACGTCGTGTCTACCTGAGTATATAAGTGTTCGTATATGTACGAGTATAAGCGGGTATATACGTGTATAGTCGAATGTATATCTGTATAGATAAAAAATACTAGGAGATACCCAAATACGTGTTTATTGGTGCATTTATGTGAATACGTATATATACGTGCCTACAGGAGTATATGTGTATGCATGTGCATATACTCATATATTTAACCTTGTTTACTGTAAAAACAATACATATTAAGTGAAATTAATATTTAATTGATACCTGCCTTATACTTAAAGATTAAGTGATTTTAAAAGAACAATATTCGTTAAACCTAATATTATGACCACTTTACCCCATCTTACTAAAATTGTTCTAAAAAATTATTCAAAAGAGATTCAGCTAACTGCTAATGAGTATGAGTTCTTGAGACATGTAGGAAGCTTCCTGTGCAGTCAATCTGTTCATAATTCAAACAAACAAAATTTCCCAAGGAAGTTAAAAAAGGTGTTTATATTTTTAAAAAATTCATAATCACTCAAAATATTTTTTTTTACCAAATAAAATTTTGCCAGTTGTAAAATTTTGTATTCAAAATGTAGTTTCTAACTGCACTACTCTAAAATAAAATTTTCACATTCATTCGAACATTTATTTTTAAGGTATAACCATTTATTTGAATTATGACCACTTTACCCCATTGACCACTTTCCCCCACCAGACCCTACCTTATGGAGGGGCTTTATTAATCAAAAATACCTTCTGGGGGTTTTCTGTTTATGATGAAAAATACCTTCTGGAGAGGGGTTTTTTGATAAAAAATACCTTCTGAAGGTTTTTTTTTTTTGATCAAAACAGCCCTTTCATATGCATAAACTACTGTATTAGAATTTACATTTATGTTAAAACCAATGGCTCTGGGGGGTGTTTTCACCCTTCCCCCTTCGCTGCGCTACTGTGGCTCATGAAAATGAAGTCGAAACTTAGTGTTACTCCGAAAAATAAGTCGGGGAAAAAATCAGAAAAAAAAAGTTTGTTTTTGATGATTTGAAAAAAATTTTAGAGAAGAATACCTCTAATGAGTGATGACAATTGGTCATGCTTTTGAAATATTTACCACTCTAGTTCCTAATTAACGGTTAATATAATGGTCCTTTCCCCCCCCCCAGATAAAAATGACTATAAAAAGTGCCATGAAACTGTCGAAAAATGAAAAAAAGGGGGGTGGGAGCATTATCTCTAAAAAAGTAGTGGCGATGAGGGAAACGGTGGTCATATTCGGGTTCAAAGAGTCATTTTACACAAGAACAAGCAAGGAAACAAGCAAGTGTCGGAACATTTTCTTGTTCTTTGCCGCGCAGTGTTATTCTTTTTTTACGCTTTGCCTTTAAACAAAGGATGAGTTCAATTCTAAAATACCTGAGTTGAATGTATATTGAATAGGTGCTTGTATTCCTTCGTCTGGATCTTCAGCTTTAATCGCAGCTGGAGATATCGCCAGTGACGTGCCCTGAAAAGTAGAAAGAGTAAATTATGAAATAAATGAAAAAACATAGAAAATTGACTATGTTTCTTATTTCCAATATGATCAACTCATAGGCGTTGGTGCACCAAAAAAGGGGGGGGGGGTCAAAAGAAGTGTGGGATTAGGAGACGTGGCCGCTAAAGTTGTTTTTTTGTTTTGCAAAAATTGGGCTGTATTACGAGCTTTTAGTTAAATTAAATTTTTGAAATGTGGAATATGGATTCAAAAACCAGGACTGAAGGCCGCCATAGACTTTCCCCTTCCATTTCAAAGTTCAATTCTTATGAAATAAGATGAGAAAAACTCATTTATATAGAGTTTTTAGTTTTATTTTCGTAAAATCAATGAATTTAGCCTTAAAAATTCATTGTTCAATCGATCATTAATTTTTAACTCTAAAAAGTGAGGTAGCAAGACCCCTTTACTTTTGGAAGTGAGAAGACAGTTGCCTCTTCGCCCCCCCCCCCGTACAGGCCGCTTGTGGCATCAACTTGTAAACTTAGATGTTAAAATGCTTTCTTAACGAAAGCATGTAAAAGACAAGACATATTCAACGCAAAATATTCATCATTAATAAACACTAAAAATATGGAAAGACTAAAACATGTAAAATAGTTATGATGTTGAAAATTTTGTTCACTAAATTAGAGAACTTTTCTCAGTGTTAAACTGTCGTTAACACTGAAAAATGTACAAGAGGATTAAAAACGCTTATTCAAACACACACACCAAATCATTTTACACGTACGCTATCAATTAAGTTACAGATTATGTAATTTTTTTTTTTTTTTCATGTTTAATATTTATCTTTTAAAATTAAATTAAGTTATTATTGTTATTAAATGAAACATGCTTAACAAAGTTGCAATGAAAACACAATTTATATTTTACTGGTTAAGTTATATAGTATAAAACATACTTTCCTGCTAAATATTTATTATTTTTGATTAAATTAAAGTGATGGCAAGAAAAAAAATCTTTACATTTGGTTCACAATTAAAAACTTTACTTTTAACTTCTTGTCATGATTTTATTGGCATGCTTCCGGTGATTTGGCAGAATACCGAATATTCGGCCATTTTTTATTTACTTATTTAATTTTTGCCGCCTCCTTACTCATGTTATTAAATGAAACATTTTTCACTGAATAATGCATTTCAGAATGTTTTGAAACTGTATTTGCGAAAAATAAAGAAATAAATATTGTACTAAGTTCTAAAATGTTACCCAACTCAAAATTAAATGATAGACCCCCTACTCCCCCCCCCTCATGAGTAAAAGAAATTTACAGAAAAACAAAACAAAATTTAAAAAAAGTCTAGGATTTCAATCACTGCTAATAGTAAGTCTATCATAGAAAAGAAAAAAAAGATAACTCTTTGCGAAGTGGAACGTGATTCAAAATAAATTGAGGTGAAATATTGAGTTAACATTGAATGTCCCAATAACACGCTTAGTTCATATAAATTTCATCGTATATATTTATAAGCTGAAACTCTGTAGTTAATTTTGAAAATCATTAGTTTCGAATTTAAGTTGGCATTTTCAACCTCATACAGTCAAGGTTCTGGATTTGGAGGTAGAGCAACTCCGGTTTCTGGAATTTTAAAGACTCCGAACCCGATTCCTTTACCCCGAAACCAGTTCCATTCCAATTTCGCAGAGGCGGCTCAAAAATCATGTTTTTCGGCTCGGTTGCACTGACTTATTATTATTATAATTTTTTTCTGCTCAGAGTAACTTGAAATTGTATCTTTATTTGATTTTATTTGAGAGATGTCAAAACGGATTCCAATTTCTGATAATCTGAAGATTATTTTTTTCATGATTTTTATGACATTAAATAAATTCACAATCTTAATCAGATATTGTCTTCAAACTAATTTAACATTTTGACATAAAAAAGTGCCAGTTGGGAGTTTTAATCATTTATTTTATTTACTTATTTATTTATTTTTTGGTGGTGGGGGGGGGGGGGGAGGGCAGTTGGTCATGCTTGAAAAAAATGTTAGACTTCTCAAACTCTCAACACTTTTTTTTTTCCAATTGTGTATATACAAATTCAACTTTGAAAACAACTACCGGGAAAACAGAATAGGGTCTTTTAATAACTTTTTATATAATTAAAACTGTTTTCGCAATTAGAACTGAAGGCATAAAAAATTTGATTTCTCACTCGGTCAGAGCAACATACAGACCGGAAAAACAATGGAAGTTAAATAAATCAGTGCCTAAGTATCAAATTAATCATCCATAAAGTAATCTTATAAAATATTTTAAAAATTTTATTAATCTACTAATAGAAATTGAAGTCAGAGATGAAACATTTTTGAATAAGGAACTACAGGTGAGGGAAACATAAATATAAAAATAAAGGTTTAAAAAAAAATCTTACAGTTGAATTAATTTTTTTATAAACAATCAAGAATTGATCATATTTTTTGGAAATTTTCAACATGAACTCTAATAATTTGAAAACAAAAACTGATAACGTAAGCGAACAATAAGTATTAAACATCATGTTTGTTCACGATGTTCTTGAATTGTAGATAATAATTTCAAGCAAATAATAATTATAAAATTATTTCAAAAAAGATTTAGCAAAAGATTTGCTTTAGAAAAATTAATCCGCGTTTCTTTCAGCATTGCTATTAGAACGTACAATATTTTATAAAAAAAAATGTTATTTTGTTGCGAAAACCATTAATATAAGTTTTTGCACTCCGATCTTGTGAGCATGGAGACCGTCGTATTAGTTTCATAAACCCTTAATAGATGTCGCCACTAAAGCAAAACCACTCTCGTGAGTGAGAACGGGCTGTTGCGTGTCTTCGGCAGTTTTTCTTGAAGAACAGGAATGAGGTAAAACACTCGTCAGGGTAAAATGGAAGAGAATGCTAAAAAGTAAAGAATTTTCCATTTATTGTCGAAATGTCTTCAACCATCAATTAATACTTAGTGGTTTCTATTTGTTCTAATGAAAATAAATTCTACTGTCAATTCTTGCTGCGCCACCAAATGAAATTAAATTACCTTTCCAAATGGGGGGGGGGGGGGTGAATAGAGGGAAGAAATTGATCCCTGATTCTTCAACTGACGGGCTAGGTCTCAAGTTCTTCATACAGAGCTAGTCAGGCTATTGTATAGCCTTTACTCCCACTTACTCAATCAGGGATTTTCATATAGACAGGGAGAAATATATTTCTGTTTGTAATTTCTTTTCTTTTTCTTTTATTTCATATGCGAAATGCATATTTGTAAAATAAAATATATTTCCCTGATGAAATAAAATAAATTGAATTGAACTGAAATGAAATTCGTGCATTTACTTATGAAGCAGTTAAATATTTTTTACAAAATGCCATTAATGCACTAGAGCAGCGATTCCCAACCTGGGGGTAAGATCCAATAATATTAGAAAACTACTGCATTATTAGTATTTTCTTAATTTTCATTCCACTTCAAGGATTTCTCCAACTTCAAGGCGCTTGAGGCACCCATAGAAGTTGTCCCAATGAAGTGAAAATTTGTACACTCTGTTTTTTTTTTTTTTTTTTCACAATTGAAACAAGATTAGAAGGAGGGAGGGAGAAACAAAATTCTACTTTTCAAATATTACCATATGGTTATGGGCCGAATAATAGTATAATAGGCACACATGTATATTAATGTGTGTTCTCATTCAGATGGTTCAAGTTGTTTGAGGCTCTTTGTATACGGATACGCAAAAAAAGTGAACTTGCGTGTAAAATCTTCTTGCAGTTGCAGTTATTACACATAATTAGTTACGGAGCTTAATTATCCATAAAATAGCAAAAAATACTGATTTGTTTTTTATTTCCTATAACAGCATATTTTTGTAGCTTTACTGCTAGAGATATGTTGATTTGCTAATTTATATCAATTTTGATTGTATTAACTGCCATGAAACGACTAAAATAGTTTTTTCTCATGTCAAACAAAAGAGACTGTTCGTCTTAATTTAGCTCAACAGTAGTCAGTCGGTGGTACGCGTACCACTTGTGGTATGTAGTAATCTGTAAGGGGTACGCGATTGTACTAGCAAAAGGTATACATGGTTACATTTGCAAAACGAGGATTTGATTGTGATAAAAGTTTGAGTAGTATCGCGTGATACTACATGGAAACAAAAAATTCTTTGTTTCTATTAAAACAAACTTAATGTTGAGTGAGGATGATTTAAGGCTGTATTTTTGGCAAAGGTGGAGCTTAAATTTCGCGAACATTCTAAATAAAAACATGTTTAGCGCGATCATTAATTACCTTAAGTGGTTTTTTTAAATTTTATGTCAGATTAGTACTAATACCCCTATTAAAATTTATATTATCTTACTAAACTTTAAGCGTGTAGCAATTAAAGTTAAAGTGATATAACACATTTTAATCAAGCTGAAATGTTTTTTTTTTTGGGGGGGGGGGGCAGGGAATACGCCTATTTATTGATACACAAAAAATTGAAAAGATATTGAATAGCCCAGATTCAGCTCAACAATTAAGTCAGAATTTGAACTGTATTGCAGTTGAAATTCTGAGTTGGTTGTGCCTCTAAATAAAAACGATTAGTGCCGTTTAATTTATTCAAGAAGGTCAAATATGATGAAAATAATGTAATCGATATAGTCTGGCTCTGTTAAGTTGACTTCCGATTCGCTGAGGCATAAACAATTAAATTTGTTTGAATAGGGTCGAGAAAACCCGGTTTGGGTATTATTGGTGTTGCACCTAACTCAAAATCTCTCCTCTTTCAACCTATTCTTATATGAGTCAGTCCAAGGTCAAGCATCAAGTTACTAAAGCCCCACAATACATTCTTTGTACATGTACAGAGTAAAGTATTCATTTGGAGAACAGCACAAAACTTTAGAAAAAAGGGAAATGCATTATTAAATAGTTTAGGAGCTGGTATACACAGCCCCCTCCCCCCCATTACTTGTGAATTTCTTGCGCTGCTACCGTATAAGCAAAAAACCAATATGCAAGAATTTTCTAATAGTTTAGTTTTTTCAACATTTGACAATCTGAAACCAAAGCGAGTCGCTGCTAAGCAACTGAAGGTAATTTTATCCGAGTTCATAGGAAAAAAAAAAAACAGAATTTAAGCATAAAAAAAACAAGGGGTACAATAGGACAAAAGAGCATCATATATTATTTAGATAAGCATGGTTTTAAATTCAAAAATTGAACTGTTTCTTTCTTCCTTGTTTTTTTTTTTTTTTTAATCGTCCCCACTTATCACTTCTAGGCACAAGTTTTTTATAACTGCCAGGAGTTGAAAATACAGTGAAATATGACATTTTAAATTCATTTAAAAGTAGTTAAAAACCAAGCGCCTGGCCTTTACACAGTCAGACTCTTATAAATGATTTCAGAATAAACGTTGAACAAATAATCCACATGAGTTCGTACGAACCAGGGTTGCGGAGTCGGAGTTGTGTAGTCTGAGTCAGACTGATTTTGGGGTAAAGGAGTCAGTTGGAGGCTTTAACAGTCCTAGAGTAGGAGTTGTTTTGTTGAGTCGGAGTGATTTTGAAATAAAAGAGTCGGTGTCGTAGGTTTTTAAAATTCCTAGAGTCGGAGTCTGTCTGCAGCACAGCACAGTCGGATTCAGAGTGATTCTGTAGGAAAGGAGTCTGAGTTGGTCATTTGCGCTCCGACTCCGTAGCCCTCATTTGAACTGCTATTCTCTATAAGCAATCCCTCTATTCCTGCTGTTTATTTACTTTTTTATTCTGAGAAGAACTACAGATAAAAAAAAAAAAACAGATGCAAAAATCTGCCTTAAAAACAAAGGAAACACTTGAGCAGACAAAAGGACGGAGCGTCTTTTCATAAAGTGTAATTAAAGGTTTAAGACTGCGGCAGAGCGTTCCGCTAGTTGGAGGCTGAAATAAAATACAAGAAATATCCAAGTAAAAAGTTACGACAGGTGAAAACGGAAGTCGTAGTCAGGTAGCATGAATCAGCATCCGGCTGCGGTCAATAGGGGGTATAGAAATGAAGGGATGAAGATGAACCGTGCATGAAATAGAAGCATTTCAAAGAAGCATGGAAAAATGTCGAAAGAGAAACTCAGTGGCACCTGTTGCTCAACAAGAGATGAAATATGGAATGTGTAGAAATATTACTGCTAATCAAAAAACACTCCTAAATTTGTACCACTTATATGTCTTATCTGCGTAAAATATTTTTTGAAACGAAACTGCTGCAATTTTTATTGGGCAACTAAAATTACACCAACTGCTTATTAAACTCTTATTTTACGTCTAAATGTAGCATAAAATCGATTATCGACACAGCAGGAATAACGGATTTTCTACAACAATCGGGGTAGAAATGCATGACCGCGGAAATAGCGGGATCAGCGAATATTTCTACATTTATGCAGCTCAAGATGTTTTTTAAGCATCAAAAAATGCTTTGTAATCCTCTCATTTTATGAATTTCGTTACTTCATGTCAGTATACAAACATAACTTTGGTTCGATTTAGGGTCAGTTGCAGTAAAAGGAAACATGTAGTAAATGGAAACAAGCTCTATTACTACATTTGTAGTAATTTTTGAAACAAAACTACTGAAGAGTGAAGACTACGTAACATGTAAAAGAGTCTGAGATTTCCGAGTCCTTCTAAACAATTGTGTAAGCGTCATCATTGATTAAGGACGACACTGTGAAAAAAGTTGTTTTTTAAAATTTAGTGGTCTTTCATTTTCCTCTCCGGCAGGGCTACAAATGCGAAGTAGCTGGATTCAACTCGTTTTAATGGAAAGTTTATTAAAAGCATTTATTTATGAATTTTAATTTCAATCTCATGATTAAACAAATGGGGTGTTTCCATTATCCCCAGGGGGTAAAAGGGAACGTGATTTTATTTTCTAATAAACAGTCATAAAGTCAAAATGTTCATACCAGGAAAGTAGTGTAGGACAACACGCATAAAAATTTATCAGTCTATTCTTCCGATAGAAAAGGAAGGATCTGAAGTGAAGACATTGAAATACTATTTCCCTTTGCCCCAATTGACCATAACTTATTTAAAAGCAAAATGTCATTTATTTTCTAATTGAAGAAGTAAATGACTAACTTTTAGTTGTTTTTTTAAAATTTAGTGGTCTTTGATTTTTTTCTCCAACAGGTCTACAAATACGAATTAGCTAGATTTAACTCGTTTTACTCGTTATGGAAAGGTTATTAAAAGTATTTATTTATGAGTTTTAATTTCAATTTCATATGAGAAAACAAATGGGGTGTTTCCAGTAACTCCAAGGGGTAGAAGGAAACGTGATTTCATTCACTAACAAACATTCATAAAGTCGAAATTTTCATAACATGTTACTCTCAGAAAGTGCAGTCTAGGACAGCACGCATAAAAATTATCAATCTGTTCTTCCGAAGGGTCTAAAGTAAAAACATTGAAATTCTATTTCCCTTTGCTTGAATTGACCCCAACTTATTTATCAGAAAAATATCATTTATTTGGAAACCGAAAAAGGAAATAACCAACTTTTAGCTTAGATGAAAAATGTGATTGAAATTTTCAAGAGCTTACAAGGGAGCCGTTTTCAATGCATTAGATGTGAGCTTATGGATGAAAAGATACTTGACAAAAGCAGCTAAGCTGAACAATCGACAGTTTAAGTAGCAGAAATACAGGGTAAAGCAAATAAACAATGAGAAAATAATAAAACATAAAAGACCTAACAGGAATGCAAACTATGTTCGGAAGCTTTCCTTCAGGAACAAAACGTAAGCACGAAAGGATTAGGTTGGCGGAAAGACAAAGTCGATGAGGCAAAACAAAAAGAAACCATTTCAATAACTCAACCAGAAAAAGAATTGAAAACAGATTCTAATTGTTTTTAGAAATGGTAAAGCTGAAATATTTTCTTAAATAAGGCTTATTTAGAGTGGTTTTTAAAATTCTCAGCGTTTACATATTAGATGGGAGGGGGGGGGGAAGAAAGAGAAATAACTTTTAAAGTATAATCCTCGTGAAAATGTGTCGTAGTTTAAAATTTAAAATACAAAAGAGGTGGGGGGGGGGTATTGAATGCTATTTTGTCAGGTACCTTTATCTTACAATGATGAATGAGTGCAAAAAAAAAAAAAAAAAATGCGTTACAAGTGCGGCGTGGTTTTAACGTTAAAATGCAATGGAGCACCAAGAAAAATATTGGGGGCGGCTCAAGTACTGTTGCATTATCGTAGTCGTGACCCTACTTATTTTTTTATTGCCGATCTATCTAAAATAACCAATTAAATACCGCTTCAATGACACATTGAAAAATCCTTCTTGATGCTGTATAAGTATTAGGAACGCAATTTTGACTTTTCATCGCTCCCTAAAACCAATTTCGATTTTTCATTTTACGTTGCGGCCACCGTCCTTTCTCTACAATTTAAGAGTGTTTCTCATCGATAGAGTACAAACAATATAGTTTTTTTTTTTTGCATTATAATGCGGTATTTTATACATTTTTATGCAAAATAAAGTCATGAGCTGAGAGCAAATGCATCACTATGGTATTGCTCTCCCCGATGACAATAGCGGCACATGTCTCAAAAACAGTATTGGAGAAAATCAATGTTTTACAGGATACTACTTTTAACTGATTTGTTCTCAAACACAGCGATATACACTTAATATTTTTAACTTTATTGCTTGGTTTTTGTTTGGTTGTAAAATACTTTAAAGTTAAAAAAAATGAGACAAACAAATAATAAACACTGGGTAGTATAAATTACAAAAAAAGTTAAGTGAGAAAACATTGTCCTTAAAAATGTAGAAAATTATCTATTTTGACTTCTGTAAGGAACACAGAACATAGAACTTTCGATGACTATTACATAATTTGGATTGCCAAGCAATCGTTTTCACATTACGACGAAAAAAGAAGCTCTTCTTAGGAATCAATATTCCCAATCAATTTCCTTCCTCTACATCCCACTAAATCTTTCCTCGGGTTCAATGGCAGCTGAGTTTTTTAAATTAATTGGTCAATTTAAGGAAGAGCAATACCTTCTTCTTGAATTACTCACTCTCGATCTTATAATTTCTTTATAATGAATCTGGAAGCGTAGGAGTCAGCAAATCCCGAAGTACCTATTGTATTATGACACGTGAGTGATCACAAAAAGCGGCATTTCATGCGTTATAATCCATTCTTCTATTATACCATGGCCGCCTTTTCTTTAATAAAAAGACTACTGAAGGTGTGCCTATCTTGTTACGGTTACTTGCACATTGAATAGCCCCTTGTCCTTCCGTACAAAATGCTTGTTCTAATAATTGTGACCAGCATTTTAGCAGACATGATTCGAGCATTTCGCGTGGTGTATCAGATATCAGAGTACGATAACCTTACAAAATATGACTGAAATTGGAAGTAGAGCATTATGGCATGAAGGTTCGAGAGGTCATTTATGTTTATCGCTCCACAGAATTCCTTCTTTAAGTCGTGGTAGGTATTCAATGTAGTTTGTGTGGCAAATGAATTCGAAAGATATAGTACTTTTAGGCATTGTAACAAACAATGTATCTGGGCAAATTCCAAGTTAATATTACTCTTCTTCGATTGGATCTAAAATCTTGCTGGGCTGCTCGTAGCCCTAAAGCCCCAGAAAGAAAAATAAGTAGCTACACGTCTGCCATCTCGGGGGCTAAACGCTGCTTTCTTCTAAGGCTGCTATGATGAAGTAGCGTGTTTTGCTTCTGAATTGTGGAATCTTATTAACTCTATGTTAATCCCCAATCAAGAAACACCACAATCACGAAGCAAAATGCGCTACTTCACCATAGCAGACATAGAAGAAAGTATGTTTAGCTTCAAGAGGGCGGATGTGTCGCTACTTATTTTGCGATTCAGGGCTTTACGCAACCATTGCCACTTTACAGTATCAAGCTATGTCCGTTTTATTTTACTATAGTCGCTTGAAATTTTAAAAATGAATATGTCAACTGAGGCAGTTAATTATTTTTTTATTTTTATTTTGCTATGGATCAAATGTTAGCCTAATGCTACGGAGCCCCGAGAACGAGGAAGTCTTCTCAAAATGAGATTTAAAAAACCCTATCAAAAAGTAACCCCCCCCCCCTAATTCCCAAATTTCGTACAGTCTGAACCATGCGCTCCCCCCCCCCCCCTCCTCTCTCTCGTATGCACTCTCGAAAAATAGTCATAGCCTTTATCTCTACCAACCTTCATTTGGCTGGAGACAGTTAAATTAGCCTACAGTTGTAAATAATATGCTTTAAGGCAGCAGTACTTAAGTTTCGGAATTTGAACTATGTAACGGTTATATTCTATTTTCCAAACAAGAAATTCACTATGAACTTAATGAACTTACGGGTCTTGGCATTTCAGGGAGAACAGCCTTGTATCTCTCTGATAAGAATCTCGGATTTTGGTCATCGGCATCTTGAACCCATACAGTCAATGTAGTGATTGATACTCGAGGAGGTTCTCCTTGATCCTAAAAGAAATTAATTTTTCCCGACAAATTATAAAAAAATTGCTTTCTGTCGGAAAAATGGGTTGTTTTTTTCTAAAAATATTTATAAATATAAGTTTATGACAAATATAATAATACTTCTGAAAGTTCTGCCATTTTAAAAATATCAAAAAGTGGAACATCTTAGGTTTTAGAGGAATTTCAAGTTTAGAGAATTTAAGGAAATACAGTTCGCAAAGGATTCTTGTCTATAAAACACTGTTGACATGTAATGATTTTGAAGAAGAACATATGCACTGAATCGCACTTACTTTCAAGAATCGCACTCATGTTTTGAGAGATTAAAAGACATAAAAATATAGACGCAACAAAACTATGACAAAATTTATAGATTTATAAACTATACTTATAACTTATTTACTTATAAACTTTAAACTACTTATAAACTGTGAAAAAAAAAATCAATCGTTGTAGCAGAATAACTTCAAGAAGCACAAGGGAGCCATTCACGGAAAAGCGAACATTTGCCCCGCATATGACAGCTAATATATTTTATTAAAACTGACAATTCATAAAGAAAATGATCAAAATTTTATTGTTTAGGAAATTATAAACGTATGTGTGATTCCTTAAGCAAAAAAGTTTTACCATTGTCCTTTTAAATCTTTATTTTTACTGAAATGTATTAACTCCACGTGTGAGCAGTTTTTGCATGGAAGGGCCCTATAATGTTTATGTAGCTTCAAAATGTCACTTACTTGAGCTCTAATTGATACTGTGAAGTTTGGCAACGTCTCGTAGTCCAAAGCAGCAGCTAATATTACATGACCTTCCAAACGGCTTTCAAAAGCTAGTAGATGCTACACAAGGAAAAAAAAAGTCTTAGATTCCAGACTGCGACAACACATTACACTGAGGAAATATAATTAAAAAGTAATCACATATGTACTGGAATCCATTTATTACAAAATCAGCTACAACGACAATTTAGTTTAAGCACTGGAAATAAGTTTAAATGGCTAATTTAATGTTGCAGCAGAAATTTTTTCATAAGAACAAAAACTGATACAAAGCACCCATTAAATTCCTCACCACCTCTCTTCCGAGCTTTAAACCTATTAAATGTTTTCTTTCTTTCAACTTCATTATATTTTTATGAACTGTCATTTCTAGTCTTTGAATTTTTTAGGACACATTTGTGTGTTAATCCTACAAATTAAGCTACTAATTTTAAGAGCTAACTTTTTTTTTCTCTTTAAAAGCAAAGGAAAAAAAACTTACAACTCTAAGAGTTATTCAACTTCTATTCGCTTTTTCTTAATGAAATTTGCAAAATTTCGCTCAATGAAAGGAGGGAATCTTGAACAGAATTAAGACTACAAGGATTCGTTGTTCTTAAAAAGTAAAAGTGATTTTAATATACAAGGAAGCTAAAATTTACATAACATGTGAAAGTAAAGAGTAAGTTAATGCTTTCATCTATTATCTTATTTAAAATGAGCTCCAGATTGAAAAAAAAAAAAAAATACGCATGGAGCATCGCAGATAATCACGTATTGATGAATAAAAGAGGTCAAAAATATCTATTATTCATGAGCAGGGTCGATAAATTCAAAGTTGTCTCATTCATACACATGCTGATGCTCTCCGCTCAATGGATAACTATTTAAATAAACAGCTATATGATCAACTTCATTTTAATTTTTCTATTTTAATATCATAATATTTAACACAGCACATAGGTCAATTTCATAAGTAACAGAAGGACAGTTCGTATGTTGTGAAGTTAAACAGCGCCTGAATAAAGCACCAGTAATGATGTCCTTAAAAGGACATTAGTCAGTCACAATAAAAAATTTTATACACAAAATCATCAAAAGTATACCTTAAATTGTAAGAAAATAAATTTTAACTTTCTCTAAGCTCCGGTAATGAGCATACTAAATTTGATATGTCTCAGTAATAGGCTCTCCTAAAGTTGACCACTTAAATATACAAACTTTTGACAAATAATGGCAACAATTTTTAAATGTATTAAATAATCAAGAAATAAATTTATCAAAAGCGTAATAGAGCAGTTTCACTTATTGAACCACTAGGTTTTATTTGTCATAAGTAACAAGTCTAACGGTAATGGGCCACAAGGGAATTCGTAACGGGCCGGGTGGTATCATTACTGGTTCTGATAAAAAATCAAAATTATAACATGTAGAAAGTCAAATCAAAGCATAAATTATGCAGCAAATTATACAACCTCAATTTACTAGGAATTCTTCATGTTATGCAAAATTGGAATAGTCAAGAAAACACAAAATCATTAAGTTAATGGATAAGTTTTACGACTTTTCAATACTAATTATGGTGAAAAAGAAACTTAAAAAACATTAAAATATCATTACATGATGTAAGTTCAATGTTATAAGTGAAAGACAAAACTTTCACACTCATCCATTCATAAATTAATTACATAAATGGCAGTAGTAATGTATCAATGATAGGCAGTAGTAATGTATCTGGGGGAAAAAAAAGGAATATTACATTGTCTATTTTATGTGAACTACTCGTAAAAATGTAAAAATACCGAAATTGTTTCCTTCTAAAGAAAACAATTTAAAAAAAAATAATCAAAAATTTTTAAAATGTTCACCTTTATGAAGAAATTAAAAAAAAAAAAAAAAAAAAAACAGTTGACAAAAACGAGTTATTATTGCACAGATTTTACTATTACGTTGCATATATGCGTTTTATGGGTGAAAAAGCCTCTTTATCAATGCATGACGAAATAAGTTTCGAGATTTAACACGAAGCTCTATAATTTCTACATCTTTAGCACAATGGTTTGTAAAACATTAAGCGTCAAAGTAGTTGTACAACATAAACTGATTAAAAGAGCATGAAAATTAAATAAATAATAAAACATGCCTCGCCCCGTTTTTTCTGAAGCTGATCATAACTTTTGTTTCACACGGACAAAGCATAAACCAACGAGTCTACATTTGCATACGAAAAAAAAGTTAAGATTCTACCAGTCTGAAACTTATTTAAAATTAAACTTCTATAGTAATTTTACTACATTGTAGAAACAGTAGATCTAAATTATGAAGAGCAGTTCCCAAACCTCACTATTTTCAATACACGGAGCATTTAACCCGGTAGTACTCCTCTTCGAAACCTTCTGTATAAACGCCTATAGTATTTTAACTAAAGGGATTTGAAAAAAAAAATTGTTGAGTAGTTTAAAAAAAAAAGTGTGAACGAGTGTTCTAACTAATTTGCTTTGATTCAATGGCGATATTGCTTAACAATTTTTTTAATAAAAACACTTAATTTATCCAATCTGCAGCCAACGTCTTTAAAATAGTATCGTGTAATAATCTGAAAAGGTATTTATTGAAAACACAAATCATAACACATTACAGTAGTGATATTCTTGTGTTATGTGAAGCGAGAAATATGAAATTCATCCGTAGCCTCCTACAAAGAAGCATTGATACCTTTGCCATGAGTGATCCCTGTTGTCCCATTATTTAGTTGTTTGTCCGTTATTGAATTTTATTAAATCTGATTTTCGCGGGGAAGGGGTTAAAAAGCATTAATTCAGGAAAATCATCACGAGCTGAAATGTTAAAGGAGAGAATACCGTATATAAAAATGCATTGCCTTTGTCGACAAAGAGGAAAAAAGACGTATTAACTGAAGGCATCATAAATTTGGCAAGAAACATCGCTGAAAACCTTCGTAACGCTATTAATCTTTTTTTTTTTTTTTTTCTACGTTAAAAAGTATTCACATTATTCAGTCAGCTTTATGAAAAGCAAAATTGCAAATTTTGTATTTTATCTGTATTTTTCCATTGTCATGAATTTGCCTGTTCGGAGGACTATCTGGACTGGGAAAACTTTGAGGCCATGGGGCACAAGATCTGCCGTCTCCATTGCCGTTTGACGAAGCAATCAGTTTTTTTTTAACATAAAACCAACTGATGAATTCACTTTACTTACCACTCCTGGACCGTCATTTTAGGGAGGGGACAATGGCTCTCTTGGCTTCGAGAAAATAATATATTTATTTGTATGTGAGCGACATCTTTTTATGCATAACTTGCATTCATTTTATAACCTTTGCCTCGCCCCCTGGTATTTTTTTTTTTAAAGTGACGAGCATATACAAGTTCAAAAAAAAAAAAAAAAAAAAAGACAAACAAATCATTACAAAACTTCCCTCTAGATGGCACTGCTAATTAAAGCGTGACTATGTAAGTCGGATTCCTAAGATCAAACACTCGCAATTTATAGGTCAAGCATTTTGTTTCGCATTCATTGAGGGGAAAAAAATCTTGAATCACAGTTTCCATACATTTAACCTACCTGATGTGGGAAATACTCTTAGAGAGAAACCATTAAAGACAGGGTGAGAACCTTTCACGCAGTTTGAATCCTCGCGCAGCTGGGGTCCCTAATGTTTTATTGTTCTCTTGTTAAACTATAGAAGCGGCAAATGTAGAAAACGACATTTTATTTATTTCTTTCTAATTATCTGTGAAACATTCATAGTTAATATTTTATGTTGCATCGGTTCTTTTTTCTGTCAGATTTGATGGATTGAAGCTATTTATAATTTTCCAGATTTATACTTCTAAGCGTATTTCCATACAAAATGCATTCATCTGTTTCATATATGCTTGAGTTAATCAGAAGTGAACGAATAAAAACGAACTCACTTGTCTTAAACTTATGTATGCTGGTGTTTCAAATACATAATAACAATCAAGTAAATTTTGGAAGAGAATATCCCTTTGTTACAAAATATCTCGGCTGAAAGTACTTTTTATTTTACGAATCTATAACATTAATTATATTTACACACTTATGTTATGTATTAATTATACCATTTATTTAAATTTGATAAATATAATGCATTCAATATTTTTTCCTCTCCTTCCTTTTCTAACATTTCAAAATTCACGTAAAATATTGCTATACAATCATGTTCCTTAATATAAAGCAACATTATATATATATATATATATGTGTGTGTGTGTGTGTGTGTGTGTGTGTATTAGGGTGGTCCTCATTTATATGGGAAAAATATTTTTTCGGAATTCAACAAGTGACGCCCCCTAGTTTTGTGACACTATAATAAAAAGTAACGTGTGTAAAATTTAAACTCGATCGGTCAATAATAACGTGCCCCTAGGACGTTGAACTTTAACACTTGAAAATTTTCTCACAAATCCTCGAGTTTTTATTTCAGATCCCGTACATCATTTCTCCTAGGTTTGAAAAATATTTTTACAGTGAGGTAGCACAAAAATTAATCTTTTTAATTACTTCATATCATCTAAAGATTTTACATATTGAATAAGGCTGAATAGTGATTTAAAAAACTTTACCTTAATCGTACGCTTTTCTCAATATATCTCAATCGTGGGCATTTTTTCCCGATAGTCTTGGACTGTCTGTAAAATAAATCGGATTTGTGACTCCTATTTGGCAAATTGACTGTGAAATTCTTCGATCAATTTTGCTCCTTTTTCAGTTGTATCATTCACAGCTTTCAGCATTTTAACCATATCTCTTCCCTTTAAATAGCTTCCTTTATTATTTTGCCATGAATCAGGATCAAATAGGAAGACATCTTTTGGAGTTTGTAACTAATCAAATAGTTTTATTGACTTGTAATTGAATCTATGAAGAGGAAGATTTTTACAATAAAAGTATTCGAAATCATCTACTGTTATCTGAAATTTTTATACAGTCACCAGACACGTCTTGCATTTTTTGGAGTACTCTTTTCCTATCTTCAATGTTAATTCTTTCATCCAATACGGACAAAGCTTTCATCTCCTAAATACCATAACTGATTTACGAATTTTCCAATCACTGCTTCTGCTGCATCATTTTGAACGCTGATAATTTTTTAGGCACATTATATTATTTAAAGGAGCCTAGATTGGGTGGCTGCGAAAAACCATATCTTCATACAGCATTTAACTGTAAAACAGCATTTACGGACTTTTTCTCCATGTAAGGTCAATTTAAATTGTTTCCTAAATACATAAATTTTCAAACAATAAATTCCTTTTGCCATCCATCTGGTTCAGGGATAAGCTCCATTTTGCCGAAAACATATCCCTGTAGGAAGGACTTCACCAGGAAATATTATTACAATTTATGAGAATTCTCTAACCTTTCTCACTTCCGCTTTTTACGAACAATAATATGTCATCAACTTCGTCTTTTAAAATTTAAGTGGTATGTGTACTTGATTGAAATGTTATAAGGTCTAAATGATGGAGATCTTTCCACAAAATTTTGAAGCAGTTAAATAATGGAATATCGGGTATAAAACTAAGAAAGGGCCATTCATTAATGAACTTTAGAATCTCTTGCGTCCATCTTGGTGCAAAGAAATGTTCCTCTTCCGCTTGGTTTGAAACGAGCGCAGAATAGCGGTATGCCTGACCAAGGCCATTGGTGTACATGTATCCTCTGTAACATGTAGAATGTTATAGATTGAAAGTGAGAGAATGGTTGGTCTGGAAGTAGCAACATCTATTGAGGTTTAAAATTGCTTTAAATATGAAACGTAAGAATATTTTTACATAAAAATGAGAAAATCCGCAATTTTTTCTTCGAAACTTAAAAAAGATGACCCTAGGGGCACGGGTTAATATTCATGGTTTGTCTTAAAATTTTGCAAGGATCATTTATTTGTATAATGGAACAAATTGAGGGGGCGTCGCGTAAAATATCTACAACTTCAAAAATAAGAACCACCCTAATATATATATATATATATATATATATATATATATATATATATATATATATATATATATATATATATATATATATATATATATATATATATACTTATTATATATCTTACCATTTATTTTAATTCTATAAAAAAATAATACTTTCTATATTTTTTCCTTTTCTTCCATTTCTAACGATTTAAAATCCCCTTAAAATATTGTTATACAACTATGTTCCGTAATATAAAGCAACATTAAATAAATATGTATATCTATTAGAGTAGAAGCAAATTCATAAGCGCAATTTGAGACACAACATTTGAACATACTACTCATAAATATTTAAGCCATTGTTTTTCTGACGAGTTCGAAAGAGTTTAAGAGCTATGTAACACTTATAACAAAATTTCAGGTACTAGCTTCAAGATCTAAATAATTCAAATTTCTCAAAAATAAAAGAGATCTTTATAAAGTTGCTTAGCCTTTTAAACTTCTCTAAGGAAGTTCTGCAATGTTAACTTTTCCCGACAAAGTAATTGAATGCTTTGATGCTGTCTAATCAAACGAGCAGTTTTTAATTATTTTCTATAAAATTTATAGACGATTATATACAATAATAAAACTTAACGGACATTGTAAAGGGTGTTTTTTTAGAAGTAGAGAACTTTTAGGTTCAATTAAAACACAGTTAAATGTTGTTAATTGCCATGAATGTTGCTTTATTCGAAAGATGATTCTTTGCCATTTTTATTTAAATATGATTTCTGGCATATGGCCACCTCGGCTTGCTCGGAGAAAGTCCAATCGGAAAGTTCAATTTTCTCACTTTTTGCAGCAATGGAGGCCGTATGTCAGTGGTAAAATGACCAATGTTCTCTTCCAAGCCGTCTATCCTCTGTGGCTTATCGGTGTAGACCAGAGACTTCACATAGCTCCACAAAAGGTAGTCTAGCGGTGTTGAATCTCATGATCTTGCAGGCCAATTCACGGGTCCATTACGCGAAATTATTCGTTCACCGAATGTTTCTTTCAATAAATCAATTGTGACACGCGCTCTGTGGCATGCTGCACCGTCTTGTTGTCTATTCATGATGAAATGGCAAACCAAACTGAACACAAAACAAGTGACAGCTATCAAAATGGCACACATATCAAACAGTGTTGACAACTTAAAGTTCTATACCTCTAAAAAAAACACCCTTTACTATTATAGACATTTTCTGTACGGACACTATTGACACTTTGAACTGACCATAAACGCTGCTTAGACAGCGAAAAAGAAAATCTCCAACGAATTACCATTGCTTTAATAAACTACCCCGCATACAATGCATGAATATATATATATATATATATATATATATATATATATATATATATATATATTTTTTTTTTTTTTTTTTTTTTTTTTTTTTCGAGTCTTCGAGATGAAGCCATTATGGTGTTCAAACACTGGGGAAAATATCGAGTCTTTTAAAATAACGAGGCATGATATAACAGTCTCAGGCTGTGTAATCCATGAAGCAGAAACTTCAGTGAAAATCACTTTGAAAAAGCATTTTATAAATTATCTTTGCACTGTCCAATTGTTTCAATATAAGACACCTAAAAACGCAGACTTTGAATGCATTTAACTAACTCAAATATAAAGATTTCTTAAGATCATTAAACTATTACAAGAAATTTCGTTCCGAGAAATTGGTTCCATAGCTCATCAACTTTTAATAGTTGTCAAAGTCCGACGTAAACTGCTATAATTAAAAAAAAAAAAAAAAACTATGAAAAGCTTCATTTATTTTAAATTGAAACTGGTGTTAAGAGCTTTATCAAAAATGCTTTCACTGAATATTTTTGAGACGCAATTTATCTCGAATTTTATTATTATTTTTTTTATCGGAACAATTTTTTTCCTGCACTAGAAGGAAAAAAAAAAACTTATTATTTAACTTTTGGATTGCATACTGCTTATTTTCTCATTAAATTATTCTCTTTATTTGTCATTAAATATCTTCTACTTAAAATCGACTGATGTCTTCTTGTCGTACAACTGCACTTAGATACCATTCATTAATTTGAATACATTACTCCATAAGATCATTTTGAATTAAATTTTTTTTACCCTCAAACTTTCAGTTAATTACCGTTTTCATTAACTAAAATAAAATACGTTATTTAGAAAGATAATAGATTGAACTCATTCCCTTTATTAAGGCATTGATTGGAGAAGACTATGAAAATTAGATGTATAGGATGTTTCAACGTCGTACAGAATGTTTGAAGCAAATGTTACATTTCTCCGGAATCAGTGATCCCAATAAAATGCAAAGTAATTGAGCTGCTTTTTGACAGCGAATGAGAATGTAACTGTCTTCACTATCAAAATCACTTTTTGGGGGAAAGTGTGAAAAGAGAAAATATTTTTCTTGAATAATATCACTCTATACTTAAAGTTCAGCTCTCCCTAAACTTCTCTTAATTAGGTCTAGTCTCTGACACTTGTCATTTTTTACAAATACAAATCAAATGAATTTTGAACATGTTAAAAAAGAGTCTACATAATTTGCAACGAATAGAGAGATTTTAGGACATTCGACAGATGATAATAATTTTACGCATAGTGGGCCGTGACTTTGCGTTTTTGAATGGAGACAAACGGTATATAACATCACCGTGAGATCATTATGAATGCCAGTTCGACAAAGGAATCACTTATGATTTGAAGAAAAACTACTACTATCCATTGTGTACGCTTATAACTTCACAAAATATTTCGCGTGATTCATCTCCAAGGTCTTTTCACTCGTTAGTCGAGTTCACTTCCTTTATATGTTTAGCTTAAGTTTTAAAATGTCTGCAGATGTCAAGTGTGACACATTCTTAAATTTTGTTTCATTTATAACCATTAAGTGTAACAACATCATTTTTAAGCACTCAAAGTCAGCTAAAATTATAGATTTTCAGTAATTTTATAGAGTCTTGCACTAATAAGAAAAATCAATTAAAAAAATACTGCAGATTTAAGCACAAAACTTTTTAAATTTTGATCCTCATTTCAATACCTTTTTTTTCACTGATAGTGTTAATACACTTCTATGTGTGCGCCTTTCGTTGCTCTAAGAAGGTTTAGGCGTGCACTAACGCAGCGGTAACTTACCTTTTGATATAAGCCATCACACTGGAATTGACACTATGTGTAAAACCCAAAAGTTATGGAACGTAAATCCTCAAAACCCCTTCTTACCGCAGCCCTGGGAGTCTTTTCTTTCATAGATGGGAAAAAGAACTTGCTGACATACGGATCAAAATAAAAAAATAATTATGCATAAAACTTAAATAGCTTTTATTTAATAAACTAGCAGTACCCGCACGGCGATCTCCGTGCTAAGAATTTAAAGGAAATCCATTGAATAAAACAAATCCACGCCCCTTCTCCCCTTCTGATGTGAAATGATCATTTTTCTTCAACTGAAATGCGTACACACTTCTTCAAAAAAAACCTATTAAAGTCTCTTGGGAATTTAAAACTATTTGCCAAAACACTTAAAAAGATTAACAGTAGCTTTAAAACTCAAAACAATCCTTCAACTGTATAGTTCATCGCCTAACGCGCCAAGCAACCACGCTACCGTAACTCTGCCCTTTAGCGAGTGAAGCGTTTCTATTTTCTGCAATTGAAAATGTTTCAACAAATAAACAATACTATAATAAAAACGTCATAAAGAACAATCGCAATTAAATAATACGACAAATCAAATTATTTACTTAGATAAGTAATTTTCTTCAACTATAAGAACAAAAACAAACGCTGAAGAAATAAGAACAACGAAACCCAATAGAAAAATCCTACAAAATGAAATTATGTACTTGAATATCGAAAAAAAAATGCATTAAAAATTAGTTCGCTGACCACAACAGTTAGCCTTTATAAACACCCAGTATTTTAATTGAAAAATATCCTGTAAAACTACATAATACGTTGGTAGCAATCAACTCCAATGATTTAAAAAATAAATAAATAAAATAAACAGAAACGTTGTGCGAAGGTAATACGGAACCTCTTTTTTTATGAGTGAAAATTTACCTACCCCATAGTTACATTTTCACTCACTCTTTACTTGCTTTTAAAAAACATGTTCATTTTTTTTTTGAAAAACAAAACCATCTAAACTCAGTAACCAACCATAAAATTTTTACGTTCCCAATCAGGCACGTAGCTAGGATTTTGTTAAGGGGGGGGGGTCCAAGGTTGCTCGATCTTTAAAAATGGAAGCATGCTAAATCAGAAGCATTAACTGTTAATTGTATAAATTGATACTATTCCAAACAACTAATAAGTATGATAATTAGATTAATTAAGTAATGATGTGATATAAATATGATAATTAAAGCTTTGCAATATATTTGCTTTCAGAAAAAAAAAAAAAAAAAACCCATATTTATTTTAACTACATTATCAACTGTCTAACTCAATAAATGCTCCATAATTCCCCACTCCTGACTGTTTCGAATTGGATTTTGGACAGCATTTAATGCTTCTATGGACGAAAATATCGCCAAGGCTCATTAAAGAAAAGCTCGAAATGTTTCTTAATTCATTTAAATTTTTAGAATTCATTCAGCGATAAGAAATGGAATGATATTTCCAATCTTCATCTTTTTTTTTTATAGTATTTTCATATAAAAGCTTAGGAAAACATTATTAAAGCCGTTCAAACAACTAAAATACATAGAAAGTGTCATTGCTCGTTAATAAGTATTTTCTTCTGATGTATTGCTAAAATAGATATCTAAGGATCAGTTATGGTATTTACGATGAATTAAGTTAAACAATAAAATTTCTTTGTCAAAATTTTGAAGAAAATTTGAATGATAATTTATTTAAAAATACTATTTTTTAGGCCGTCAAAGGTATTAAACATTTTTCTTGGACATTTTCTATTTTAGGAGTTTCGCATGCAGAGTCATTTAAGGGTGATAAGAGGAAGTATTACTTTTAGAACTTTGGAAAATGAATAAATACACTTACGAACACGTTGTATATACATAATATTTTTATGTATAGTCTTTACCCCTCTTCAGGAAAACAAATGAACAGAGCTATGGATTTGATTTAGTTTATTCAGCTGATTCAAAACAACTTCTGTGCAAAATGTTCCATTCTAAATTTAAAATTTCAATTTAAACAACAACTGTAAGGAAATGACCGATAGTAACAGTAATGAATCATCACAACAAAATTTGACACTCTAGTCCTAGTTATTTTACTAACAATATGGAAATATAAAAATTTTAAATTTCTACATTTGGCGGTAGTCATCCGATTTCGATCCTTTAGGAGTTAATCTTTGCCCTATTTGTGATAATACGGCAGCACCAAAATTAGATATACTGTAAAAAGCTAATCATATTTCGGTGACAAATATAAAAGGTTTATCGGTAGTTTGAAGACTCAATTAGCAAACATTTTGCTGTAAGTCTTCAAATGTTATAATCTAAATGTTTAAAAGAAGACAAATCTCTTGTAAAAACTCTAAGAAAAGTTGTAAATTAAAAATCTAGATATGATTTAAATTGATATTTTGAAATTATATAACAACTAGAAAATCGCCCGTCAAGATATGATGGATGAAAATTGATTCCACATTTGAATGAAGAAATTGCCTGTTTGGTGACATTTTGATAGTTGATATTTTAAACCCTAACTGCAGTGGATTAACCCTAAGCTTCAGTAAATAACGTTCATTGTTGACCACTTTTTCGTTTCTTTAGTGCCCTAAAATGACAGTCTCACCAGTAAAACAGTTAAGTTACTGGATCCAGTTCAGCCTTGTTACAATAAAGCCTTTCCCTGCATTTTAAACATTACCAAAACATATTATCAAATTATCATGGCATGGAGCGAGTTTCATTGTTGATGAGGTCAAGAGAGTTACTCGATCATTGGCTGTTATATATATGAGGATAAGAACAACAACTATTATTCTTGCATTCGGAGTCTACTTGTGCTTTTTAACCATGAATGTACAGATACTTGTAAAATAATTCTTAAATACAAAGAAGTCAGTAAATAGCTATCAAAAAATTTGCTAAATGAAGCATATGCACGAATATTATATAGTATTTTATTCGAAAAATGGAACTAGAAGATAGAAGAAAATATATATTTTCAGTTAAACTAATTAATAACTTTTCCTTTTGACCTCGTGAACACAATTCAGTTAGTATTTTAAAATAATGATTTAAAAGAATTTCTTTGTGAAATATATATGTATCTTTAAACGTATACATCTTTACACATGTGTTAATCATTCCAAACTTAAAACTAAAAAAATCAAACACATCCAAACTTTTTTTTTAATTGAATTTCTTTGTTTTTTTAAACTTTGATATCACTGAAATCAATTTTGTTATATTAATATTAACCTTTATTTATTCATCTTTTTTTTTACTACCCCCCGATACATTTTTTTTTCCCTTTTTTATAAATCATATATAAAAACGCAACAGATAAAACATACGCAAAAATTCTAGTTCTTTTCGGTACATTTCTGCTCAGAAAGAGTGAAAGAAAAAAAATCTGTTACCTTGTGATGAAAATGAACTAATATTCAGAACGAATTTCCAGACATTAGTTTCATGGTTGTAGAAAGGCAATCTACAACCATGTTGTAGAAAGTCATTTACAACTTTTCTTAGAGTTTTTACAAGAGATTTGTCTTCTTTTAAACCTTTAGATTATAACATCTGATGACTTAGAGCAAAATGTTTGCTAATTGAGGCTTCAAACTATCTCTAAACCTTTTATATTTGTCACCGAAGGATGATTAGCTTTTTACAGTATATCTAATTTGGGATCTAATTTTAGTGCTGCCGTATTATCACAAATAGGGCAAATATTACCTCCAAAGAAAAAGGGTAGAAATTTAAAATTTTTATATTTCCGTATTGTTAGTAAAATAACTAAGTTTAGAGTATTAGATGAATGATAAAAGTTTCGAGCTTTCGGGACACAATGATATAAGTAATTCATCATTGTTACGAATGAAAATTAGAAATGAAATAAATTGAATTGATTGGTTAAAAAATGAAATGATATTCGATGCTATTTTTGTCTGAATAAATTTTTAAATAAATAAGAAACGCATAAATGACAATGCATAAAATTGCTCCTATTGTTAAAAAAAAGAAGAAAAAAATCACATTAAAAAGAACTGCAATACAACTTACCCAGTGGGGGTTGGCTAATTTTTTCTTATGTGTTTATGATTTTGCTCCTGATTTTTCCCTTTAACTTTGGAGGAAAACATTCGTGCAACCGACCCATACCAATGGCAGCGAATGAGAAAGGGAATGTGCGACCTAACCGAGTTCTGCACTATCCAAGACTCTAGGAGCCTTAGGCACCTTCTAAAAAGACTATATTACAAGGGCGGCTGACCCCACTGTCGCTTTCCTCCTTGTATGACCTTCCCGCAAAAACATTCCTACAAATTTCCTGTCTGCCCAGGGTCTTCTGTCTGCCTGTCTCCGACATTTTCATCATTGATGACTCTCATCAAGCTTTCGTTAACAATAAATGTTTGCTTACGAGCTGCCGGCGATTTCCTTGCGGGGAGGGGCACTACGAGTGTCTCCTTTTTCGGATAGCTGCTGGAGATTTTCTTGCGAGGCAGGGGACAAAGATAAAATGTCTCTTTTGGTCAGGTCTGCGTCGCGTACCGATTTGGACGTTTTGTCCGGATCCCGTCGCGTACCACGGGTTGAAGACTTCTGTCCCTCCCCCCCCCCACTCCCAGAGGTTCTGTTGTTTTGAACTAAACTGAATGTGAGAAAGTTGTCGTTTAAAAAAATATTTAGGGCAAAAGAATTTTTTATTTATTTATTTATTTTTTTTTTTGGAAAATTCTGTTTATATAAGTGCAGGGGGACAGTGACCTATCAGGAAGGGGGGGTCCGGACCCCCTGGACCCCCCCCCCCTTGGCTACGTCCCTGTCCCAATTTAAGCTAGGAATAAAAAACATTTATTTTCACAAACGCTGAAATCCCGTTTTATATCCTCGAAGACACTTTTCGATTTTGGAAGCAGATCAAACTGTAAGAGTGTTGCGTTTGGTATTTAAAAAATAGTACTCCCCTTTATCCAAAAATAAGTAAACAAAATGAAACGAAATAAAATGTTTAAAAAATACTTCAAAAGACAGTGCAATGAAACATAAATTCGAAAAATCTTAGATTCAACTAAATTTTAATTTTACGAATCCACAGGACATTAAGAGAAATGTTTGGCATTGAAAATACTGGACAGCCTTTCAAAACTACGTTGATAGCCGAAACCAAGCATAAATAAACAAGATGTTTTGTCACTTTTATTTTTGAGTGGGACGTCTAAACTTAAAACGTAAGAGACTTACTTACTTCATGCCCAAGCTGTGAGCCCTAGATGCCCAAGTTATTGCTTTTGTCGATTGGTGCAAAAATCGGCAAAATTAATAGCTTGGGCATTAAAATTCAGATAGTCTGCGGAAAAAACAAACATATTTTTGGAAAATACTTCACAAATAAGCGTGATAAGTACTAAAGTCTCGAGGAAAAAAATCCCAGGGGCAGCAAAATGAACAACAACAGCAAAAAAAAAAAAAAAAATAATAATTTGAATTTTGTCATCTTCAATTCAAATTATGTTTTTCGCAATCACGAGTGTGTGTTTGTATGTGTGCGAGGGGGCGGGGTATGTGTATGTGTGTGTAAGCATATGTGTTTGTGTCTGTGTGCAGGTATGAATGTGTGGGCAGTTGTGTATATTTGTAGGTGTCTGTGTGTATGTGTAGGTGTCTGTATGCATGCGTGTGTGTATGTGTTTGTGTGTGTATATAGGGGTATATGTGTGTCTGTGGTGTTTGTGTATGTGTGTGTATGTGTTTGTGTGTGCGTGTGTGTTGGTGCGTGTGTGTGTAGGATATGGATGCAACCTGGAGACGGTTTTCGCTAGAGGAGCAGCATCGTGAGGCCGGCCGACGCGACGGGTGGTGCTGGCAGACGGTGGCGCCGCGCCGGTGGGAAAAATGATAGCACTCCAAAAACAGTCAAATGAAAGCAATAAGCAATCGTAATTGCTCAAAAAACACCGTGGTTAACTTCTAAATGATAATTTAATTAGGATAGAAGAAAAGAAGAAAAATTAAAATATAATTCCAAAGAACTTGATTCGGTTACAAAAATTACATCGCATTAATCAAAAAAAAAAAAAAAAAAAAAAAAAAAAAAATGAAGAATTATCAATCCTATTTGCGTTATAACTCATGGATCCATTAAAAAGTGCATCGAAAGAAATATACCATTACGAACGTTATTGGTTAAAAAACCTAATATTTAAGTAATGAATAATTTTGTACAGTAAAATACGAAGGTGAAACTAATGATAAAAACTGCTGATAGCTGTTTGAAACCTTAGAAATCTACCCAAATGTGTGAATCGGAAAACTTTTATATCATTGGACCACTATATTTTTACGCAACCGAAGAAGGGGCAAACACATCTGCTACCGCGACATCGTACTCCATTCTATTTCCCCCCAAATGTTATTAAAAACATAAGTAATTATTACAGATCGACGAGATAATACGACTGCAAGATTCGAACAGTATCTCGCAGTTCACCCGTTTATCTTTTACTGAATTAAGAATCAAATTATCTGAATTTACCCAGTGGTGTAGCTACACTTTCTGCCGCCCTTGGTGGTTCCTCAATTTGCCGCCCTTTTGATGAGAAATAGTTAATACATTAAAGAGTCAAAAGTATTTTAATAAGATTTTAATAAAAAAGGAAAGAAACTTAAGCATTTTCCTTCTTATTTTTCTTGCAGAAGAGAAAAAAAAAAAAGAATTCATAGTCCCTCTGAAAAATTCCAAAATGTAAATCAAAATTGAGAATTTTTCAGGCAATTTTTAGTGACGGATATAGAAAAAAGAGGCTTGGAGAGCTCCCGCTATTCTTTTTTTTTTTTTTTTTTTTTCTAAATTAAAATTAGTTTTATGCTTTATTTGGTAAAGCTAGAAGGTTGGAACTTCTCAATGATTTTTTTTCCGAATTTGAAGTGTTAAAATGGCAATTTTAGGCTATCTTTGGATACTTGAATATATTGGGGAAGGTTCAGGGGCACTCTGTCCGGAAAGTTTTTCAACTAAACTAAAGAACACGTAAATGTAGGCTGTATCTAGTGGTGTAAGGACCTTCCCCAACTCAAGCAAAGACCCTCAGGAATTTGTTGGTATTGAAGTTTTAAAAACTCAATATTAGGCTAAAAGATGAGATGTGAAGGGTTGGGTGGGCGTAATCCCCCCCCCCCTTGGAAATATTTCCAGACTCATTCCCTGAAGGGATAGAAAGGTTTGGTTGCTCTTCCCAAAAAATGTGACATTTATTGAGTGTTTAACAACGCAATTTTAAGCTATTTTCGGTGGGTCCAAATTCTCCGGACTCAAAACACATTTTAAAACTATCTTTGCCAACGTTAGACAGCGAAAAAGGGGGGTGGGGTTGAAAATGGAGCCCCTCAAAACTCTGTTTAAGGCTATGTTTAGTTAAGTTAATTGAGAAAGGGATGGTAAGTGGCTCTCCTCCGGAAAATTTCCAAATCAAAGTCCTGAAAATGCATTTTAAGCTTTGTGACAGTAGGAAGGAGCGTAAATGTCGGGGAAATTTTCCTAATAGGGAAGTTTTCGATTTTTCAATTTTATTTTTATATGATAGAGTAACATGTATGAACATCATAGGTGAAAAAATTTTTGCGATACGATAAGTAGTTTTTTTTAAATTAATTTTTAAAGTTCAAGCGCCTGTGACGTCAGATGGCATAGGAAGTGACGACATGCGCCTTCCGGTAGGGCAGAAGCCGAAGGTCACGCATTCGACTTCGCAGACGAAACGTAAAAGGCTTATCTCCTCGCATTTAACTCCTCGCGTTTCTGGAACATTAAACCTCTCATCCTCTCGGAAATATTCGAATATCCTCAATGATGTTACATGAGGAAGATTATTTAGATTGTGCTTTAACGAATCCGGTCTCCATAGTGTGTTCAAAAGGATTATTTAATTTCTAAAAAATAAAAATATCAGCGCGCTCAAAATGTTCCTAGCGAAAACAAGGAATCTTCGGCGGAAGGCTGCCCATTCGCGCCCTGTGACGTAGGCTAGTGACGTTTCAGAAGCGCGCACTTTTGCGCGTGGATTTTTAAAAAATCATTAAAAATCAACCACGGTGTTTTAAAATTCGGCGATGGGGAATTTTTTAGTTTTGAGGGTAAATTAACAATATCCAATAGCCAAAATATGAACATTTAATAGGTTGCAACTTCCCTATTTAACGTTTTAGAAAAGCGAATTTAAGGTCAATTTGGTTTCTCAAAGGGAATTATATCTCCCTCTTGGATCCGTGCTTGAGCGAATCTTTTTAATGTTGACCAACTCAGAAGTTGCCACCCAGGGTAAGAGTAAGTCCCCCTCACCTCCCCTTCTCTAGATCCGGTACTGCTATATTACCGAATTTGGATGATTCTCGTTTTCACTGATAGAGGGCGATAAGAAAAAGTGGCCCTTTTTACATTCGATTAACCAAACTGTGACTCATAAGAAAAAGCTTGTATCAAAAATCATTACTTTTGATCTAATGTGAAAGGCTTTGCCTGGACATTATTTTACTGATTAAAAACCTTTCTTTAAAATGAATGACTAAATGTGAAACTCATTGTTTAAAGGAATTTGTTGATATAAAACAGTAACGCAAGCAAGTATTTTTTGAGTAGTGAATAAGTTTTTATAAAATGAACATAAAATTCATTCGGTCCTGATGAAAATTTCGTTATCAATTACCAATGAAAGCAATTGTTTAAATGCTATCCTGAAAATGAGCAAGAAATCACCCACCATTTAAGACCTCCCTTTTTTTACTCTTGTTGTCACTTTCCCTTCAAAAATCAGTGTTTTTTTTCCTAAAAGTAAGATGATTTCAAAGGAACTTTCTGAAAATCAAGGTGTAGCTTCATCATATAACGAGAAGGTTATGAAACTTATTGTTTCCATATTAAACTTATTGTTGCAATAGTTAAACTTAACTGTAAAAAAAAAAAAGACATGGTCTCTTGACTTTACACTGCCACCTCCCTCAGTCTGTAGCTTCAAAGTAAGAAAGGGAAAAAACAAACAATAGTACTGAGATGCCCACATGAAAAACACATGTTTTGTATTAGAGTAATTTTATTATCATAGTCGTACCAAAACCTTACAATTCGAAGAACTCTTTTTTTCCCCCTCCAGTAATAGAAAAAGCATGATTTCCTTATTGAAAAACGCGTTGAATTTTTTCGCTGAAATTGCCGCCCCCCAAAAAGCGCCGCCCGGGGCGGACCGCCCCCTCCGCCCCTCCCTAGCTACGCCACTGAGTTTACCGCTGCCGGTTAAACATATGTCAGTTATTGTAAAAGCTTCACAGTAAGTTGTGTGCTTGTAAATACGACTACGTACAATAAAAACCTAAGAGTATATAAAAGTGCGAATGACAACAAAATAAAAAAATAAGCTGCGCAACGTTTCGTTTTTCTTCCTTCTTTTATTATGCTTTTTTATTTGTGCTTTCCTTGTTGTATTATTTCTCCACATATCTCAGGCATATGATGCAACATCAATAATTTTTAATATAAAAATAATTCTTATATATAATTAAAGCGAACCAAAAGCTCATTGTAATACAAACAGTGTTTGAAATATACGCAATCTGAATAATGATTTCTAGTTGAGCAAAGAACCAGGCCACAATGTTCAAAAACTTCTTCAAATGTTCTCATTTGTATAATTTTCACGTACTAATGAATCTCTTCCTGTGGCAATGGTCAGAAAAAGAATTAAGTGGGCTGGGCGTGTAGGAAATTCGGATCAACAGCAAAAGTTCGCAGCTTCCCACAAGACTTGGAAATTATACATCTAAGTTGAAGTTTTGATATTACGCAGCTAAAGGGTGGATATTGTAGACAATTATTCACGTATCAGGCTAAGGTCTTTGAACTTTCTTGCTTTCGATAAGGAAAAAAAACTTATAAACACACGAATGTTTATCTCGGAATTGGTTTAATTTCATAGTTTTTGCACATATATGATGTTTTTAGAAGCATAATGAGTTTGTTAAATGTAAAGTTTTTTCACGATGAGAATTTAAAGTTGACGTCCAAGAAGTCAAAAACCTGGTTAGAAAATTGTGCATGAATACGAAATCAAAGTAAATTCAAATGTTTACGCAATAACAAAATGTATAAAATGACATGGAAATGGCCCCAAAACAAAATAATATTAAAATTAGCGAGTATTGTAGTGCAAATAAGTCAGTAGATAAGTATGCAAAGAATTTAGTAGTGAAATTTAGTCTCTTATTTTCCAATTCGTTACAAACACTAAGTTAATTAAATTTTACCATTAATATTTTTGGAAAAATTAACCTGCAACTGCTGCTCAAATTTTATGTTGGATTTTCTCTTTTTTTTTTTTTCATTTTCAATGGACGTAATTTCATAGTTGGGAAAAGCTTCGTAATGTCTAGGAATCACACTAATAAAAACCTCAACTTTAGGAAAACCATCATGCCGTGATATCATTCATCCGTTATGCAATTTTCGGTGTACATTATTGTGTATATATATATATATATATATATATATATATATATATATATATATATATATATATATATATATATATATATATATATATATATATATATATATATATATATATATATATATATATATTGTTATGTCCTTAACTAAAATGTTTGCATATTTAGAAGCCAAAAGAAAGTAAGATAAGCGCAGTGTCAAAGAAATAATAATTTTAAAATAAAATTGGTAATCTTATCAAAGCCAATTGAACTATTTATCAATTAAACTATTCAAAAGCATAGTCTAAAAAGGCAAGTAATGCAGAAATAATGTTCTACTTAAATTTGATTAACGTTCTTAAAAGTATTTTCTTTCCTTGAGAATAGTACATAATTTTTATCGATGACGATAAAATTGAAAGTCGAATGAGAAAATTAATTTATAGATTGTAAGAATGGAATATAAAGAATGTAAAAATAGCCAATCATAATGAACGCATCCATAATTAAAATACATGATTGGGGAAATTCTTTAGTAGTTTATATGGAAATAAAATGACTTCGTGAGAACAACAATACCAACAAGTTATGAGCTAATTTAGTGTTGATTTTATGGTTCGCCGAGAACACAGAACGGGTGTAATGCAGATCTTATTCTAATTTAGAGATATATTTCTGCTTGCTAATTGCAACCTTATGTTTATGACGCAATAAAACCTTTTTTTTTTTTTTTAAATGTTAATGGCATGCGTGAGTGTAGTCATATCTATAAGTAACAGGGATATCAAGAACATTTTCCTTCAAATGATTTACTGTTCACAGCAGATGATAATCAATAAATCAGGAGCTATTTTCAGATATTTATTTATTTCCATTGGTTCATCTTCAGTCTCGCTCTCTTGATCTCCAAGGAGATATGCTCGGTTGACACAAATTCATGGAAAAGGCGTCAGGAGAATGAGAAAAAAAAAGTGAATTTCGTAACAGTTGAAATCTTCTGAGTATTTATTATTTGCCAAATTGTTTGGATGTTATCGGACAGCAACTATTGAGACACTCACTATAATAGTTACAAAAATCTATAAAAATATCTAAAAATTAGTTTAGGAAATGTATGAAATTAATTAATGAATCTAATGCATTATATTCATGCTTCATACCCAGTCAAATTCCCACAGCTTATGTTCATTGTGCTCTATACATTTAGGAAGAAAGTGCTGTTTCAATAATTACCTGATCATCATTGTGATAACATTTAGTAGGAAAAAGCTTTTTCAATAATTACATGATTATTGTTTGCAGCCTCAGCTTGTTATTGTCATTTACAAGGGCATAAAGTGAAAGTTTCCTGTATAATTATATATATATTTTTTAATTTGTACAACTCAAGGAATCTCTCCTAGGTATTATGTCGTACGTTCATGCATATGTGATTTGGTCGTGATGTACAAGCAATATACGTTATTAATACTTTCAAATCTTTTACTTTCAAACACTATGATAAAAAAACAATACTTTCTGATAAAACCGTGGAAGTTCTGTAGAGAAAAAAAAATAATATTTAATTTTACGCTAGAAGGAAGGAGAAACAAAAGCCAAAAGATTTTAAAATTTTCTTTATTGAGAAGTGAAGCGAAATTTTATAGAAGTTCATGTAAGCGAACTTTAAATCTGTATTTTGCGTCGCACGCTTCTCAGTTTTGCAATTAATATGAACGGTAAAACATCTAGCTGTAAAGAAGAAATATTTTTATGTTTGCTTCTTAACTGTGTGAAAATACAATAAACTCAGTTTATTACGCTTAAACAAGCATAACTTAAGAAGCAATTAGAAAAAAAATAGCGAAGTGTAAGAATATAAATAAAATCATCATTTTATGAAATAACGCTGAAACATAATGGTGCAACAAAAGCACACTGGTAGCATTTCTGTGTGCTAACCTCTGTGTAAAAAAACTTATCAATAAAAAAGCTAAAATGTATCTCTCAAATAGAACAAAAAAAAAGGGGGGGGGGGGTATAACTATGATGGTAAAAAACTGCTTCTTAGCTACACAATATTGAAACTATCTCAGATTTTTGAAACCTGAACAATGAAAAAAAATTATTAAAAAAAAAAAAAAACAAACAAACGGAAAGGATTTTGAAAATTCTGTTTTTTTTTTTTTTTTTTTTTTTTTTTTTGAGCAATCACGATTGCTTATTGTTCTCACTTGACCGTTTTTGATGTTCCGGTTCCTTTTTCAGCTTGGACCAGGCCTGCAGCACCACCGTCCACCGGTGGCGGCGCGGCTGGTCCTGAGCACTGTCCCCCGGAATCCACTTTTGCTGGGAGCTGGCGTCCATTTCCTACACACACATGCTTGCACACAGACACAAACACATGCCTACATACACACACACACGAACGCCTGCACACACACACGAACGCTTACACACACACACACACACGAACGCCTACACACACGAACGCCTACACACACACACGAACGCCTACACACACACGAACGCCTACACACACACACGAACGCCTACACACACACACGAACGCCTACACACACACACGAACACCTACACGCACACGCACGCACACACTACACACTCACACACATGCATACATACACTTACGCACCCACACACATGCGCCTACACAAACACACACGCTCGTGATTGCGAAAAACATAATTTGAATTCAAGATGCCAAAAATTCAAATTATTATTTTTTTTTTATTGCATAGATCACGTCTTTCACTTCGAAACTGAAAAATAAGAAAAACAGAAAAATAAATAAGATTAAAATTAAGTTTCTAAGACATAATGAGATGTAATTAATGTTGTATTTTACATCGCATCAATTAAAAAAACGAAAAATAGAAGAATAGATAAATTTTATATCAGATCATACTACACTGCGAGAGTTTGCTTCTATGCAAAAGAAAGTTATGAAAGAGAATAAAATATTGAGAAAATTCCGTTCAACCATGTAAGAACACATTGAATCATTGCAGGTAAATCGAGAGAAAAATAAAGCAGTGATCAAGTTTTCAAACCACATACAAAGACCGAATTTACACAATAACAGTGGTCACTTAAGGAGAACGAAGTTTTCTATCATCGAAGTGAAAATCCTGTTTTTCGATAGCCCGATAAGGCAACTTATTACTTCTCCACATTTAAGGTTAATTAAAGCACAGTTCAATGCTTTCCAGTGGAAGGATGGTTACTAGAAAGACTGAAAGATTCTAATTTCGCCGAAAAAATATTGGAGCGTGATTCACGGTCTGCAGAACAATTTAATTAACTTTTTATTTTGACAACAGAACTCCTATTACGAGAAGACCGTACTAAATTTCCTCGAAGACTTATCCGTAATGTGACATGAAATTTGGGCATGTGTAGTGAAAGGGAGATTTCTAATTGAGCTGCCGTAAAGATGCTTTTACAAAACAATTGAGGCGGTGAGAAGCAAAGGGATGTAAGTGGACAATTTCGAGTTTGGAGTAAAACGAGTTTAAAGATAACGTTCTAGGTAGGCTTCCATTCATTTTTTCCCCCTAAATCATGCTGTCTAGTACCATCTCTTGTCCCAAGACAAAGGAGGGGTTCCCCTACTATTTGTACTGGTTATCTCCAAATTTTTAATTTTGCCACTTACGTCCCTTTGCTTCTCACTGCCTCAATTGGACAGTGAAATCAATTTTCTTGTTTAAGATTTTCCATACAACGAAACATCAAGTGCAACAAACTAAATTTTTCAATCTCCTATCAAAGAAGTTGATTTCGAAAAATCACTAGAACTTTTGTGCAAAATATCATCGATAATTTCCGTGCATTATTTTTATATGCACTTGAAAAATTGTCCGCAAATTGATATAAAAATTTGGACATAGGTAGTGAAGGAGAACTTCTAATGATGCTGCTGTGAGGATGTTTTTACAGAACAACTGGGCACTGAAATCGATCTTCTTGTTAAACATTTCTCATGATGTAACGAAGCTTAAAGCGAATCAAACTAAATTTTTTAATCTACAATAATCATAGCTTCTTATAAAAAATCATTAGAGCGTTTATGCAAAATATCATCAATAATTATTTGTTTGTATAATTATTTGTTTAATCAAAAGGCTTTAAAATAAGGCTTATTGAGAAAAAAACACGTTCAAAACGATATAAATATATTGCATTACGAAGAGTTTTTTTACTCTAAGGTTAGCAGACAGAAACATAACCAGGATGCTATTGTTTCACCATTTTTTTCAGAAAACACACAGGAGCGTACTCTTTAACCTTATTTGTAGTATACTCTGAGTACATATTTTTGAAATCAATAGCGCGATTGATATGCACGAAATGACAAAGTCATATTAGATATTAGGCGCGATATTACTCATGATTCAATCAATCTATTTTTCTCCCCGTTTCAACCAAATTGAAACACATATTGCTTTCTTATTAATTAAACCATTTAAAATTTCAATGTTTCTTTCCTTCGTCTTTTCTTTTCTTTTCGGTTGTATGTGTGTGTGAATAAGGAGAAAGTTGAAGCAAGCAAATGTGTTATTCCTTGGCAATAGCCAAATTCAGTAACTAAATTACTTCTTTATGGATACAAAACTCCTCCAAGCAAGTAGAAAAATGTTTTTCGAATACCTCCAATCTCTCCCAGTTAAATTTTTTCATTGCGGTCTTCTTACTGAAAACGTTTTAGCAAGTTTGAAACGATTAAAATAAGTAAAATATTTCAAAAGATTCAGTAATTTACATAAGAGCCTTTCAACATAGTCTACAAACAGTAACATAAATAAACACTGAGCACAAAATGTTTTCTTGTAAATATTTTCCTCAAAACTCCTGCGTTTATAAAACGTTTCATTGAATATAATTATTTCCCTCTACACAAAGACTGATCATTTATCACAACCGAAACGAAAATACCAATTAAGCAATAAATGCCCACTTAGATTTTCAACCTAATGAAAACGCTAAATTTTTTTGAGGAATTCTTAAATCTTTTATCTAAGAAAAATATATGTACGTAAATACCCGATTCTTTTTCAAGGTACTCATAAAGACATAATGAAATTGAATGTTTAGAATTCAAAGCTGAATAAAAGATCTTTTAAATTTTCTTCACGTAAACAGTCACGTTAACGTTTTAAAGCCAGAAAATAAAAGTATCAGCAATTTCACTACATTAATCGGAGAAATTATGTCTCAAGGTAAAATCAACAATGGTTTTGTCTGAGCAACTATTTCGTGCTGAAAAAAGTCGTGAGTGTTTTCGACTCACAGCAAAATTTAAGTCTGTTTTAAAAAAGCCCCATTTCGTTTTTTGCTTAGTTCTCTCTGCAATATGTATTCAAGGCACAATTTTATTTCTTTTAAAAGGTAATATTATTAGAATATGGTTTCTTTTTCAGCATTTTACAGTAATATAGAAAGATTTGAGTTTTGCGGGGTTTTTTTTTTTTTTTTGCATGATTCAAAAGTAAGTTTTTTTTTTTTTAAGGTAAAAAAGTTTTGAGTAGTTCCCTCGTTTTTTCAAATAATGGTTGTGAAATCACAGACGTCGCAGCAAGAATGGGATAGCTCCACTTAAACTCGTCAAACTGTTTAGTCGTTTTACATTTTAGTACTTTTTTCTAGTTTTTAGTTTTATTTATCGATTTATTTTTTGAATGGAAGGTTTTTGCAACTATAGTTTTAATATCGGCCGTAACTCATAACAAAACTTAGCTGGGTCTGATTAATATTTACAATAATGCCCTTTATTTTCATCACTTATGTTTCACCAACAGATGGAAGATAGAACAAGACTATTTTGTGGTTTAAAGCAGATCCATTTAAGTTAAGTTTTCCCATAACGATAAACATAGGTCCAGTTAGTTATTAAACATTTCCTACACTCCTGAAAATACGTAAAACCCTCGTTATTTGTATTCGGGTTTTCTAACATGAAAAATACGCAAGAGAATTCTTTGTGTGCATGAAGAGAATCGATTAACAGAATTTTCTTTTACATAACGCTATTTTGAAATTTTAAGCTGTAATTTTAGAATAACGAGTTCATTTGGTAAGTATATCAGAAAATCTTCTTCGAATAGACTCATCAGAATAATTTCCAAAACATAACGCTGAAATTAAACATCCCTTTTTCATGAACCCTATCATTTCAAAAACAGAAATTGCACAAAAATGTAAAAAGATGCGAAGTAACGTTGTTGGAATCTTTCTGAACGGCATACAATTACGCAAGCAAGTAGCCCGTTTCAAATCAATGAAAAAAATCTTTTATCCAATTTTAGCAATATGTGAGTTATTTCTTGTATTTCCATGATGCCTGTTCAGTTTCGAAACAGTTGATAGAATAATATGCAAACAGTCCTGCCTCCAGTATAGTTATAAACACTCATTTTTACTTTACATCGCAGAGAACAAGATTGACGATTTTATTAATTTACAATTATTAAAACGTCGAATAATATTTCCACACAAGAAACTGTTAAACTATTTTAATGATTTCACTGGTCATTGAACTTATACTACGAACTCTCTCAAAAATAAAATATGAAAAGCGTCTTCTATCCATTATCATAAACTTAAAGCTGTTTCGAACATTATCCAATTCCGAAAGAGTTTGATATTTTAAACACTCACCGAATATGGCCCATCTTCTATGTGATATTCCACAGTGCTGAAAGGACCGTACTGATCTTTATCGACAGCTTTAATTCCTTGTATCACAGTTGAACCAACGACAGTCACCTAAAAATGAGTAATAAGCGAAAAATTTGTAGTAGTTCAGGAACTAGGCAAAAAGCTTAAAGAACTGTTGTTGTTAAAATAAATAAATTAAAAGAACTCACCTCACTTATATTCACAGAATAAGGGGCTGCAACGAATACGGGTGCGTTGTCGTTTGCATCAGTTACGATTACTCGAACTGGTATCGTTATGCTCTGCAAAGAAAAAATAACAATAGCGGTATTATATATGTTATTGATTTTTGTTTACTATCTGAATTATATTGAAGCTTGACCACAGAGAGATGGCGGATGACCTTGCTGCGGAAATATCATTATATCATTTGTAGTCAGTTGCAGCGATTCGGGAGGGGGTGGGGGCACCGCCCCTCACTTTTTAACCGACTTCAAAAAGGAGGCGGTTATCAGTTCATACCGTATGTATGTTTTTTTTTTTTTTTTTTTGTCCACTCATAGCGTCTCACCTAGTGAACCTATTTTAATGATTCTTTTTTTAATGGATAGGGGATGGCTCAACTTAGGTCCCTTTACTTTGTTTGACCATATTTGTTCTTTAGAAAAAAAGTTATGGGCAAAAAAACAGTAAATTTTATGCAATTTCCCTATTAAATGATATTGTAGCGAAGTTCGCACTTTTCATCCGTGGATAACGGAGGCTCAGTGGTAGAATTCTCGCCTCCCATACGAGCGACCCGGGTTCAAATCCCGACTAGGACAAAGTGAATTTTACTAAAATTTCGTTTCTACTGTTTCCCGTTTTTTCTCGAATGTTCTGTTAATTTCTGTATCTTTCCAAGTCTGGAAAGTTCCAGCACTTTCTCAAGTTGTATATAAGGAGATATAACGTTCATTCGTGGTTCTGAATAAAGATCTCGAGTTGAGACTAACGAGTATTCGCTTCATTTGGCTTTCACATTGTCTTCGCTATCTTCATCTATGCGACAATATGAAACTCATTGTTATAAAAGTTTGGTGTCATATAACAGTAACATTAATAGTAATTGTAATGATAATTTTGAATAAAGGCTTTTCTAAAGCAATGCAGTGATATAGAGCCGAACTTCTTACTAGGTAACTTCTTACTTTTACTGAAATATCTACATTTACACTAAAAAGAATGAAATAAAAAAATTTTGGAAAAAAAAAATAGAACCGACTTCAAAATTGCTCTAAAAAGTGAAAAATAATTTTATTCTTTAAACACCATCGATAATACTTTTAAACATAATTTTTGAAGTTGGCGCAAAAACAAAAAGTAAAATCCATTGTAACCATGCTTCGTTCATATTTTTATCAAAAAATCATCCAAAGTTAGGAACGAAACATTTATATCGTTACTCAAATATGCTGTCATCAATGCGTAATGCATTTGGTAGTGAAGAAACTGGACCTGGTTAAATTTATACTTGTAGTTGAGTTATGGCTGTGAATGATTTTATCGATCGTTTTTGCGCCAACTTCAAAAATTATGTTTAAAAGTATTATCGATGGTGTTTAAAGAATAAATTATTTTTCACTTTTTAGAGCAATTTTGAAGTCGGTTCTATTTTTTTTTTCCAAAATTTTTTTTATGGTTCATTTATAAATTTTATTTTTCAATTTAGAGACCAAAACTAGAAATTATAAAAAAGCAGAAGTATCAAACTTTTCAGAACATAATCATTTGCTTTACTTTGTGTATCTGTTTACGGAACATTGTTTAGGTATTATTACCAAGTGCTTGTGACATCTAAAAACACTTTGGGGTAAATAATGCATGTCTAATTCATGTTTAAGTGTTTCTTATTAATAATTGAAAATTATTGCGTACAAAATTCATCAAAATCTTAAGAAAAACGTGAGTTTAGTTGTTAGATTTACATCAATTGCTACTTCTCCGTTCTCAAAACTAGCCCTAGCAAAATTTTTTACATTTCTTTCTCTCCTTTTTTTCATATTTTACGGCCTCTAAAAGTCTTATGGCTTTTAGTCGTCGTTTTCTTTTGCCCCCCCCCCCACACTTTTCAGTCCTAATCGCCAACTCTGTTTACAGTAAGTTAGAATAAACTAGAAAGCGCCGAGTAGTAAGAGGCGCGTTCTCACTGATTTTATCTATTACAAAATAACAACAAACAACCTGTTACAATTGATGCAAATGATGTCTCCCCTTCAAGGTCATCTGCCATCTCTTCGTCGTTTATTTGAACTATAATCACGTTAAAAGTGAAAAAAAAAAAAAAAAAAAAAAAAAAAATATATATATATATATATATATATATATATATATATATATATATATATATATATATATATATATATATAAACTACCCCTTCTTCATTAAAAAACATATAGATTAAATTAGTCAGATACCGCTTCCAAAATATATTTTTTTCTCGATAACACATGTCAAGTCTTTGAAATATCCGTAAATTAAGTTTTGCTCTCGTATAAATGTTATAATGCAGTTTTAGGAGCAGATAAGGATTCTGCTGTGTAGCCTCCTAATCGGTTACGTTGACTTTTTAACAGAGTTTGGTGCATGAACTCCATTAGTTACTACTTTTGCGCTTTCACATATGCAACTGCGTAACAAATGATTAATATAATAAAGTGAATAAAAGTAGTAACAAGTCCCTGATTAAGATTCGAGTTTATGCACATCAATTTATAGTTTTTTTTTTCCTTTGAGAAAAGTACTTCTGCATTTAAACTAACCAATAACCTACCAATATTTCTAGATATTGAAATCAATGTAAAGAAATAACTTTTCAATGTTCTAGTAATTAATGCCTCAAAAAAAAAAAAAAAAAAAAAAAATATATATATATATATATATATATATATATATATATATATATATATATATGTATCAGATCAATGCATCGGAGAAACATTATGACGTCATATATTAATATCACGTCATGATGTTTCTCAGATGCTTCATTGATCATGTGAAATTCACATATCATGTCATGACCGATAAAGCACCAATGACTCCTCCTGAAAATAGTCTAAGACTAATGCCACTCTTGATAATTATGCATCAAAACTGGTTAAAACAAACCTTCAGTATTTTGCTTTGAGAAAATGTTTTTGTCTAAGAATGCGGATCCTAATAACTTCAGAAATTTCTTACCAAACATACCAATCGGACGTCATGCCTCAGTGCAAAATTCTGAAGACTATGGTCGGAAAAATACTAAACGAGCAACAAAACAAAAAAAGGGCTCTAAAATTATCCCAATTAGATTTCAAGAGAATTGAGGTTAGGGTGACCTAATCTAGCAGATAAATAAAAGAAGCATCTTTGATGGGTACCCGAATCTAGGTCTTTATTACGCTTGAACGATTAACCATTGATTTGACTTTAAAGGTGAAATGATTGGGTGACAGGGAATTGCTTCTGTTTATCTTCATCTCATCAAAAATGAAAAATATTATGATTGATTTAATTGTATTGTTTTAAACGTGCATTTGGGTATGTGCTTGCATTCAAATGAATGTTCTTTTGCCCATCTTGAACAGGAAGTTCGATCGTGCTTACCGGAAGAGTTTTGGACAGTTTCGCATTTAAGTGTTGCTTCTTCTTTCTTTGTTCTTACGAATTCATCGTTTGAAGAATTTTAACTAGCTTGTGTCGCAATATTGCGGCATAAATATTCTTTTTCCGGATCTTTCATCGTTTTTGACCATTTAAGGACCATAAGCTTTGCGGTAGATTATGGGAGTTTTTTATGCATAAAACTATTAAAAGGCGACGTAAATAACATGTATGCCCCATTTCGTGAAAATTAGTTCGGTAGATTTTGTAAAAATTGATGGGATTTGTATGTGTTTTTATGGTCCATTAAAGGTGTAAAGCTACGACTCTTTTTAAAAATTTAATTAATTTACTGTTCTAATCAGAAATGCCTTGATAATAAATGACTTTACTAGCATTTAGTCTTCAATCAAAAGGCAATTTTTGAAATGAGAAACATGATACGGTATGATACAGATGTGAAGATGTGTTGAAATCATTTCCGATGTTTCAAAATAAAATTAGAGTATTTTCAAAAGAAAGATGTTTTTATTTTTGCTGAAATTAAGATTTTGATGAAAATTAAAGTTCTGGTTAAATCTGATGATGTCAAAAACATGGTTAAACTATTACTTATAAAGGTAATCTTGTATCTTCATTTAAAAGGCAGTTATTGAAAGTAGAAACATAATAGTAGGAATGCAGATGTGAGGACGTGTTGAAATCGTTTGAGATGTTTCAAAATAAAATTAGCCTATTTTTTTAAACAATGATGCTTTTTTTGTGCTAAAATTAAGATTCTGATGAAAATTAAGGTTCTGATTAAGTCTGATGATGTCAAAAACATGGACAAAATATAACCTGTAATTTTTTTTTGTGACACATAACTTATAACATACATATTTAATTTGGGGACGCAAAGATCCCATTCTCCTTAAAGGATTAATGAATGCTATCATAGGCTATATCGTGACCTTTCACTGTATGTGTTTTTAGAGTTTGCATTCACGTAAAAACAAAAACCGCTTAGTTTGATCAATTTTTTTTAGCATTGTGTGGAGCATTACGTCAGTTAGTCAAAGTTGAATCCAGGAAAAGTGCTCCACCAATCACAATAACATCCATATCATGGATAGGATTCAAACCCAAAACCACGGAGCGGGAGCCTTCTGAGAAGATAATAAGGTTTGTTTGAAAGATATGCTGTATAAATTTCTATTTCAGCAAGCATTGCAACTTTTGAGGAAAATTTTATCCGCCGTTTTGTACCTAGTTCTTGGATAGTGTGTTTCATTTCCTGTCTCTTCTCATAAATATATAAAACAGTTTGAGTTTCCATGATTTATATTAAACACAAATGCATCGAAACCAGAAAAGTAAAATTTGGATACTGATGTGTGCTCAAAATATATGCTGAGAATTATAGGAGCTAATCTTTGTATTGTTCCTTTATTCATTGTTTGTGGCTAATAAGAAAATGTTTTAACCCCATCACGTAAACATGCACCGTATTTACAGGTGTATGTATGTTTATGTTAGTACATTATATCAGATCCACGGAGCAAAAAATGTAAGAAACTGCTGCTTTGTACAGTATTGAATGTAATCCATGAGATTTTGATGGGTTAAAACTAATATCTTTAGGTTATTATCGTATCATGCAGCCCGAGAGAATTGAATAGCTTTATCTGACTAAAAGTCTTTTCTAAGTATTATGAAGCATTGATTGAGTATAAAGTATTGAAACTAATTTTTACATTTTTTTGATATGTAAATCCTAAAATGTCTTGAAATAACTGATGTCATTACTTAATGCATTGGAAATGCTTAAACACACAAAATTGACCTGTGATTCAAAAAATTAGTCTCAATCTGAAGGGAATGAAAATTGTAAAAAAAATAAATAAATAAATAAATAAATAAATAAAAATGGCAGTTGAAGCAGATCAGTAGACTACATTTCATCTTATCAATAAACCATGATTGAGATGAAAATTAAAGTAGCAGGCGTAAAGATTGCGGCAATATGCATTTGACACACCATAAATTAAAGAAAGGCTCAAAGGGTTGCTCCTAAGACGCATCGGTTACATGATTGACATTGTAACCACGCCTTCAATGGATATTATCTGCCGCTTTAATCAGGTTGGAGGCAATAAAGAAAATAAAAGGAATGATTGAAAACTTAAGTATTCTTGCCCGAGGTATAAACATCTGAATTTAATCGCCTCGTAGAATCATTATCACCGTCTTCTTGACCGAGTTTAATCGTCTAGAAGAAAAATGAAATTTAGTATTACTCTGATGGATTTTGTCAAAGCATAGATGACATTTTTTTGATCTTCATTTCTGTAGGCAGCAACATTAGCTACCACTATTCAGACAGAACAGAAACAAAATAAGCCTTTTGCAATCATTATCAAACTGATTCGATAATTGCCCATTTTTCTTGTGTTTAAATGACTGTTAATTGATCAGAACATAAAAGGATGTTACTAAAGAAGCCAAACTAAAGCAGTTACAAAAGGAAGTTAGGTGATTCAGTTGATAGCGCTAGAAGTGAGAGATTCAATCATTCTGTTTATTAGAAATGTCGGGCACGCATGCTTGTCACAGGAAGTTGTTCATACAATAAAGTGCAATTACGCTTCGAAGCTGAATAATATTAAATGGAATAGGTTATGAATGGTATTTTAAGCCCCAATTCTTTTTATTTGGTAATATTAAGGGTACAACTTTCATTTATGACGCTGTAATTTCATCAATGAAATAAAAATTGTGATGAAAAAAGTATGACAAAAAATAGTTGTCAAGGTAATGATTTACAATATTTTTCCTGCCTGTAATGAAGAAAGCAGTGTGCGTATGAAATAGACAGTAACACTGAATCTTTATTGCACACATTGTTGCTATTATCGCGCTGCGCTGAATGTGGATTGAGAGTACTAGCAGAAAAGTACTTTTTTTTTTTTTAATAACACAAGTGGCTAACAATGTAATATGCATGAATTCTCAAGACCAAAAAAAAAAAAAAAATTAAAAAAAAATGAAACATTTAGAAATGGTTGCTTCTCATTTAAATTTTATGTAAAGTGGACATTATGTTCAAAGGAAGAATTCTTGCCATTGATTGAATCTGATTTAAAAACATTCACACACGCATATCCGGATATATCCTGGATATCGGAGCTGTGGTTACATTTATGTTTTGAAAATTTAATTAAATCTTGCAGGCTTTAGAGTACTTTTTCTATAAGACTAGCATTTAGCACAAACCATGCAGAGAACTCGGAAAAAAAGCTTAAGCAAATGCTACAAAACCATAAAAATTATTTTTAATTTACATGACGAGAGAAAAGTTTTTTTCCCATGATAAGTTTTGTACTTTTATTAGTAAGTTGATGTAGTAAAAGTAAGTCTATGTAGCTATTTCGTAGGTAATTGGTATATTAACCGGAGCAGGTTTCCTGAGTTTATCCCTTGAGTTTCACTTTTAACTAGAAATAAAACATTTGATCAAGTAACCCATTCATTCAACTAAAAAATAAGTCTTTCACAACCAGTTCCAATTTGATTTTAAAATTAATAACATAGTCATCTGATTTCAGGGGAAAACAAAACTTTTGTTATATTGAAATAATAAAATCTAAGAGAGGCATCCCCTCGTATATTGTCTCGGTCATAATTCGTTCAAAATCAGTTAACGCAACAGCTGTAGTTACGTGGGAAAATAACCACACAAAATTTCTTTTGTAAAAGCCGTACTTTTTAGTAATGTTTTCAAAAAGTTCAAATTTTTAACGTTTTAATATTTGGTTTGATTTAGGGTACTATTTCTAAAAAAAGTGTTTTTGAATCTTAATTTCACAGCAAACACTTTTGACCCTAAACAACTCGTTGAATTCTAATAGTAACATATCCACCATCACATTAGTCCCGGTTGAGGCACGAATGGTGTTCCAGTGCCGTGGCTTAATGTGTAGTTCACACATTAGGCATTACTAGTTGCGATTAAACTCGAAAATGTGCCCAGGCATCCATCAGCAAAGCCGTTCAATGGAAGAACGGGCAAAGTTAGTGTTATTGAAAGGATGAAATACTCCTTTGTGAGTTAATAAGCCTATAATCTCTAATATCCGCGCGGTTATACGCTGAAGACCGGACGAGCCTCTATATCGGCCATGGTTCGTGGGTCGCATATCCTACAGGAAAGCCAAGAGACTAAAATTAGATTTGCTTTCATGAATTTCAATCAATTTTGACTTTACAGTACGTCGGCTATTAATTGGTATGAAATTTATGGGTGAGTAGATGTTCATTAGGCAGAAGAATGGTAAAAGGGACTATGGTATGAATATGAGTTTGTTTTTGAGCTAAAGCTCTAGACTAGGATTTTACGAAGACTAGAAGATATTTTACAAGTATTTGAAACACATTGGACAACCTACATTAAATGTGAGAACTCATACAGGGCTTGGTTTAGGCATTAGTCAGAAATTTATATCGCCTGACAGTATTGTTTTTCACAGCATCAGGAACTGTAAAAGGTTGTCAACACAAAGACAAATATTTATCAAAAAAAAAAAAAAAAAAAGAAAGAAAGAAAGAAAGAAAGAAAAAGAAAATGAAAAAGAAAAACGTGATCGTAAAAAGGATCATTTTAAAATATAAATAGACGTAAAAACATCAGTCATATTTGATTTTCTTACTTGAAATAAAAATATTCGATTATCAATTAACGATGAAAAATCGAACGAAATGGGATTGATTAGGGTCCACTGACGCGTTGAACGAGACGGATAACATCAGGGATATTATTGGAAGTGAGTTGCCGTTGCGCGATATTATTTTAGCAAATCAAGAAACACATGGTCGCCGCTTTTGGCGATCGGGACTTCATTTCTGGGTTCCATTTTCAGTGAAATGGTTTCGTTGGCGACTGGTGACCGTCATCTAGAGTTTTGTTTTGAGTACCTATTTCTTAATGGTCTTGAGTAGGCTTGCGAGATTTCTGAAATGCTCAACCAGACACAGGAAGGCCCCCCCCCCCCCCAACGATAGGAGTATTCAAAAGGGCGAACACCTCTGGCTGGTTTTTAGAGTGTTTTAGAGGGTAGTTCATTCTCAATGCTATGAATAATTAATTTACTAATTTTGAACCTAAACCAGGAGTAATAAACCACGCATGCAGATAAATTTCAGCATCTTATTTCCTGCATGTTGATATTTATCAGTTACTTTAGTAGGAAGAAACACTTTAAATGAGAAATAAAAATTTGAACAATGTTTATATGTAGTTGTCATTGGCTAGGACTTTTTTTAGAAAGTCTTTTTTTGGTTTTAATCTTGTTGTAAAAATCCTCATGAGCTAATCCGATATTAATTCTACATGTCAATGTTACAAATGATAAAATAGTTAGCCTAAATAATCCTTCATAGTTAACTATTTTTAGACTTATTTGGTCATAAGTAATTAAATTTCTTTTACCCGGACGTGAAGTAAACCGGCCGGGACACCGGGATTTTGTCGGAAAACTGGGACCGTCCCGGCCAAACTGGGGCATCTGGCAAGCCTCGTCTTAGGTAAATTAATTTAACTAACGGATTTCTCAATGTATAAGAAACAAAATTTCTGCAGATAATAAGATGCATAAAGTGAAAAATACAAGATTGCTCTTCTTTCAGCACACACAAAGATTGTTTTTAGTGAGAGGGTTGGTTTGAAATTTCAAACAGAATGAAATTTAACAGAAAATTGAGAAACATGCAAGAGAGGAGCTTAAAAATTCGTTTTGCACAGTGTGACCATAATATAGCGACCCTACTTTGATCTTAGCTATAGACGAAACTATTGTTCAGAAATTTTGTCTACGCCATTATGAAGGGATGGGAATTTGTTAGAGTGAATTAAAAAAATAGGTCAAAATTTTGTCACCAGAGGAAATTTTCATTAATGATTTACGTTACATTGTATAAGTATTAGCATTTAACATACCATTTACCATAGCATAAAAAATATTCTTGTAACAAAACGTGTTCAACATGACGGCCATCATTTTCAGCTATGCCATTTGGAATCGTACGATAACATAATCTGCAACTCACCTCATCATGTTCTGGGAAATGATACGAAAATGTCAAAAAACTGTTCTTAATATCAAGTTAAGTTTTTCGATTATCACGCCTGAAGAGATTTTTAATCACATGGATTTAGATCCAAATATCAGGTAGGCCACAGATCCCGGCGTGTGGGGGGGCATCAGATAGAGGAGGGCGGCCCAAAGCGGGTTGTCATTCGTATGCCGCCGCATGGAGTGCAAGCTTCCGATGCATGCATTTGTCATGTTTACCCGAACACCCCCAAGTTTCAATCATTCACAGCAGCAGTGAAGTGGCATGGCGTAACCAGGCTTAAAATAAGATAATTGATACATATCTAAAAAAACTGTAGGTATGAAACTTGTGATTAGTCGAAGACCAGTTAATTTTTTAAATATCAATAATATTACGTTATTTTGACACCATCCACCTACAAACTACGATGGTCATTTCGTTATTTTCTTTTTTAAATTTAAGGTTATAATTATTGAAATAAAAAAACGTGCCTTCGGGAAAAGTGGGTAATTGGGTGGATCGAAAAAAATTGTTTTCGGAATTTCAAATCGGTCAGAGTGAGAAAAGTTGTCCACATGGACTAAACAATTACATGTGAAATTTCAAGTTGGTCAGATAATATCTTCATGCGCCGCAAGGCGGTCAAAGATCGCAAATTGAGCCTAAAAATGCATTTTTTCTTCTTTACGAAAACATTGATTTTTAGTAACTTTGCAAATCGGTCAGGGTGAAAAAAGGTACACAATGGGGTGAAATACTATGATGTAAAATAACATCACAGTCGGATGAAATCTTCATGTACCACTTGGCAGTCGAAATCTGCAAATCGAGCCCTAAAATAAACTTTTTATTACGAATGAAAAAAAAAATCTTGGAATTTTGAGATCGACCACGGGTAGAAATGTTGCTTCATGCAATAAAATAATTCATACCCGCCACAGAAATTAATCACGTGATTCGCTATTTGTCAATCGCGTTTTCATTAAAGTAAGATATATTAAGAAACAAAAAGGTTATATTAAAAACAATCTTATTTTGCTCAATTAAAATAACATAAAAAAAGGGGGAATAAACCACCCAACATTAGAACAAAAGCAAACAGCTTTGATGGAACAAAATCTTCAAAAACAAAGATTAAACACAGTCTTAATATTCATGTTCCTATTCCTGTCTGTAGTTCTAAAGTTAGAGTATTAATTACCATCCACCACTTTCCTTTTGCAATAATAGATCAAAAAGTAAATTGCTTAAAATATTAGTAACTGTATTTAGAACATGAACAAATTAATTAACATCAAGCATGAAAAAACGTCTAAACGTATGTGGAAATCTTGGCGTAAAGTGTATCTCATCAAAAACAACCCTGTTGTAAAAATTTCCCCGCCAAGAAAATCTTTAACTTTTCCGCACAAAAAAAGAAAACCTGCATCCTAAACCCAAAAACCCGCAGCCATAAAAAGTTATGATATCTAGTTTGCCCGCCAAGTATCTGCCAAACTATCATCCTCCCTCTTCTCCTTTTTCATCACAGCTACTTCTATTAGAACCTCCTCCCACCTTCAACTCCTCAGAAATATGGATAGATCTTTTAAATTGTTTATCTTGTTTGGCGGGAAGCTTTTCAAAGTGAAGTGGTTGCTTGCTGAGCAAAAAGCTTCCCGCCAAACAAGATAAACAATTTAAAAGATCTATCCATATTTCTGAGGAGTTGAAGGTGGGAGGAGGTTCTAATAGAAGTAGCTGTGATGAAAAAGGAGAAGAGGGAGGATGATAGTTTGGCAGATACTTGGCGGGCAAACTAGATATCATAACTTTTTATGGCTGCGGGTTTTTGGGTTTAGGATGCAGGTTTTCTTTTTTTGTGCGGAAAAGTTAAAGGTTTTCTTGGCGGGGAAATTTTTACAACAGGGTTGTTTTTGATGAGATATCACATCTTTTTGCATTGATATTATTACTATTTTACTTATTTTTAGAATTGAGAACATCAAGACAAAAAATTTTCAATTGAAACAACGCTGTTTTGTGTTTTTAAGGAACAATAATGGCTAGCCTAATTTTACGTCAAGTTATTTTCTGACTATTAAGATTCTATGTTCATTTTGCGAGAATTGGGCGGTTTAAATTTTTTTACAATTCTTGTATCCTCTCTCTGATGCAAAGAAAACTTCTTGGATAATAAATATTATATTTTAAATTATATTGCTTTCGAGTATTTTACAACTTCGCAATAAATTCTATTGCAGTTTCTTTATTTGACAGGCTATTTAACATTTTCATGAAGGTTTCTTTAAATGTTTTACAGCTTGAGGGCTATTTTAATCTAGCTTTTCACTTTTTGTTTAATTACATTTTTTCTTATATCGTGGATTATTTTACGTTTTATGGGATAATTTTAATTGTTTGGTGATTTATCTTTTTCTTGATAGAAGTCTTTGTCTTGTTTAACACCTAGTTTTGTTTAAAAGTTCATTTAAAAAACGAAATAACGCATGTTATCACCAAGCAAAAAAAAAAAAAAAAAAAAAAAAACTAAGCATTAAATATTTTAAATTTGATTATGTCAGAAGATCTATACAACTTTACTCGATGTCAAATCGCGGATATCCCAAATTTGCCATAGCGAATGCTCATGTTGCGCGCGGACTAAGCTCATTAAAAGTCTTGCTTAAATTAATTGCAAAAAATTTTACAACTAACAAATTACTGCAAAGCACGGATATCCACACATGTATTTCATATATTTTCAATTCATTATGTGTTGTTTGTGAAAAATCCATTAATTTAGAAAATAAGCAAACCAATAAAAAGTGCTATTTTTCGCTTTCAATTAAAAAGTTATATGTGCCGTATTCATATGCGTACAGTTTCATATAATTTGTCACGTAAAATATTGTAATGGTTTAACCCCAGTTTCGTGAAGACATTTAAAATTTCTTCCCTCCATAAATATATCAAAACTGAAAAACAGGAAGAAAAGAAATTTTGTTTTGGCGAAACTGGGGGTGGGGGGTGGAGGGTGGGGGGGGGGGGGTGTAGGACAGCATTCTAATCTTATTCATTAATTTGTTTCTCTGCTTAAGTATAAACAAACAACATAGAATCTGAAAACAGAAAGCCCAATGAGCTAAGTCTGCGCGCATGCGCAGTCGCTGTGGCAAATTTGTGATATCCGCGATTTAACGTCTAGTTGCAACTGTTGGACATGTTTTAGTCTTGATTGAATTTCATTTCCAAAGACAACTTTGGAATAACTGTTACATCTGTTCTAACCTTGTAATTGCAGTCCGAGATAAACAAACCCTATGAGCTGAGAGTAAGTAGATAATAATTTAGGGAAAATTAGTGATTTTCAAACTTTAATTACTCCGGCCCATGATGTCCCTGGGGGTTGAATTTTTGTATATGTACTCAATGGCCCCCCAAGAATATGTATACAAAAAATCATTACCGTAGCCCCCGGGGGGCTGTGATAGAACCCCGGGAAGGTACAATTTTGGGGGTAAAAACGAGGGGGGAAGGGGAGGGGGATCAAATGGCACAAAAGGCACATCAGTAGGGCACAAGGAATGTGTGTTCGAAATTTCAGATTGATTCCTTTTTTCGTCTGGGCTGTAACCCTGTCAAAGAAAGAGAAAACTTTTTTGAACAGCGATTTTATAACTTTAATACCTGCTCCCCCTGATGGTCCAGGGGATTGTATTTTGGTTTACGGCGTCAGGGGCCACCAGAGATTGAGTGTACCAAAAATCAACTCCGGGGGTCTTCATGGGGCTGAGACACAGAGGGGTGAAAAACCCAAAAAACCTGAATTCGTTCTGTCGTGTAATCTTGTTCTTGGTCGCTTTTATTTCCTTTCGTCTTTGGCGGTGGATTTGCTTCTGTTGACTGCTGTCGTTTGGTTTCCTTGGCGGGGCGGGACGCTCGCGCGTCCCGTAATGAACAAAAGCATTTAAGAACAATGTTATTTTTACATAGAAAATGATATACGTACTTTGAAATATGAAGAATGAATTAAGATGAAAGATTTTACTCGAAACATTGGCAAATGGCACTCTTGCAGATATTTTTTAACATTTTATTAAAATACTCAAGAGCCCCAAGCACAGTTCAAATGATCCATATGCCACAAGTTTCCAAGCACAGCTCTAGGGTATCGTTCGAAGTTTAATCTCGTGGATTTCTTATGGTTGAAAATCATTTATGCTTTTGAAATTGTTTGAGTAACGTCCCATTACACCATTTCATGCCAGGCGTTAATTTTTTTACGAATGCGAGAATGTCAGAATATCGAACATTTGGCTCATTATCTCGAAAATTACTTGGCAAGTAATCTCTAAGTCTAAGACTGAAAATCTCAAATTTTAGTAAACAGCACATGGTCATTTTGACGTAAACTGAGATGTTGCATGACTTTCTAGCTACAAGTGAGCTTTGGAGTTCTATTAATCGATTGAGATACTTAAAAATAAATTTGAAAAAGGTTATCTGTCCTCTCATTCGAAGGAACTGTTTCTTCCGTACAACAGGAAAATATTTCACTTTCAGTGATTTGAGATGAAAGGTAGTACGTACGGCAGCTGGCCCTAAGAAGAATAATGGAAGCAAGAAAACTAATAAAATCCTTACTGTCTGCGAGGAAATTTGTTATTCCGGCCATCAACTTTGATGCAATGACTACACAAACCATGACAACTTGCAAGAAATTAAAAAATATAAGCCACCTATTACGAAAAACAATGCAGATTCTGAAATTTTAAACGTAATATCGGAGCAGGAATTATATTATATCGGCTTAATATTTCCATTCCTAACTTTCCATGTCATATTCAAGCAACAGAGCGATATGTTAAAATCCTCCGTTATGGACGCCCTTGGAGAGGAATAGCGACATTGCTTCATTTTAGCCACGATTCAGTAACGAGAAAGTATGAATACTTTCAATATGAACTCAAGAGTTCTCTATTTAATTTGCCCAAAGATGTTCTGCTCCAGTCTGTATAGAGATCTCTCTTTCTCTCTCTCTCTCTTCCCCCCTTTTTTAAAAATTTTCTTCTACTGTACAGTGGTTTACTTATAAAATATTCTTTACTGAAATAATGCAAAAAAAAAATTTTTTTTTGGCTCTTACCTGTACTTGAATCTCATTACAACATATTATAACGCTTATGAGTATATTTTCGAATGTGACTTGTCTTTCATCAAAAGTTTGCATATGTCTACAATAAAAAAAAAGGTAAAATATTAAGCAGTTTTAATCATATTTGTGCTAGTTTAAAGAACGTATTTATAGGTAACTCTTCTGCCCATAGTCGATTTAAAAAGTTTCAAAAATTAATGCCTTCGTCTCTTTTTTTCTGTTCAATACGTGAATTTCGACTGGCAAGTGGTGCATGAAGATTTCATCGGACTGTGATGTTCTTTTACATCATAGTATTTCACCTCATTGGGTACCTTTTTTCACCCTGACCGATTTGAAAAATTACTAAAAATCAATGTTTTCGTAAAGAAGAAAAAATGCATTTTTAGGCTCAATTTGCGGTCTTTGACCGCCTTGCGGCGCATGAAGATATTATCTGACCAACTTGAAATTTCACATGTAATTGTTTAGTCCATGTGGACAACTTTTCTCACCCTGGCCGATTTGAAATTCCGAAAACATTTTTTTTTCGATCCACGCTAGTGGGTGGGGCAAAGCGGGTGAGAAATTCAATCATATGCTTATTTATAATTTCTGGACACATTAAAAAGTTATTTTTCAGCTTGGCAATTAGTTAGTCTATTAATTTAATCAGTTATTTCTTTATGTTTTATGAACAAATGTGCTGACTTAGATTTTCAATTTAAATTAGTATAACTTTATATTTTTTTTTATTATGGCAGTTAGCTAGTCAATTAATTTAATCATTTATAACTGCATATTTGATTGGCAAATGTACCAAATTACAATTAGTTAGGCTTACCCGCTTTACCTGAACGTATTACCCGCTTTAGGTCCCCTGGTAGGGCAAAGCGAGTGTTCCAAGGGTTTTTAATGTTTGATAATAAATAAATAAATAAATATTGAGTTTGAAATAATGCAAAAATCACTTTTCATTTTGAAGTTCAAGAATCCTGCTAAGAAATAAAACCAAAAATGTTGCGCTACAAATGCAAAAACTACAACTTTCGAGCATTCTTCGTTAACCTACCCGCTTTGGGCTACCCTCCCCTACATATTACCGCAGATACTGATGAAATCTAAGGAATGCAAACATATATTAAAGATAGGAAGGAGAATCTCCCAACATGTTACGAAGATATGCAAAGATGTACGAATCTCTAATTAGATTTCGATGAAAGAAACCACGTGAGAGACATAGCCCTACACGGCTAATGAACCATGCATTTTAAACCTCTTTATATACAATTCATTTGTTGCGTAGACCGACCAGTGGATGCACACATACGCGCAATTTCATTTAAAAAAAATCAGAATATCGTTAAAAACTACCGCTTATAACAGTAAAATAATTTTCTTAAAAAAATATTTTTTAAAAACCTCAATGGTTTTCGATCAGGTTTTTGAGAGATTGAACTGAAAAAAAAGCACCCTGAACCATTGGACAAAACAACATTTCTTAATTTTTTTTTTTTTTTTTTTGGAAATGTATTAAGCTGTTATAGTTTGAAAGTTACTATACTGCAAATTCCTGAAAAAAAAATTTTTTTATACATTTTTTTTTTCGTTTTCTTTTTTTTAAATCATGAGAGGTTCATTCACTCGAGTGAGTTCATTTTTTGGTCGGTGTACTGTAAACTGAAATATCAATCACATAACGTACGGTTTATTCATGAAAATAAATATTTCCTTCATACAAAGCTGCATGATGAATAACACAAAAAAAAAAAAAAAAAACACACAAAGCAAATACAAGTTTATATAATGATAAATTTCATCCCTGATACACAAAAGTTACTTACGGGGTCATCCGTCTCCTTTTTGCTACAAGCGACGTCCAGCAACACGGAAGAAAGACCTGAAATTCCTTCTTTATCCAGTGGCTCCTTTAATATTAGATTCTTTGTATCCTCCTGAATCCTAACGGGTGAGTTTTTTGAAACCAAGGTTAACTCGATGTCCCCATCCTTAGATGGATCACCAGGAATAGGTAACGTACCAATGATGCTGTCTGTTCAAAGAAAAGCAGAAATTCCTATTTTTAGGTTTTTCCGAAAGCGCAAAAATAAAATACCAAAATGCAAAAATGACAGATCCTAAAAAACAACGTCAAGAGTTTCTAAATAAATCCGAGAATAATACTTTTCGTATGAAGTTACGATTTATCTTGTCAAATGTATTGAAAAATGTATCCTTGGAAGTGTTAATTGCATTCTTCGATAAAAATAATTATTAAATAAAAACAAAAAAACCGACTGCGTAAAAACCAAAAAAAACTAAAAAGAATAATGTATAAGCCCAGTAGTTTGGAATCCTATTAAGTACTACTGAATAACTGCACCATTGAAATAGTTTTATATTCGTACACAGATAAGACATATCATAAATTCAAAAACAGAATAGAAGGATCAACAGTCGGGACCCATTCAAATTTTACGGGGTTCCTTGATTCAAAAAGGAATGGGCCCCAACTGTTGATCCTTCTATTCTGTTTTTGAATCTATGATATGTCTTATCTGTGTACGAATATAATCATATTCGTACACAGATATACTATTTCAATGGTGCAGTTATTCAGTAGTACTTAATAGCATTCTAAACTACTGGGCTTATACATTTTTCTTTTTAGTTTTTTTTTGGTTTTTACGCAGTCGGGTTTTTTGTTTTTATTTAATAATTATTTTTATTTTACCCTTTTTAGTTAATTTTCATTGACTTAGTCATTATGATTATAAGACTCGCAGTCTTGTCATTTCATGGAGAGAGTTTGTATCGTGAGGTTTATTAAGTAACTTGCGGTGGTTTAAACTGCAAATAATTAGTCCCTCTAAGACCTAACTCGGCTTAAAGCTACATGCGCTTGACCTTTAGCAGAAATGCGAGAACTAAGTCAACCACAGCACAGCTATATAAACAGCCTGTATAACTCATGATGACGCGAGTTAGCAAACATGGTCAGTCAAATCTTTCTCGCAAAACTAAAAAAGCCTGTCGCGAAAGTACACGTACCGAAACTCAGTCCCCTGAATCACGCCAAAAACAAATGAGGGGAAAGTACATCCGGAGCGAGGGTTGAAGTCCAACCCACCGCCTCAAGTGTGAGAAGCAATCGCTTAGACCACTCCACCACTGAGGCTCCAATTAGTAGACACTAGTAAACAAAAAATTCAGGCATTGAAAGCTACCTGCATTTGCCTCACGCTGTGTTGCACGCAGGTAGTGAGCGACACAGCGACACATTCCCGAACTAACAAAATGCCAACTGGTTGTTGATATGGAGAATTTTGAGTACTGTCATGTGTTTAGTGACACTCCCAAGGTTAAGACACATCGATTGACGTAAGAATTGCCAAAATTGGCCAAGGCGTTTAGCCTGTAGAACGCCACATAGAAACGGACATACATACATAGACTGATAAACACATTACCCTCCTTTGCGTCGCGCACGCGCAGTCGGGTAAAAATAACAAACTTCCACAAAATGTCACATCCGATACGTTGAGCTTCAGATTTGTGTAAAGCAGTTCTATATATTGGGACGATTTAAAATTGGTGAAAAAAGAAAAAAAAAAAAAGCGGAAAATTTATAGAATTGTGAAAATTTACGCAACAATCACACGAAACATGTTACTTAAACATTAAAGACTTGTTTTCATTACTGCATCCGGCTGATTATGAATGTTTTGAATTAAAAACATTAGCAGAATTAAAATATTTAATTTTGCTAATATTTCTTTTAGTTTTTAGAATTTGCACTGTAGCTTTTAAAACCATTTAACGTTTGTTAGAAACCAATTTTTATTGATAAATTAATGAACATATTACAAAATAAAATTTTCTTGTTCAACCTCATAACTACAGAATCAAAACTAAGTGTGTGGCGATTTTTTCGGCTTTTGATTTTAGGCTTGTGATTTTTAGAAATCGACGTCAGTTACTATAAGAAAATAAGAGCTCAAACTATTTTATCACTCACCAACGGGCAGATCCTCTCGAACAGTAAAGGATTCTGATGATCCACCGTTTGAAAGATAGCAACGATCATCTAAAAGACAAACAGTAATATTTTAGCAAAAGAGAAAAGGCTGACATTATTTGATTTTTAAATATATATATACACATACAGGGTGTCCCTGAATGCCGTGTACAAACTTGGAGTGAAAGTAGAAAACACGACAACACGCAGGAATCGGTTCGGTACTTATGGTCGCAAACGCAATGCTGACGTACCACATGCACAAAAAGCCAGACCCTGGTGGATGTGAAACAGGTCATAAATGTGTTACACAAAGACGATTTTACACAACATTTTAGGTTTTAAGAATGGTTTAAAACGGCTGTTTTAAGTTGCGACTAATAACTCTCATATATAAGTCGCAAGGGCAACACAGCGATGGAGGAAAACGTGTCAAAATAATTCGTAATTGCGACGGTCGGTACGTTGTCACTCGACGATTGTATTACAGCTGCAGTCGCAACATTCAAACAATCCTTTCTAAAAAAACTGAAATGTAGTATTAAAATTTTTGTGTGTAAAAATTTATCATCATTTGTTAGCTGTTTCGCAACTTTCAGTGTCCGTTATAGTGTGCATGTAGCGCGTCAGCATTGCGTTTGCGACTATATGTTCCTAAGTGATTTTTGCTTGTTATCGAGTCTTCTACCTGCAGTCCAATTTCGTACACGGCATTCAGGAACACCCTATATATACACAGACAAACCACAACATTTTTTTAAATAGTAAAATTTTCATTTCAAATTTCATATTGTGCAGATAGCAGGAAGCATTTTGCAAAACTGTTAAACCGTCTACATTTGTACAATAATGTAACAGGCAATCGCATTCACATTACTTAAACAGTATGCTTGACAAATATGGTTGAAGGCACCTTACTTAATACAACAAAGAAAGCCAATTTAAATATCAAGTAAATTTAATTACATAATCTTTATAGAAATAAAAGTTGATAAATAGAAAAAAGTGCACATGAATCGATTTTTTTAAGAAGCATTTTTAGAAGATGTATTTACATCTTTGCAAAAAATGCTCCCACACATTTAAGTACTTTTGTCACATACAACTAAATTTCAAAACGAGCAGGATTTACTAATTTCTTATTTTTAAGAAAAATCAAAGGCTAGTTTAATAATTGTAGCCAATATGACACTAGCTAAGGATTTCAGAATAACAGTGTAACAAAACTGAAGTTTCAAGCTCCAATTTTACGGCATATAAAAACCATCACGTTATAGGTTAAACTATTTCAAAACAATAAGTTTATAAATTTCTTCATTTTTAGAAAGGTACTCTGTAACGCAGCATAAGGTTCGTCACGAAAATCAAAAACTTCACTTTGATTAAACGCTGCTAAAGTCTTCATTTTATTGAATACGTAGGTACAAACTGCACTTAAAAAAATAGGTAACCTCGATCTGAGAAACGATGGTGAGAAAAGTGAATATTCCACGAGAGAAACTACATCGTCAAGGTCAAAGCACAAGGAGCACACAATGTTCTTTTAATATATTTTCTAATTTTAACACTTTTCCCCTACTGGAACATTATTCGAGTTTCCGAAAGCTTCTCCGAATAGGAAGAGCGGAAAATGTTTCCTTCAAAATCGGTCAACAAAACTAAATGCCCTGAAACAGCACAAAATACTATGGAAGAAAATTCCACATTTTCAACTCAAGAAGCTTCTTAAAATGACCTAAAACTTCAATGCAGCATACATATAAATATAGACGCTCGACACTAAATCTTTTATTTTAAACTGGTCCGTGCAAACAGTCATTGGTAATTTCCATATGAGGGAGTGAGAAGCAAAGGGTTGTAAGTGGCAAAATTAAAAATTTTGAGATAACCAGTACAAATAGTAGGGGAACCTCTCCCTTGTCTAATAGCAAGAGATGGTACTAGTAGTTCTGGTTGGTGCTGGTGTGCAGCATGATTTAGAAAATAATCAATGAAAGCCTACCTAGGATGTGATCTTTATACGCATTTTACTCAAAACTTGAAAATGTCCACTTACATCCCTTTGCTTCTCACTGCCTCATATGAGCTTAAAGTTATGTAGCTATTTTACCCAACCATTTCATTGATAATAAAAATAATATTAATATAAATCAAGAGCTGTAAAATCTTGTTGTTGAAAAATTAATTATAAAAAGAGCATCCATAAGAAGCATTTTCGTAGTTCATAATTTTTCCTTCCTAATTTATTGCAGCACAAGCATACTTATTGCATAAATGCAGGCTTTTTTTCACCTGGAGACTGCGAAACTTCTGCGAGAGAGATCATTTAGGAAATCTCAGAGCAAAAATGATGACAAATGAAAATGGTTAGAATTGTTTTGAAACAAGTGTCCACTTCTGAGGACGAAACCATGCTGTGTATTTTCCTCCAGTATTTTTATGCATATCAGCTGGCACTGAAATCGAAAATATCATTTATGCAGCAACATCCCACATGCGTGCAATATTCAAGGAAATTCTAGCTTTCGACACAAAGTAAAATGTTTATATACAAAAGCACTTTTACCCATCCTTCTCAAAGCGAAATGCAACTAGCCAGGTTAGGTCAAGGACACCTAACACTTAAAAGAACAATAGCCTTTAGAACAGTCGGTCATTGTTTTTGAGAATCGAGAAAAAAAAAAGTTCCATTCATACCACAGTTTATAGGTGTCTGTTTCTCGTTTTCTATTTTTTACGTCGAACTAAAATTAAATATTTATATTTAGTCGCTAGTAAATAAGTTTTTCCACGATGTTGCCATAAATCACCTTCTCTTTAAATACAACTTTTGACGAAATCTTAGTTATCAATTCGCTCATGGTGTTCTCTCGTGATTAAAAAGCTGAGAAATGAAATACGTTGATTACAGATTTTTTTACTGAACGAGGCTTAAAGCTTCTTGGGGCATAAATCGTAGGTATCTCCCGTTTTCTGTTTTTTACATCGAACAAATATTAAATATTTGTGCTTAGTATCTAGTAAATGACTTTTCTACGATGTTGACGTAAATCACCTTCTCCTTAAATATAACCTTTGTACGAAATCTTAGTTATCAATTCGTTTTGGGATTTGCTCTCGAGATTAAAAAGTTGAGAAATGAAACACGATTATGACAATTTTTTTACAGAACGAGGCTTAAAGCATCTTGGGGTACAAAACACAGGTATTTATCTCCCGTTTTCTGTTTTTTATATAGAACAGAAATAAATATTTATACAGTAGCTAGTAAATAAGTTTTTACACGGTGTTGTCATAAGTCACCTTCTCCATAAATAGTATCTTTGATTGAAATTTTAGTTCTTAATTCACTCGAAATGTTAACTCGAGATTTAAAAGGTAGAAAAATGAAACTGACGTATATTTTAAATTTTACTGAGAGAGGTTTTTCTGGATCTTTCAAAGCTTCTTGTGATACAAAGTGTATAAATTGTACTGTTTTTAAAGGATGGATTTTTTTTTGTATTTAATGGAAATGACTTTGGTATCATCATCACAAAGCGGGAAAAGACACTACATATTAATCCTTCACATTTAGAACTGTTAAAAACTATAAAAGTTATTTATTTCCATGTTTGAAAACAAAATTTGATTATATGTGTCAAAATATTCCCCAAACGTCATAGTGTTTCTAATTGTGGTAGATTGTCGAAGCACAAAGTTTTCTAAAAATATAAAAAGAGACAGCACATGATATTTTTTTTTTATCTTTCACGGCTTGAGAAGTGATCACGAGGTTAAATGAAAGCTAATCGCAAGCACTGAAGTGCCCTTAAGCTGATATCCAAAAAACATAGTTCCTAAATCTGACATCTTGAAATAAAACAAATATTTAATGCATTAACAGTTTCCTGAGGCAATTAAAATGAGGATTTCTTTCCCAAGAAGAAGAAAAGCACGAAATCATTACACTCTGCTGCTGGACTTGCTTTGGGTTTTTAAAAAACCTAAATTTGATGAATAACCATATAGCCACCCTGTGCACCGCCGAAGTCGGGTTGGTAAGCGAGCCGGAAAAGTGGGTTGTTGAGGTCACATTCTAAATTAATGTTTTTACGAGTCTAATTAAAACTTTTGTCAAATATCTAACCATCTTCAATGTTTATAAAAATTTTAATCAGAAATGTAATGCTTACATGTGTCTCAATTAAAAATTCTGTGTACCTTTTCTTCATTTTCCTCACTTTTCTGTATTGTCTGATTATTTCATTTTAATTTCCGTTTGACTTTTTTCTTCTTTTTTTGAAAAGAAAAACACTTTAATGAAATACTATTGATCAAACATGAACAATCACTTCAAGTTGAAGTTCGAATTAGCTATGACTACGCAGTTTGACTAATTATTTGTCGAGTAAAATTCATATAAAGGTGGTTTTTCTACTATGGTATCATCTCTGGTTCCCGTAAATATAAGAGGCGTGAAGGGGGGTGATCACAAAATGGAAGTTGCTCTGAAGTAACTCAGTAATATCGTTAAGACGTGTAAAACTCATAAAAACAAAGAAATTAATGTATGTTAAGAAAACTTTAAAGAAATAATTCTGTTTCAGGAAAACCCGCTGTTGTGTCAACACGGTGTGTTTTCCACTTCTATCGCTTTCTTTCCCGTTGGGACTCTACTTCCTGATTCGGGACTCTACCAAAGACCATATAGCTTCGCATAAGACTAGACACTCCGGTAGAAATCAATGCTTTCGCGTTTTCTCCCACTTCAATGAAAGTCGTTGAGCACATAAAAAAAACTTCACAGGCGTGTTGGCGATTGAATTTTGGAGGAAAAAATGTTTTATACTGTGTGCAGCGATTAATCGCCAAGTTCAGCCACTGTGCGTCGTGCGCCGTGTTTGAATCAGTTCTTCTCCCCTCCCTCTGGCGAAGGGTGGTAATTATATGGGCATTTAAGCCTCAGAGAGGGTCATTAAGAAAAAATGAAAGCAAATAAATAAGCAAAAGGAACACAGAAGTGTGTTGTATCAATAACAGACTGTTTACGAAGATGCAAAGATCTTTCTCATTTCTTTTTTTGCTGTTTTATTTACTTTTATTTTCCTTTTTTACTGCCTATTTATTTTTATTTAATTCATTGACTTTGTATTTATTTACTTTGTGAAGCGAATGCAGAGATGTATTTTCATTTTTGTCACAATTTTTTAACTTATAAATTTTATAATTTCTCTATTCACATTATAATTTTTATTTTTTTCATGTCAACAAATCTTGTATTACATTACAATTAAGTTCAAGATGTCAAACTAGCAGAAAGAAAAAGATGAAAATATAATGTATTTAAGTTAAGGAAAAAGTGTTTGAACACAACGTGGGCTTATAATCTGCCGACGGTTAGAAAAGGGTTATGATCCCCATGACTCTCCCCTCGTATCCCCCTGTTTAATACCGAATATTGATCGCGTCAGGGCCGGATTTAGAAGAGGGAAGGCGGGGCAACTGCCCCGGGGCCTCCACAGCAAAGGGGCCCCCACAATAAAATTTTTACAAAATATCCTCTTTTTTTTTTTGGTATTTCTACAAAGAATGATTGCACAAGATAATATTATTATGGATATATCAGAAAGGGGGGGGGGGCTCCACTCCTTCGTTGTCCCGGGGCCTCGACACTTCCAAATCCGGCCCTGGATCGCGTGAATAACAAATAATTTAAAAATAGAATGGCTAAGTATTTTGTATTCAGTTCAGATAAAATTATCGACGAAACTAAAGTATTATTAATGCATATTTTTTAATTTTTCGCTAATATTTTAGGTATTTTTGATGCATATTTGTTAGAATATGTTAATGATTTTTTTAATGCATATAACACGACTTACTTCGTAAGATTCTTGTGCTTACTATTAAGAAATCGTGTTCTATTGCGTGCTTTATCTTTCCAACAGGTTTCTAAGTACAACTGGAAAAAACAATGTTTTAAATAATAATTATTTCTGAAATCCGCAGTTACATATGGTTCTTTATTTTCCTTCTATTTATGTTTAATTTCTTACATTCAGTCGAATCGGATCTTTAATCGACAACCAATTGATTTTTTTTTCTTATTCCTCCTTTCATGGCATAGAATTCAAGGATACCTTCATTATGAAGTTTAGTAACCTAATTTCGTTCTTTCATGTTATGTCCTATGACTTGGCGAAGGTTTTTCAAAAAATAAATAAAAAGTGAAACAAAATACTAATAATAATCATTAAAATTATCAAACTGCTGTTGTTATAAATCTCATTAAATTAGGATACATAAAGCAATAGAAATAGATTTTTTTCTCACTCTCCATCCATCCCAGCGCCCAAGCGTTGGTATCTGAGCCGTAGAAATGTTGCATTCTACTGTAACAGTAAACGTAGATATAATTCCTCCCTTTATTTAGCCTACCTTTCATGATTTATTTTTATTTGCAACTGTACAGTTAAGAAACTTTGTTCATCGGCTCTTTGGGACAAATGCAACACTTATACTGCTGAAAAGTATGAAACGAATCTCACAGGAATGCGTTTTTAACGAACTAATCTTGTTACAACAGGTATTTCAGCATTTTAATATTTGAATTAATTTCGAAGAAAAAAATTTCATTTTCAGGATAAAATGATAAAAAACAAAATAATAAATAAATAAAGCATATGTTATAGGAATAAATGATTCAAAAAGAACGTGAGCGAGTACTTAAATGTTTCAATTTTTTATATTATACAAAGATAAATTATTTAAAACGGTGACTACTGCTTATTCAAGGGGACTATAAATTCTATATTTACCGGATTATCAGTATTCAAATGTGTTATTCCGAACTTTATGTATTTCGCTCACTCCTAAAAGAATTTGACCATCAACCCCCCCCCCCCCCCCTCTAGAAATCCGGAACGTTTTGTAGCGTAAAACAGAAGAAAGTTTTTCTTTTTTTTTAATTTCTCATGTCAGTAAAGGAAAAGAAACAATTTTTTTTAATTCTTAATTTTGAAACTATGAAACGAGTGAAAATTTGAAGAAACACAGAAAAAGCAATTCTAGTTCTCATTAACTACAAAGCATAATTGAAATTTAGACCCTTAAATAGGACTTTCTGCTATCTTTCCAAATTCAATTTTGGGTCGTCCAGGGTCAAGGCAGGTAGGTCCCTTATCAGTTTGGTAGACTTTCCCTCCTCCAGGAGCGTGCACAGAAATTTCGGGGCCCGTCACAAATGACTTTTTCGGGCCCCTCTCCATATTGTTTACCCGTATTTTCACCCCTAGTCATAAAAATATTGGGCCCTCTTCAGGCTCGGACCAACAGGTGTTCCTTCTCCCCCTGTGAACGCCCCTGCCTCCCCCCCCCCAAACTCTTATAAAACTTACACTGCACCGATTTCGAGCCGGGGACTCTCCAAGGACCGGGCCCCAAGTTTCTGATTAGGCTATTATCTGGTTACCAAGATGTGCCAAATTCAGCTCCTTGATACATTCTGAGTAAAAAATGTAAAAAACATGATTCTCGCGCTTTTGCAGCACATTTTTCCAAGATGATTTTTTGTGACTGATGTGTTGCTATTTTTTTTAAATCGGATTCAGTAGTTTGGAAGTTCCTCTGCTATTCCACCACATGGGATTTCAATTCGACACAGGCTCTTAACTTGACAATGTTCTTATGAGATGAGAACACCTAAGAAGTTTTTTTGTGAAGGAAGTAAATTAGTGCGGTCGACGATAAGAGTTTATAGATTCTTTTGTGTGAAGCCCAGGGTAGGAAAAACTCTTCTGCCCCTGCTTCTGCGCTGTCTTCGGCTGCGAAGGAGAAAGGACAATAATAGGAGATAACAAAGAAAAATTGGTGACAATGAGGCAGATAAGCAAAGCTGTGGACAAACGCGGGAAGATTTCACGCAAACGGCTACTGCACTTTGAAATACTGATTTACACCCTGAAGATGAACTCAATCCTTTGAAATTTGAATGCAAGGCAGTTCGGTATGGAGTTAATGTTAGCAAGCGTAAGTATAGAATTATGAAAATAGTTTTGAAAGTCTTGTGATTAAAAAGAAAAAAAAAAAGTAGGTTTCATCCACAATTACGGGGTTGCGTGACATGAAATTTTTCAAAATGTTAACTGAAATTTTAAACTTAAAAATATGTTTTTCCAAATTAGATTTATCAACAAATTAATTAACATTTACGCAATTCATGTACATACGTGTGCGTGTGTTTTCCTTTCAAATTTCACGAAATCGTAATTCTAAGCGAAGGAAATTTTTCAAATTGAAGTCGTAAAGTGCGAAAAATGCCAAAGCAAGCCATCTTTTGTAACAAAGTATAGAAATTCGAAACACTCTTCCTGGCATTCATTTGAATTTTGAGGTCTTGAATTCAAATTACGGCCGCGATAAAAACCATTAGTAGAAACAAGAAATCCAATGAGCAGGGTCTCAAACAAACCCCCACACTCCCTTAGTTCTATTTTTACTATTTTTTCTAAAAAAAAGTCTATGAAATAGTTTTAAAAAATCAAAATTTTTTTGGGAATAACGTTTTGAAATTTCCATCCCGTTCGCTGTTGCGCCCCTGGAGAGAGTTACTCCGGCCAATTCCTATTTACGCCACTGTTTACAAAGATTACTTTCACAAATTTCTCAAATGTAAATTATATTATTATACACAGGTATACCATTATTATATCAGGAAACCCATAATTTATGGAGCCGTCTCATATTTTGGCGCCCGGGATGATCCCCCCGCTTGCTCTCCTCTTCGCTGCACTATTTTGCAGAAGTTGATAAGGTTTAAAAAACTTCTCAGTCATCGACTACATTACTTAAAATTTTTTATCTCGCAAGATTTCCCTTCAATTTTCACTGTGAAGTGGGCGACAAATTCGTTAGATTGAATGAATTTACAATTATTTTTTAAATTCTCACTCCTGTTAATTTTGTACTAGGGGGCTCCACTCCCTGCTCGTTTTGTTCGCCAACCTCCGCTCGCCACTTGTGGCGCGTAACGATTGGTAATTTTAATGCTTACTCCTTGGTGTCCTCGGGACATACAGGGTTCATGATATTCTCAAGACTGGATGTTGAAAGCCCAAAGCGGAATGGCTTTCTCTGGATGTTCGATATCCAACGAGACCAGTTTCGACCTGAGACATTCCTAATCCAGAGGAGATTGGGTTAAAAGACACACAGACAAATGCGTGTTTACCTAAAAATTTATTTCTCGTTAAAAAAAAAATGTCTACAAAACTGATTCATTTTAAATCTTAATGTAACTTTCTTGAATTTTTAGATCTCTTCTATTTCAATTTATTTTTCTTTTACTTTGTATATTAATTGGGTTAAAAAAAACGAACTATAAGTCAAATAAATACTTATGTGCAAAAAGTAAAATGAGAAATAACAACGCCAAATAGCACACTTTGCAGATTACTGCAGATACGTGTTTCGGCGTTACAAATGAATGTCCTTTTCAATGCAAAAGAAATGAGCTTATGTTTGAAAAAACATCGGAGAAATGGTTAGGTTTCTTTTGTCGGGTGTCTTTTCAACCAAAAGCTCATTTCTTTTGCATTGAGAAAGCCGTCCATTGTAACGCCGAAACACGAGTCTGCAGTAATCTGCAATTCAGTCTGTTTGACGTGGTTATTTAATTTTCACAAACAAATGGGGTGGTTTCCTTCAGTCAAAAGTAGTACTTGTAGTCACTGAAATCGATAGAATAAGCAAAAACTATAACTTGGACCCAGAAAATACTTTCATTTTCCCAACACTTATTTTTTAATTATTTTTTTTAAATGTCCGATTTTTCAAACAAGGTGTGGTTTTAATGGCGTCACAAATGATGCAGTTTGCCGCATCTTTCACAACGTTTCCACGTTGTGATAATCAAGAAGCGAATTAAAATTGCGCTCTATGCTTGCCATCAACCATATCGTTGCCAATACACGTGAGTAAAGATTTTTGTTTAAAATATATTTTGATATTTGATCTATTACTGCATCTTCTTTTTTTTTGGCACAGTTTGATTTGATCAAGAAGAAAAAATTTGAACTTAAAATTAAAAAATTCTTAGTAGTTCACAACATCATTTTTTTTTCTTTTTTTTTTTTTTTGTTTGTTCGCAAAAACTTAAAGCATTAATAAGAAAAAGCGTTGGAATTAAAGGGGCGTGTAGAAAAATTATTTTGTTTAGTTTTAGTTTTTGACAGCCCACTCCAAACGTATTTGTACTTTCGACTTTCTATGGCATTATGAAGAACACATCGCCGCTTAATCAGCGTCCCGTTAAATTGATTTTCAAAAGAATGGGAAGAGGATGTAAATTGAGTTTCAAGATTCCGTAGGAAATCTGGAATCAATTAGGTTTTGTTATCATTGTCGCGGGAACTGAAACCGGTGGTTAGTATCCCCGTCCTTTCTCCCCACTTTTTCTAAGAATTCTTAGTGTTGTAACCTTTGCGCCAATTCCAAGAATCTCCAGTTCAACTTGGCGGCTATAGCTCTGAATGTCAGTTTTTTTCAAGCACCAGTTTTCATTCTACTTACGCTTGTTTTCCTTGCCATGCGTAAAAACCGGTCGTCGAGTGTCCAATCTTCACTAGTTCTATTATCTTTGACTCTACTGCATGTCGTTTTCCTCCTGCAGTACGTGCCCACTTTTAAAGTTTCGTTCCAGGCATGTTCGTTTCTTCCCGGCTTTGGCAACGGTTCGCCCGGCGTCACTTGTGGGATTTCGTAAACAACGATGTAATCTTCGCCTATTTTGATGGGGAAGAGGCGGGCGTTTTTCGCTGCTGTGTTTCGTGTTTTTTGAAAGTGCTTCCCCCGGCGCCACACCGAAGGCATTGATCTGTAAAAAGGGGTAAGTCAACCGCTGCGGGGCGAATTCTGATATGTTCTGAGGTTATTGCGGCCACAACCAATGAATTTTATATGTGAAGAAATTTCAATAAAGACTTTCAATAAAGATTATTCTATGGAACTTTTTTTGATCATTGCCGTGAGTAGCCGTTGAGCTATTACACCGTTGTACTACAGCTCTGCACTACATGTGGAGTCGTGACCATAGCCTTGAGCTGCTACAGAATTCCCCATGCATTTGTGGTCATCAAATCTTTTTAAGTTGAAAGTCACTTCTATAAAATATGAATGTCTATATGTAAAATGTATTATGCATAAGGAATGAATAGTAGTTGAAAATAATTAACATGCCTGACTAATATGCTCAAAAATAATTAACATGATTTATAAACAAGCCTGAGTGTGATATAGAACTATTCTATAGTCATCCTCAATATCAATGCTCTGTGGCATATGAGATCTATATGATGTAGTATTCTTTTCTCATGTTTGGTCATTGCAATTCTGGTAGTATTTTGTTGAGAATCAGTATATGAGGCATTAAACATTTTTTTCTTTCTGAACACCATGGGAAGACACCAAACTACTCAGTCTACCTCTAGTGGGGGAGGAAACAATTCTTTTATTATTAACATACCTGAATTTTCTGGGGATGCAACCGAAGTAGAATTTTTTCTTACTCAGATAGAAGAACTGGTGGAATTAAATCAGTGGCCGGATAGCAAGGCTTGTTTGTTCTTGAAATCAAAGCTTAGAGGCAGTGCGCGCCAATATGTTTTTTCGTCCCCCAGTCTAAAGAATGAACTTTCTTTTCATAACATTGTTGAAGAGATTCGAAAATTTTTCGGCTCTTCCAATCAGAAAATCTCTTTACAAGAGTTTAATGATATAATGTACATACCCGGGGAATCTTTTCGTGCCCTTGCACACAAAATTCAGGCGAAGGCTGCCTTGCTGTATGACGTACCAAGTTCATCTGCTATGGATCAGATTTTATATCACAAATTTATTTCGGCCATCCCGCATACCTATAGATTCCAAATTTTGACAGAAAACATCACAGATTTTAAAAAGGCTGTAGAAAAAGCCGAACACTTATTTAATGTTATGCGACAAGCAAATGCGTCTAGCACAAGTAGTGAGACAGACCAACTGAACATGTTAAAGGCACAAGTTAAGGAGTTGTCACAGAAAATTCAATTACATGAGACCAACACCTTTGAACCTATGGGATTCAACACCTGCACCAATGCATCCTCGGGTTCAAGTGCGAGTCAAATTGGACATTGTTGTTGTGCGGCACAATCACAGTCTGTCAACCAGGTTGCCCATTTTCAACATAATAACCCAACATCCGATTCTTATAGCAAAACAAGTTATCGAAAGTTCTCTCAACCAAATTCGTTTGGCCGTAGCCACAATCAACAACAAAATGTTTCAACTCCATATGGTAGAGGGTTTTTTCGTGGCAGAAGATTTAGTCGTAGCCAGCATTTTTCAAGAGCACAGTCTCGGTATTGTTCCTTCTGTGATTCATCAACTCACAATTTTGCAAACTGCTTTAAGCGAGGGAAACATCAGTATCAGAATTTTTCGAATCGAGGCGGGTACAGACAAAGTAGAGACTTTCCACCACGGTTGCCACCCAATCGGCAATTTAGTGCATATGAGAATCATCAGAATTCTCAATCAAATAGCGCAAATTTTGTTCCTTTGGGATCCCGGTCTGATTCTTATTCACACGTCAGCAAGCCGGAAAACTGATGCCTAGGACCGACAGGGCAGAGTGTCAGTCCTCAAATCTCAACCCATCTGCCAAACCCTTCGTCGCTACAAATGTTGTACCACCAATTATCGAGTGTGTCTCCCCGATTCAGTCTATCGAAAATGTCATTTTTCCCGAACCACGTCTTCTCCCAAATGTGTCACCACCTACTGAACTCATTTTCTCAGTGAATTCGGACAATGTTCAGCTCCCGTACATCATTGTTCAGCTGGCCTCTTCACCGTTTGTCTTTCTTTATGATAGCGGGTCCACGCTGAGTCTCATCAGTGACAAAGTCTTCCAATCTTTGAAGCCTGCACTTAAATATAAAAATATTGCCAGAGACGTTACAATTTCTACAATCAATTCCGATATTGTATTTAAAGGTTGCATAGAAGTCACTCTCAAAATTCAGGGAAAATGTTTCAGACATATTTTGTACCGTATTGAGTTTCCTGACAATTACACTTGCGTAGGTATCCTTGGATACGATTTTCAAGTGAGATTTGCTGCCCAACTGTGTCCAGCAGAAAACGTGGTGAAAATTAAGGATATGACCATCCCACTCTTTAAATTCAGTTCGTCTTCGAGTCTTTCTCAACCATGTAATAAACCTCAAGCTGATCAAGGAGATGCTGTAAATAATGTTAGTAACCAGGGCCATAAGCATGACACACACACAGAAACACCAACAAGGGTCACATCTAAGAAGAAAGTTAAACTCGAGTCAGGTCAAGAAAGTTACATTTTAGTTGGGATTAGTCCAAATTCTTCCTTACATCTTGAAGAAAAATTTTTGTTCACACATTCTTTGAAGAGTCCATTATCATGTCATGACATAATTATCAATAAGTCATTAGTTCAAGGTAAAGAAAATTCCTTTTTCATTTATGTCAAGAATAACTCCAACAAATGTTTTCATATAAACAAGATTTCTCATGTTGGATATGTAGAAAATTTTGAAGACATCTTAAAAAATAATTCCACCTCATCTAGTCACTTGGTAAATTTAATTCAAGCGTCACCCAAGGTTTTGAGATTACGGAAGGAGGAATTCAACTTAAGTGATTTCCAATTAGGCCATTTAAACTCCGAAGAAAGAAATTCTCTATCTAAAATTTTGAGCGACAATTATCAAGCATTTAGCAAATCTCTTGCTGCTATTGGAGAATCGGATGCCATTACCCCCAAGCTGGACTTTATACATGAGTATCCAACGAAGCAAATGCCCTATCCTATCCCTCAAGCTTTAGTAGCTGAAGCTAAAAAGCAAATTAATGAGATGGTTCAGGCCGGAATCATTAGAAAAGGAATTACGCCTTTCGCGTCGCCCATTGTTATGGTTAAGAAGAAGAGAACAGACGCATCTGGGAAACCAAAGTACAGATTGGCTGTTGATCTTCGTTTGATTAATTCTTTGCTCAATGCGCCATCGTACCCTATTCCGAAAATCCAAGACATAATTTCTTCCTTAGCAAAATTCAAGTTTTTCACAACGTTAGACCTACACCAAGCATACCACCAGATTGTCTTGCCCCCACAGTACCATGAGAAAATCGCAGCCACCACACCTTTCGGAGTTTATCTTTATCAGAGAATTCCATTTGGTCTAATTGCAAGTTCGTCATTCTTCCAGAATTTCGTAGAAATTTTGATTGCTGAGTCAGGGATAGATTCTATCATAGCATATCAGGACGATCTGCTTATTCCTAGCAACTCGTTTTCCCAGTCCCAGGAACATTTAGCCAAGCTGTTGGCCGTTCTTAAAAAGCACAATGTCACACTTAGTGCTGAGAAGTGTAACTTTCACAAGAAGAACATAAATTATTTGGGTTTTCACATTTCACAACACACCATCGAACCAGTTCAGTCGAACGTGGCCAAGATTTCCAGTTTTCCGGTGCCCAAAACCAAGAAGCAACTAAGAAGATTTCTGGGTGTCTGCAATTTCTATAGAAGTTTAGTTCCTGATTATGCGCAACTCACACGTGATTTTCATATATTGTCTTCTCCCAAGACTAAATTTACATGGACTTCCATCCATCAAGAAAATTTTACTAAATTGCAAAACATCTTCTTAGCAAAACCATTTTTGATCACACCAGATTTTGACAGTATGTTTTATTTACATACCGATGCCTCAAAGGTAGCTATCGCTGCCATCTTGATGCAAAAGCGTGGTCAGCATTATCTTCCTGTGTCATTCTTTTCGAAATCGCTATCCCATTCTGTGTCCCGTTATCCAGCAATAAAATTAGAACTCTTTGCCATTGTTAAAGGTGTCCAAGTTTTCAAATATTTTCTCTATGGAAGATTATTTACAATCATAAGTGATGCGAAGGCTCTCAAATTCTACAAAAAAATCACTAACCCGGCTGATATCATAACAAGATGGCTAATGTTGTTGTCACAATATAAGTTCATTTTTCAACCAATCAGTGGATCTCAAAATATTTTACCTGATTTTCTTTCCCGAATCCCTATCAATGAATCAAATTTAACGTCTTTATGTCAAGGTAATGACATTCTGAGTGATGAAAATGCATGCCCTGTTATCTCTTCGTCTCTTGATCTCGAACATGAAACACACTGTATTGCACATGGTGATGAAAATAATAGCAAGTCATCTATGGCTGAAAATGTTGAGTCTGGTTCGTTTTGTGAAGGTGCACAAATTCTCACAGATCAAAATAATGGCTCAATATTGAGTCACAACATAGAAGAAAATCAAAACACCCGAACAATTGACAATATAGATTTTTCTCTTGGAGACTGCCAAAATTTTTACTCTATAAATAAGTCGAATGTTCAAGGGGACAACACTGAAAGTTCTTCTCACTTATTTAAAGATACTAGTCATGAAAATGTCTGTCACCCGAATAGTAATTACCCGAATATGTTTGCACAAATAGGGCACGAACAAAATCATGAAGATACGCAAAAGCTTTATACTGATACTCACAATTCTTTTTCTAGTGATGATAATTCGAATGTGTATGACGAAAATGCTCAATCTTTTCCATCTTCTTCCTCAAAGAATGTATTTACAAACTCTTTATTCAATCACAATACACAGCTTCATGGTCAAGACATCCCTCAATTTGGTTTTTCTGTACATGAGCATAATAATATTCAAGTCGGTTCTCAACATCTACCACAAAGTGGCGATTTAAATTCAAATAATGCATTATCCTACAAGCGTTGCAATGCCAAACAAAATAATGCCAAGTATGTGTCTGATACTCTAAATGACCATGAAAATCATGATGCCACACAAAATTGTCTTTCTTTATCTTGTGATCAGGTGAATCAGGTCTCACCTACAATTGAAGATGTATCACTGAATAATTACACAACTCAAAATGAAGAGGTTTTTTATGTTGAGCATGTTATCAATGGCTGTAATTATATTATGTGTGACCCAAACAGTGAATGTTCATCAATATATTTTGACAATGACCAGCGAAATGAGCAAATTAATAGTGATTATCAAGTTAATCATATTGGTAGTGAAGTTTGTCAAGATGTATGTCATGAAGTGTCTCGTCATAGGGAGAACTCTGATACAGGTTCTTATTCGGATGGTGTTGATAATTCAAATGATCTTTCTGATCACAAATCTTTAAAAGAATTTCATGAAGTTTTTACTATCTTGTCTGTCAATGCAAATGAAGACCCTGAAAATGAAATATCAAATAATACTTTTTTGACACATCAGTTAAAGGATCATATTTTGAGCGACATCTATAACAACATCTTAAACAGGCACAAGTCAAAGCCTAACTATGTCATTCATCCCGACACTAAAATTTTATATTACAATTGCTCTAATAATGATAATGCAGAAGACCGGGAATTCAAAATTGTCGTTCCAACCTCTTTAAGAGCCAAGGTTATCAAAATTGCACATATTAGTCATCTCGGTCTTAAGAAAACTTATCATTTTTTACAAAACAAATACTTCTGGAATGGCATGTATAGAGACACAGCAAATTTTATTGCTAGCTGTCACATATGTAATGTCACGAAGCATCATAAAATTATTCAAGCTCCCTGGCAACAAGCTGATATATGTAAATTCCCAAATCAGGTAGTCTCCTCCGATCTCGTTGGCCCTTTCACAAATCAAAAATATATCCTCAATATCGTTGATCATTTCTCTCGCCATCTTGAGTTGTTTGTGCTGTCTTCTATTACCGATAACGTCATCATTGACTGCTTTTTCCATTACATGTCTACTTTTGGGAGACCTCAGGTCATGCTCACAGATAACGGTCCTCAGTTCGCATCTCATGCTACACAAATTTTTCTAAAGAAATTGGGCATTTATCAAACGTTTATCTCACTGCAACATGCATCTGCCAACGGAGTCGTGGAAAAGCTAAATTTTTCTCTTAAGGCATCCATTTCCGCTCTAATGAATCAAGGACACTCTTTCGAATATGCTACACATATCCACAAAAATCTCTATAATAATTCAATACATCCTGCTACTAAATTTTCACCCAATTTTATCCATTTTGGTAGGCCGACAGCCACATTCTTTGACACTATCCAAGAAAGTGTCATCCTTCCTCAATTTTCTGCAAATAATCTTTCAAAAATTGCAAATGATATCGAACATGTGTACAAGCAAGTATATGGAAATTTATGTGATTCAAAAATCCAGCAAAACGAAGCACAGAAAAGGTGTAAATTGAGAAAGTTTGATATTGGAGACATTGTTTATCTCATGCACGACATTAAGTTTAAGAAAAGGTTTACTGGTCCCTACATTGTGAAGAAAATCAACTCAAAAGTCACTGTTCTTATTCAAAGGTTAGAATGGCCTGAATCAAGGCTACTTCTGATACATATTAATCGGCTGCATAAGGCTCCTCCTCGCTTTTCCTACCTCAAGTCTTCAATTTCATCTGCTGATAATAATAGTGTCACTGTTAATAATACACGTTCTCCGTATAATTTGAGGTGTAGAAAATAATTTTTTTGCTTCTCCCCTTAAACTCATACCCGTCTTCTCTTTCATTATCTTCAATGGCTCGGATACGCCGTGTCCCATGCTGCATCTCCTTGCTTGAAGACGTCCGAGCTGACATGAGGTAGCTGGGCCCACCTACCTATGGATCATCTCTTGGAGACTTTCAAGCTGACATGGATTATGAGCTGTGCCTGGACCCTGGTTCGTGCCTGCTGGTTGGTGATGATGATGGAGTATGCTCCATGCCTCCGCTCCTTCCTGCTTGCCTGGATTCTGGCGGTTCCTGAATTTTCTTCAAGGCTCTCCTGGTTGTGTTGTTGTCAACTTCGTGGAATATCTCTGCCTGCCGGTGGATAGCTGCCTGTGCTTTGCCGCGATGCTGTTGGTGGTATCGTCTTCCACTTCTGCTAAGCCGTGATGTGCTGATGTCTATCTACTTAAGGTGTGTGACGTTCTTTGACTTGATGATGTCGGATCCCCACGGTCTGGACTTGCAATATGAATGGAGGTACCATCTTTATCCGTATTTTTCGTGTGGCAGATTTGTTTGGTTATATAATGTCTGTATAGGAATTCTACAACACACCCATCCTGCTTGATTGTTTTACGTGTACCAGACCTGTCGTCCATAAGGACCACAACGGTGCAATGTACACCTTCTTTAATACAATATATATAACATGTACTATGTTATACATCTCACTTAAAGCTTCTGTTATTTACTTTGTATATCTTTGCTCAAGCGTTCCCATCCTCTATCATGGTTTCGGTTCACAGACGTCTTTTAATAATGGTGTAATCACATTTTATTTTCAATCATTTTTTTTCTGCCACTCGAAGTCCGGTTTTCTTTTCTGTTCCCTCACAGCAGATGTATGTAATTATGCCTCTTCAGTCAAGAGATTAAATATGTCAAGATTTCAGCCTTGTCAGTGGACTCTTTATATATATAAAAAAATGTTGTAATATAAGGATTCTTTTACGCATGTTTATTTTGTTAATGTAACCAACCACACCACCATGTCGTTGTTGACACGTAAATTACTTTTTTTCCATTTCAAATCATGCCAATATCTGATCACTAATCATACTTGTGATATTTTTGTGATAACAAGCTTGGTCACTTAAGTTGTTAATCCCACCTTTGCACAGTTTTTCTTTACAAGTGCCTGCGATTACAAGTTTTCTTGCCCGGCTTATCTGAAGTGTTGTGTAAATGGTTTGAAGTCTGGTCATGCAGTCCAGATAGGATTCCAAATATGATATTTAACAGTTGTGAGGATAATGGGTTAGGATATTTGTTTTTATACCCCTTAAAGAAAATTTGGTGACATAAACATAACATCAAATGACGGTGGTTTTCACATGAACTTTCTGTGAGGTGTTTGTGTGTTGTGCAGCTGGGATATTTTGTTGTTTTTTTTTTCAAATGTAATAGTCTCTCTGAATTTTGTGTCTCGATGAAGTATGTATACTGCACATGTCCATTTAGTTTATGATACCACTTGCCGCTAATTTTTCATAGTTCAGGTATGCATGAAATATGTATACAAGACGAGTTACACTCTGTGTATGTACATCAATGAATGCGCACAATGTCGCATATATTCTAATGAAGGTTTTGAAGTACATCTTATGAGTCATTTTTTGTCATAACATCTAGTAGTCATAATATATGAGAATAGGGTAACAGTTAATTACATTTCGGGTACTTTTCCAAATTTTTATAGTGAAGTCGTTGTTTTATGCCAGGGCATCTAATTTTGCTGAATGTGTCATGAATACAATTTTTTTCACACTCAGAGATAGTATGTAGTTGTATATACATAAGTGTTGTGTTAACGTAGTATCTCGATCATGACAAAGTCAAGTTTTAGTCGTTTAATTATGTTGTCTCCTTATATTCAAAAAAAAAAAAAAAAAAAATCAAGGCTTAAGATTTTTTTTTCCCTTACATAAGGTGGGTAACCGACATTTGCTAATTCATGTACACTGTTGCATGCAAGTATTTTAATGTTATGGAAATTAGGGTGGAACATATTTTGTGGAAATAATTGTTAAACTAATATATATTTAGGATATATATTTGTGTCATTTCTGGTGCTGTGTTTATATTGGATAACTCAGTTGATTTGATTAACGCCTAACTGTTATTTTCCCTAAGCATTAAACTGCCATGTTCATCGCATGCTTTAATTTCTCCTATGCTACTCATAGGTATACATTAAAAGATTTTATGTCGTGATGTACCCTGCGAAAATTATGTTCCTTGGTTTAGAATATGTCAAGGTTTTGCATGAGCCACTTTCATTTGTTTGAATTTTACATCGTGAGCATGCATAACAATAATTTAATTTGGTGCATGAATTGGAATTGAATGTTTTCATTTTATGGTAGTTATGATGCATGAATGTGGTACAGAAGTTGCTGCTTTTACTTTTAATTTGGTTAGACTTCATGCGTCTTAAGTGGTATGTGCATTCAAAGTCATCTTTTAGTTGTGCCAAATTTGAGTTTTTGTGTAATGCATACTAGTTTAATGCATGTCTTTCGTGTTCAAAGGGTTGTGAAATTTTGTTTTCATTCCTATAAACCAGTCCATCAAAGAAAAATATTTTGATAAATATTTTATCATGAATTCAGTGTGCGTGATAAAAGTTGTTTTGACTCAAAAAAAAAAAAAAAAAAAAGGATGAAATTGAGTCACAATGAATTGTTACACGGAAATGTTTGTCATGAAATGAAATTACTAGAAATTTATCAAGGTTAATGTTTTGAAAATGTTTTTGAAAATGAAAGTAAAGTGGAATATATCAAAAATAATTATTTGAGAATTTGAAAATGTTAGAAATGAAATTTATTGAATTTTGGTGAATTGATATGAGTTTCAAATTTTGTGATGTATGACAAATCTGACATAATGCACTCATCTTAACAGTGGTTTACCCAATTTTTGTGATAATTTTTGTGTAATGCTTACCGTGCAACCTTGTTATCATGTAATAAGTCATGTTGGTAATGTTAAATATTATATTGTATGTTACTCAAGAAATTTATTTTGTATGTGCAATTTACCGAGCATCAATGTGTAAGATTTTTAGTTGCAAATGCTACAATACCAAATTAATATTAGGTTAGTCATTCTTATGCAGTGTGTCCATTTGTGTTTCATGTTGTGTGCCGCACGGTTTTCCTATAGTGTTTCTGCCATAGATATTTTCCTCGTTGCTTTTCTGTTGGTGTGTCTTTTTGGAAGGTTGGAGTTTTAAAATTTTGCCGTTGCTCGTCAAAATTTTTGTCGGCCAAAGGGGGGAATGTTGTGTCAACACGGTGTGTTTTCCACTTCTATCGCTTTCTTTCCCGTTGGGACTCTACTTCCTGATTCGGGACTCTACTGCATGTCGTTTTCCTCCTGCAGTACGTGCCCACTTTTAAAGTTTCGTTCCAGGCATGTTCGTTTCTTCCCGGCTTTGGCAACGGTTCGCCCGGCGTCACTTGTGGGATTTCGTAAACAACGATGGAATCTTTGATGGGGAAGAGGCGGGCGTTTTTCGCTGCTGTGTTTCGTGTTTTTTGAAGGTGCTTCCCCCGGCGCCACATCGAAGGCATTGATCTGTAAAAAGGGGTAAGTCAACCGCTGCGGGGGGAATTCTGATATGTTCTGAGGTTATTGCGGCCACAACCAATGAATTTTATATGTGAAGAAATTTTAATAAAGACTTTCAATAAAGATTATTCTATGGAACTTTTTTTGATCATTGCCGTGAGTAGCCGTTGAGCTATTACACCGTTGTACTACAGCTCTGCACTACACCCGCGGTTGGTTGTTTGCTTTCAATTACAAGCGTTCTAAAATAAATTTTATTCCCTTAAATAACTACTACATAAACCGCGCAGTTTCTTCATTGTTTTCAGAGAAACAGAAAAATGCCTTTAAAAATTAGCGAGATGAAAGAAGTATTCTCAGAAGAGGGATGTGGAATAACTTTCTCACAATTTTGTTTCTCAATCACTATATCAAGAAGACAATGTGAAAAAGATGTCACTCAATCACTGTCTCATCAAGAAGACGATGTGTCTTCTTCGGGAAATATTGGGAAATCGACTCTCTACTTACAAATGTGTGAGCGTACTTTTGTGTGATTCAGTTGTACCAACCAATTCGATTGCAAAGTGAGAAAAGTACGGGGGTAGATAAGTACATCATAACATTTTATACGAGGACAGTGAAAGATGTAAATACAAAACTGACGATGCTCAGTGCCCATACTACGGAAATTTCGTCTGTCTTACGTTCAGTGAAGACTTGAGTATTACGTCAGAATATACTCAACCCTCACTAGGACAACCACAATTTATTCCTGGGGAGAGGAGGTCATAACACTCCTTACCTATACATAAAACCATACCTCTATATTTGCCATATTATAATTGGCAATAGTGTTGAAACCAAGGGCTCTCGGAATGCAAAGTTTTTGACACCCAAAATAGTTGCAGTTCATGAGCTGAAACGACGGAGAGAAAGACCAATCTTTGGTTAAGAATATCACTATATTACTCTCTATAACGAAATTTGTTTTTAAAATATTTAGTTTGATTTCTATTATTTATATTTCTTTCTGCCTCCAGAAGTGAAAATATTATTTTATGGGTATTATAAAAAATACTTACAGCATATGCATATTACATTTTTGGGCAGATTTTAGTGTACTGTATTTTCACTTAAAGAAACTCATGATTTATATAAATACTGCTTTCTTCATCACTACTTTTTAATAAGTATGCAGCTAAAAAAAATGTTGAAAAAAAAAATAGAACCGACTTCAAAATTGCTCTAAAAAGTGAAAAATAATTTTATTCTTTAAACACCATCGATAATACTTTGAAACATAATTTTTGAAGTTGGCGCAAAAACGATCGATAAAATCATTCACAGCCATAACTCAACTACAAGTATAAATTTAACCAGGTCCAGTTTCTTCACTACCAAATGCATTACGCATTGATGACAGCATATTTGAGTAACGATATAAATGTTTCGTTCCTAACTGTGGATGATTTTTTGATAAAAATATGAACGAAGCATGGTTACAATGGATTTTACTTTTTGTTTTTGCGCCAACTTCAAAAATTATGTTTAAAAGTATTATCGATGGTGTTTAAAGAATAAAATTATTTTTCACTTTTTAGAGCAATTTTGAAATCGGTTCTATTTTTTTTTTCAAAATTTTTTATTTCATTCTTTTTAGTGTAAATGTAGATATTTCAGTAAAAGTAAGAAGTTACCTAGTAAGAAGTTCGGCCCTATATCACTGTATTGCTTTAGAAAAGCCTTTATTCAAAATTATCATTAAAATTACTATTAATGTTACTGTTATATGGCACCAAACTTTTATAACAATGAGTTTCATATTGTCGCATAGATGAAGATAGCGAAGACAATGTGAAAGCCAAATGAAGCGAATACTCGTTAGTCTCAACTCGAGATCTTTATTCAGAACCACGAATGAACGTTATATCTCCTTATATACAACTTGAGAAAGTGCTGGAACTTTCCAGACTTGGAAAGATACAGAAATTAACAGAACATTCGAGAAAAAACGGGAAACAGTAGAAACGAAATTTTAGTAAAATTCACTTTGTCCTAGTCGGGATTTGAACCCGGGCCGCTCGTGTGGGAGGCGAGAATTCTACCACTGAGCCACCGTTATCCACGGATGAAAAGTGCGAACTTCGCTACAATATCATTTAATAGGAAAATTGCATAAAATTTACTGTTTTTTGCCCATAACTTTTTTTCTAAAGAACAAATATGGTCAAACAAAGTAATGGGACCTAAGTTGAGCCATCCCCTATCCATCAAAAAAAAAGAATCATCAAAATCGGTTCACTAGGTGAGACGCTATGAGTGGACAAACAAAAAAAAAAAACATACATACGGTATGAACTGATAACCGCCTCCTTTTTGAAGTCGGTTAAAAATGTCTTATCTCGTTACATTCCGAGTTCCTCTATGTGAATGGAAATTCCTCATAGCTTCAACATTTTTTTTTTAAAAAAGCGAACCAGTTATAAAACCATTTACAATTAAAAAACTTGCAAATGTTTTTACTTTACTATTTTTTTTTAAATAAAAGAAAATAATACTAATGCTTTTATCATGTGCCATTGCGAGCTAGATGAATGCATAAAAAACATTTTAAGTAAAAAAAGAACAGCTTAAAATTGTCATTTGAAAATCAAAATTATGGACAGCATCTAAAATTTTGAACTGTAGCTGAGCTTGAGACGAGTGTTGAAATTCAGATCTAATATGTGGAATCAGGTTCAACGTGTACGAACTGAAATTCTCTTTTCGTTACTGTCATTTTAGAGTCCTTCTTATGACAATTTAGCTGTCATAAAAGAATGTAAATGACGACTGTATTCTCCACAGCGGCCATGACCTTAGAAAATTTCTATTGTTTGAGTGGAAACGCGATTTTCGTAGAAGTGAAAGTGAATAATGTCATTGCAACTTTCCTTTGTTTTGACAGCAGTCTACGAAGTTGTAATGTGGCAAGACCCATAGAAAACTTGAAACCGAATTCGTGTTCAAGTATTTCTTAGTTAAAATACAGTAAATTTGAGAAATATGTGAGTGTTGCGAAAATATTTGCCCTAGTTAATGAAAGAATTTTTATTTTATGCTCATTCATCTACAAAATTTCTATTCAAATCTTTCTGTCTCAATGACCCATTTCGCATTTCTACATTTTTTAAGATTTTGACTGGATCACATTAAATCGTACCGAATAAAACAAATAAAGAAATAAAGAATGAAAAGTTCGATACTTTTTTCATCTCGTTCAAGTATCCCTTGCAAGTAAACCTATCTAAGTGTAACTCACTAATTGAAATAAAAATTTTCACTTCCCCCCGAGTACACTCAAAAACATGAAACCCTTGTTGTTGTTTTTAATCTGTAATAAACAACTTTAACGGGGTGAAATTCACCCCTAAATATTGGGTTTGGGGATATTAGATGGTACAATTCATTATTTTATTTTAAATTTTAATTGTAAAAATGCAAGCCATGATTAAAAATTCGAAAAAAAAAAAGGAATTTTGTAATTAGAAAACAAAACAAAGTTGACAAGTTTTTTGGAATTTTCAGGGGTTTTTTTTTTTACCATTCGCTCGAAGGGGTTAACTGAGAGAAATGGTTCATCACTATAAATACTACTTTAAAAAAAAAACTAAAACACGTCAACTTTAGTTTGTTTTCCTATCGTATAATACATTTTTTTTTAATTTTTAATAAGGACTTGAATTTTTTTTATTAAAACTAAAATTTAAACTAAAACAGATATTGATCCATCTGATATCCCAATAACCCCAATATTTAGAGGTAAATTTCATCCCGTTAAAAATATTTATTGTTAATTTTAAAAAAATAACATTTACTCAATATTTTAAGGTGTTCTATCGATGTGCAAAGTTTCATTTCAGTCGATGAGTGGCACTTGGGTAGGGTAACTTGTTAGTTAAAAATAGAGTAATTTTGAGAAATATGAGAGTCTTGCAAAACTATTTGACCTAATCACTGAAATAATTTTCATTTTCAGCTTCAAAATTTATTAAAAAATTTCGAACTCTTTGATCAAATCATGCTTTTTAACCATTTTTAAAATTTGGTGGAAATTATAATCATCCGTATCAAATAATTCTGAAAAAAAAAAAAAAAAAAAAAAAAAAAAAAACTGAATGCTCCTTACTTTTTATTAAAAAAAGAGATTGAAATACAAAATTGCACTCAAAAATTACTTTTAAAGGCAATTTTAAACTTTTGTAAGTGTTTGCAATTAACTACTTTAAAAAAAGACTAAAACTTTGAAAGATCAGTTTTGGTTCTCAGATATAAAAGAATGCATCGTTGAAATTTTAAAGTCACTAACCTCGTTTATCCGTGATTTTTTTTTTCGTATGTAGTTAATTCACTTTCACTTTGATTTCATTTTATTGTTAATATAGTCAACTATATAGCAGCCTTGTAACTCGAATATATATTTATTTCGAAGTTTTCATTATGTTCTGCTCTTGAGAAGGCTATGGGAACTTCTCACAATTTGAGCTACTAATAACTCAATAAGGTTTAATAATAAGGTTTTGGGCGTTAACTTGGGACTTTGAATAATCGAGAGTTGATTATTAACTTAAGTAAATGTTCAAAATTAGCCGCAAAGTAACAAATGTTAATGAAAAAAAAAAAAAAAAACGTGTTTAAAATATTTAATGAGTAGTAGCTAATTGGATAAAGCTTGCGACCTTTAACCGGTTGATATTTTTCAATTCGCCTTTTTTAAGTTGACGACAAAATCTGAAAAGTTTAACTCATTAAATAAATCGTGATAATCGAGAGAAAAATATTGATATTTTTATCAGAATAATGATAAAGAAAGGTAAACCGCGTGAAATATAAATCAGATAACCAACTAACGGCAAGATCATCTTTTCTACTTTTAAAACTCCACCAACTATTTGAACCAGTTATAAATTTGAAACTAATTTTTGCCTAATTATAAATTGGAGAAGGATCTGATATTGAATCATGTTTCAAACCGCAAAACCTGAGCTTCAAAACTTTGAAATGAGTTACATTCTCTTGAGAACTGTTTATGTTTTTTAAAAACCATTTTCATGATTTAAATATACTTACGTTCTTTTTAAAAAGCCCTATAAATAGCTAATTACTTTTTTTTCGCAAACAAATTGACTGTGTCTTAGATCTTACAAGCGACAACGTTGGATCAAAAGAAATAAGCGAGCAATAAATAATCGAAAAAAAAAAATACTGTGGCTTGCAAATTCCAACTATTTTTCTCAATAATTGCAGCATCCTAACTCAAAATATCAAGCATATACCAACGCCCAAACCTCCTTGGTCAACGACACTGACTTATGCAGTAGTTGAAACAATCCCGCACGACACCAAACCAACGAAGCAGAGACAACAAGTGATCTATTTCTATTAACTCTCGCCTAATCAGCCAGTCATGTACATTCAGAAGCACGAATTTGTTCTCAAGAAAATGGATGTGATGTAATCACAACAAAAAGCCAAAAATAAGTAACTATGTTTAAAATGAGGTAGAGGCTAAGAAAGAATTGCCTTTAAGTATGATTTCTTCCGCGATACAATTTGGCACGACTTGAGGGCGAGTTAATATAGCATCTTTGGCTTTAAAAAGGCCCAAATAAATTCATGATGCATTTTTGCCACTTGATGCCAACCATTAAATATGTTAATAAATAAACTTACTCGACATGCGGCAGCTTTTATTTTAATCCATTTCTCATAGCATTACTTGATAAAATATCGAAGAATTTCAGTATGAAACGGGTGTTCTATAATTTACAAGTTATTTCGTTGGGAGAATTTTTGACATAATTCAAAGAGAAAAGATATACAGTCGACTCCCGCTACAACGCGATTCAACTTACGCGAAACGGCTATAACGCGAATTTTTCACCAGTAACGAATTTTAGAGCTAACGCGAATTCCTCGTTTGGAAGGAAGAATCGGCTTCGTTATTGACTACTAAATATTGATTTCGTGAATGTTATTACATCCCTTTAGCATCACTGACAGCGAAAGTTCCCACATCAAAGTAGTCTACGCATCGCGTTATTAGTGCATCAAATAACCGCACGGCATCTTTCATTTTCAAAAAAAAAAAAAAAAAAAGGTTGAGATTCTCTATATGCTTAAACAACTACAAAACGTCGCCGGTATCACGATAACGAGAATAAATATCAGTGAATCTTTCATAGGTACAATTAAAAGTCAAAACAAAAAGATATCCCTAAAAGTTTAGAATTTAGTTTCAATACTGAAGTTTGCAGAGTCTAAGCAAAGCAAATATTATGAAAATAGAAGCTGCTCTTGTATTATGGACTAAGGAGGTCAGGAAGAGGAGCTGTTGTCATAAATGGAAACGTTATAAAAGAAAAGGCGAAGCAATCGCATTTAAAAATGTATTGGATAAGAATAATGATCTGATCAAGGAGCATAAATCATCATCTTCTACATTTTTAACTTATAAATATTATTACGGTATCTACTGTACACAACACTATTATAACAGCATTATATTATTACTTTATACTATGAGTACCGTGTTTTATTTTATGTTTTTCCCTCCCATCGATCATTCATTTTTTACATCTTAAAGTATTTTATGTTGAACAAAACAGCTTTTTTTATTTTTAAATACAGAAAAAGTTCAGTTCTTTATGTAGGAAACTATAATTTATAGTTGAGGAATGCTTTAAAGCTGTTTGAGGAGTGTTTACAAATGTCTAAAAGAATCAAACATGTTTCTGAAAAATTTATACATGCATTTTTCCACAACACGAAATTTCGACTTACGAAAGCAGTCTTGGAACGCATCCCTCACGTAAGTCGGGATTCGAGTGTAGCTAGGAAATCCTTAAAAGCAAGAAAATAGGGGAGGGTGGTCCAAAGCGGGTAGGTTTTTGAAGAACCCTCGAAAATTGTAGTTTTTGAATTTTTATCGGAACAATTTCGGTTTTATTTCCTAACTCGGTTCTTGAACTTCAAAATAAAAAGAGATTTTTTGCATTATTTCAAACCCAATATTTATTTATTATCAAACTTTACAAACTTTTGAAAAACCCGCTTTGCCCTACAAGGGAGCCCAAAGCGGGAAAGCTTAACTAATTGTGATTTGGTATATTTACCAATCAAATATGAAGTTATAAATGATTAAAATAATTGACTAGCTACCTACCATTATTTAAAAAAAATACAAAAAAGTTGCACTTAACCAATTTCAAGTACGCACATTTGTTTACAAAACATATAAATCAATAGACTAATTTCCATCCTAAAAAATAACTTTTTAAAGTTACACTTATCCTATTGAAATAGAAAATCTAAGTCAGCACACGAGTCAAGAAATTCTAAAATATATGATTAAATCCTATACCCGCCCCCCTCCTTTGCCCAAAGGCACGTTTTTTTATTTTAATAATTATAACAATAAATTTAAAAAGAAACAAACGAAATGGCTATCGTAGTTGTTGGTGGATTGTGTCAGAATAACGTAATATTATTGATAATAAAAAAATAAGCTGGTCTTCGACTAATCACAAGTTACAAAACCTCATTTTTTTTACAATATATCATTTTTTTTAATTTTAAGCGTAGTTGCGCCATGAAATTTTTTTTTTTTTTAATTTTAACATTTTAAAGGTTGCTCCAAAACGTTTCACTGCTGCTTCGCTGAGACTGATAAAAACTCGGAAGTGTTCATGTAAACACGACATACGTATGCATCGCCGCTTACACACCATGGGGGGGGGGGGGCATACGAAGGAATACACGCTTTCGGCCGCCTTCCTCTACCCCTTGACCATTTTTAGAAGAGTGAAAGTCATTTTGGAGGAGCAAAATATAAGAAAACAGTAAACACTAAAATGAAACGCCTTTCTATTAAAGAAATGGAAGATGACAGGCAAAGAAGAGATGCATACTATTTTGATTATTAACGTTTAGAATGTTCGACATTTTATACTTAAAAAAATAACATAAATATTCCAATGTAATGATTTAAAATTTCAATTGCAGTTTTTTTTCATTTACCACAATACTAATTTTTAACTTAAAATAAAAAGCTTTAGGATACGCTTGATTAAGTTCTTGAGACGCATTTCCGATATTCAATGCGTGAAATATACTTGCGCAAGCGAATTGAATTCGTACATCTGAAGTTAAATATAATTGCGCACAATGCGGGAAATATACTTGCGCGTGAAATATATTTTCAACGCATCACCGTTAAAAATATATCTGCCAACGAGTAATAGTATCACTATTATTTTACTGAGCATGCAATAACGGTTACAGTACTTTATTAGTTGTTCCATATTAGTGAATTGCAGTAATAATCTTATTGTAAAGAGCTATTGTATTATTGGAGTAGAAGTATTTAAAAAAAATAACAAAAGAACGTTTTCCTCTCCAACTGCATTGCATAACAAACATTTCATTCTCATGTTTTAGCGCATGTGCTGGTCAGGGGAAGAGAAATATAAGGGTTGAGAAAAAAATCTGACTCAAGCTCCTAAATCGCATTTTAACCCCGGTATACACCATTTAATGTTTTCTTAAGCTCCCTTTTAGCCTGTGTTTTTTTCTCTCAAAATAAAAGTAAATAAAAGCATCAAGGTATGAAAACTATAAACTGAATTAAAAAGAACTGAAAAGGCAAAGCAAAAATCTCGAGAAAATATTAAACAAAAAAGTAAAGACAAAAGCGTTTAAACATAACTGAAAATAAATTTTAAAAAATGTAATGTAGATCGTTAAGAGGCGGAAAATATAAATCGGTTGATTTGTCTGTCAGTCTACCTGTCTGTCCTCCATAGCACATCATGGGTAAGTTTCCGACTCGGAACGAGTTTTTCTTTCATTTTTTAAAAAAATATCCGCTAAAATATTAGACTAGCATGTTTGTTCTTTTGAGTTTCATAATTTTTACATTACTTTTAAGCGAGTCTTTCGAGTGTTTAAGCTTTACGGCGTATGCGAAAGTGGTATAATATGGGAAAAAAATTATTTCTTCGCATTAAACTTCTATTAGCTGTAAAAATTAAAAATCGCATTTGCTGGGATACATCTTTGCTGCAATCAAGGATGATATCTTTTTGTCATAAAAAAAAAAGTTGTATCTGCATTTTTTAACGAGAGATAAACTAGATGCGTCTTCCTGTAAATAATAAACTTCTTCCAAATTTTTTTTCACTAAAGTTCGTGATATCTAAATTAGTAGCATATTGAAAAGGAAACATTTAACATGACTACCATTTACAAACATGCTTTTGGTGTTACAAAAAAGCCCTTCTCAAAGCAGAAAAAGTTTCGAAGCATTCAGCAATTAACAGCAGCCTCTAAAGAAGTCTTAACATTTTCGGCATTGAAAAGTGGGCAAAGGGGCACCTGGAATCTCGAAGCATTTGTTCATGATAATTTTGCATTTTTATTTATTTATATATATTTATCGCATTTTGATGATGTTTATTTTACCAGATATATTTAATAAAGCAGTGGTTTTATGCTGTGTTTTTTTTTTTTTTTGTATTATGATAAAGACGAAAATTTTTAGGAGCTGGATAGGTTGTAAACATATTATTTAAGGGGTAATAATTTTTACTGTTTCCAAATAATACAATTCTGAGAATAAAAAAAACTGAAATAATATTGACAAAATAAAAAAAGAAAAATGCAAAATAATAGGAAAGAAGGGTGCACTCTAAACTATTATATTTATGACAGACAAGAAGATCCCAGCATAACATACTCTTATAAAATACTCCATTGCCATTTGTTTGGAGATTTAACGTATAATCTTCAAAGATTAATATCCACCGGAGAAAAAAAAAGCAGTTCTTTTATTTTGAAAATAACTCCCTGGAATAGATTTAATTTATCAACCGTATGACGCATTGGGTCATAGTAGAATAATGTATTCTAAGTTAATCCCTTTTTTTTTTGAATTTGGCATTAGGGTACGACCTTCCCAGAAGAATCTAATTGCAAGGCAGCGTGGACTGTAATCTCTGGTAAATTATGTTAAGTATATTATCTTTCAATTACCTTTCGTTTCTATGTGTCTATCAGTATTTATTAGCTTAAAGAATACATTTATGAGAAATTAGTATTTAATAAATTTAGAAACAAAGGTGTCTAATCTTTGTTGAGCATGTAAGACCAATTCCTCGATAAACTTAAGTGATAATACTCTTTTTTTCACACATAAATCTTGATAACATTTTCAAATTTTTCAAAACATAGTAACCGTGGAGTATTTGGATCCAGAATGCAAAACATCAAGATATTTCTCATCCCATTTAAATGAATATGTATCCTGTAAACTCTGCTGAGAAAACTGGCGTAAAATTTCAATTCAAATGCCTACAATTTTAAAAAGAAAGAAGAGGAAAGTTCGACTTTCACGCAGTAGCTCAATGTCAATTTTTAATACATCGAAAACACGCTTGAACTAACAAAAAATGCTTTAAGGCATAAATTTTACATCGATAGTAGTATAATTTTTCAGATTTACTAGGAATCTCTTCTTCAGTGTAGGAAAATGCAGCAACGTGAGAAAATAAAAAACATTTTAACTTGCATAGATTCATTTTCCTGCCACGAAGAAGGGATTTGTAAGTCTGAAGCACAGGTTTGCAATTTTCATTATAAATATGTGTCTTGTGAGGTTGGTTTCGCACAAATGTATAGTTAGCGAAAAAGTAGTCATTAATAAAATGTAAAATCCTAAAATTTTATATTTTGAACGATATACCAGTCTCTGGTGGTAGCTATACAATACGCGAAAAAGATCAAAATCTAAACAATAAATTATCTATTTTCGTTATTTACTTAATTTTCTTACATTTTGAAATGATGTTTGTGCTACCTAAAATTTCAACAGATTTTACTTGATTAGATCTATTACTAATCTTAAGTATTAATATACAAAAAAAAACAAAAAAAAAAAAAAAAAAACAAAAAAAAAAACAAATTTTTTGCGATATTATGAAATTGAATTGACATAAGTGCAAAGCATCAAAACTCTGTATGATATTTTTCAGACGCTGTAATTGTTATAGTTTTTCAAATGAAAATGCCATCTCAAGAATCTTATCTTGCTTTACAAAAACAAATATTGCAAAATTTGAAGAAATAAAGCAGGGAAAAAACTGCCCCCTCAATAGAAAATGTGAACTGTAGTGTGAGTCACATTCAACCTGTATTGTGAGTCGAAATAATAATTGCTTTCCAGAATTCTTAAAAAGTGCACTGTAATTATTTTGTTAGCTCGATCAAAATTCGATCATTCAAGAACCGTAATCACACTTGAAAACTATTGTGAATTTATTAAAAAAAAATTAAGAAATTCGCACATCTAAACATAGTGAAAATAACCTTTTTTTCTTCACTGCAGTGTGAGTTACACTTTTGTTTCAGAGCCTATTCACGGGATTGTATGAATAAGGTGACAATATGTCCCTTTTTCAGGTGGCCTGTCCAGTATTCTCGCACACATTGAAATTACCCATTTTCTGAAATACTGAAAGACCGAAACCGAAAGCCGTTGGGTGGAGTTGTTTAAGCATTTTCATATTAATAAGTAGAGAATGCATATACTTATTGAATACAGTGAAACCTCCCAATAGCGGACAGTCAAGGGACCAGAAGTTTTGTCCGCTATTGGGAGGTGTCCGCTATTAGGAGGAACTATTTAATTTACCTTTTTCAAAATGGGCTGTTGTTCCCTTTTTAGAACACAATCGAAACAATTGCGAAAGGTTTACTACATTTTACGTCAAGTGTAATTAATCTGTTTTTTCTTAATAAATGTATACTGACAGTACACACTTGTCTTAAAAAGCATTTAATCAATTAAAGTAAACAGTTAAAACAGTTTGACAACTCTTTTTCGCATTACCAACGGCGGCGATTCGGCGAAGCAATCCCCCCCCCACACACTTTTTATGGTTAATTTATTTATTTTATCTCGAGTATCACTATTGCATGATGCATGATTGACAGTTGGCAATATGACCTTGAATATGGGCAAATCTTTTTCATGTCTAAAAATTAAACAACCCAATGAAACCACGGCGCCATAAAGCCGACTACTACCGACGCCGGTCTGCTCAACTGCATCTCCTGAGAGCCCAAGTTAGAAAAAGCGCCCAATTTCCTCTCTCTTATTGTAACTTTTGAATAGTTATTGTGTACAAAATTCATTAAAATCTTAAGAAAAACGTATGTTAATTGTTAGACTGACATCAGTTTTCACTTATCTGCTTCAATACTCTCAAAACTAGCCGTTACAAAATTATGACTTTTATTTTCTTTTTCATTTTTTGCTGCCCGCAAAAAGTACCATGCCTTTTAGTTCTTTTTTTCCTGCCCCCAACTTTTAAGCCCCAATCGCTGCCTCTGCCCATTACCACCCTTTTAATTCCTAGAGACAGTGATAAGGAAATGACGGGTGGGGGGGGGGGATATCAGTTGTGGAGGATGAAAAGCTTTGTAATGCAAGCAGTTACTAAGATATTCTGTGAAAAGAAAAAAAAAAAAAATCGGAAGTGCTACGATCGCAAGGGAAATTTTTTGTGAAATAACTGTCCGTTATTCGGAGTGTCCGTTATTCAGAGTGAATTACATGGAATGGCCTATATTGAGGGACTGGGACTTGCAAAAATGTCCGTTAATTAGAGGTGTCCGTTATTCGGGAGTGTCCGTTAAGGAAGGTTTCACTGTATATGTAATGTTTTCACAGTGCTGTGCGACCGTAGAAAGGGTATTTTCGTGTACGAATGACTTGCTTACTACAGAAAGAGCAGTTGTCAATCACAAAGAAATGCTGATTAAAGTAAATTTTATTAAATTCCACTAAAAAAGAAGTCCGCCTTTTTTAAAAAACCACTAAACGGCCTATGTACTACATTTGTTCATTAAAAAACATACTACTATTGCACAAATTCTATTTTTTAAAAGTTAATTTCAGTTCTTTTCTGTAATAAGCACGAACTACTATAAAATAAGAGTCTCAAAAAATGCACTTGCAGGTACAAACAATTGTTTAGTGTCCCATTTTGAGGGGGAAAATAATGATCACTTTAAGAATGAATGCAGTTGAATCTACCTAATGTAAAATAGTTATTTAAATACCAAAGTGAAATGCAACAGCAATAAATTTCAGTTTTGAATCAGTTATACTACTCCAGATTTTTATAAATGCCGTCATAATTATCACTTGTATTGTGAGTCATGTTACTGAGTAAAATGGAATGCTCAGAAGAAATCTGCGAAATAGAAAAACAACTGTTTTATTCAGGGCCTGATAACCGCACAGGCCGACTAGGCTTGGGCCTGGGGCGCCCTCTATCTAAGGGGCCCCAAATTACTCAAAGAAATATGCTTAACATTACAATTGTATGAAAAATACAAGCATTTTAAAAATAATAGTTAAAAATAATGACTTGTTAATTGGGAAAATAAACTTTCTTAAATGAGAATTTTAATTCGTTCCACCAGTAGTGAATTCACGTCGTCAAAATTAAGAGATGCCCCAAAAGAGATACATAAATGTACATGATAAATTATTTTTATAGTTCTGTGATAGACAAGGGGGCTCCCAAAAATGCATTCCGACGAACCCCAAACTTGTAAATCAACCACTTTATTCCGCTATAGAGACTTCAGGGGGCCTCCAAATTATTGTGGGCCTGTGGCCTCGTTTTAGTTAGTTGGGCCGTGATTTTCTTAGAAAACTGGAGATTGGCATCGGGAAGAAAGCTTCCAAAATCAATTTACATTCCATGAGCCTCAAGTGTTTACATAGAAACATGTTAAGATGAGGCATAAGCTTACGGTTGACTTACTATTCAAACATCGATGAGCACTGGTAAGTATCCGCTCATGTATAGTACAGATGTGAATGATAATGGTTAGTTATTTCTACTGCTGATGCCTATTATTGTACACAGCATAGGAAATGAAAGATATGCTATATTAATTCTGTTTTAAAATATTATATTTCAACTGATTGTATTGCGATTGAATCATATAATGTTTTTAACATTCAATTGATGGCGTGATCAAATGTAGCTAAGGGAAAATAAGAAATTTTCTCATAGATTTGAACTAAGCAGTAAAATATAGAGTAAAAAAGTAAAATTCAAACACAACAGTGTGTGCACCAAAGCATTATTCATGTGTAGGTCGACTCATCGATAAGTCGACATCCTAAACTCTTAAGCGAAAAACTAGAAAACGTATTAGACTGGAAAAAAGAGATAAAATGAAAACTTGATTCTTAATTTTACTTTCTGCGAAACACGACTTTCTTAGGAAATCGGCATTATAATTTCTCGTATATTTATCGTATTTAGACGAACACAGTAAAAAGAAATACGTTTTATTGCGTGTTAACATGGAACATAAAGAGATGCGTATGTACAATATTCGTTATTCTTCGTTATTCTATAAACATAAACACAGAAACGAAACGAGTTGAGTTGTCTCGTTTCCAGCCCCACCAGCAGTTATTCTTTTTTCGTCTCAAGGTCGAGATCAATCTTCACAGTAATGATTACTGGGAAAATATACGACTTTACACAAAAATGTACTGCCATTGAAACACTATGTCAGTCGCAATTAATGTAGCAAAAATTAGATTTTTTAATACTTATATTTTTACTGTTTATTATTTTATGGATGCATCCTGGGTTTAATTCGCATGAGAGATAACGTGAGCTCAGGCTCTTCACTTCTTTTCTGTGTTGTGTGAGTTTTCTCATAATATGCGAAATTCAAGCGATTTATACATTAAAAAAAGTTCGGAGGACTGTGTTGCCGTGGGCAGGTAAAGGGCGGTAACTGCAAATTTTTCATTTTTCATTTTTTTTTTTGCATTATTGTCACCTATTGTACCTTAGCTTTATTGTACAAGCTTGCTTATATGGTTTCCGCTGAAAAAGAAGAGCGAAAAAACATTTATTTCAAACATTTTTCTAATGTTAGTATTGAATCCAAAACGCGTCTCTTCAAATATCTCGAAAACTCATTTCTGAAGATACTGCCGTTTACCTGCCCACTGCAGTGTAGGGTTCTCCACTTCTTTTCTCAGAAATGAAACCTTGAATGTACTGGTAAATATCACTATTTTTTACTTGAATTACTCCATCTTAAAAAGTCTTCTACTAAGTCTTGAAAAGTTATACGGGAACCCAAAGCACGCACTGCTGAATGGAATGCTTAAAAAAATAACCGTAGATAATAGTGTTCACTACCCTTCATTTTAAGAGTAGTATATGGTCATTACTCACAACGACAACCGTTTTGAAAATTACCCAAAATTACTCAATTTGTCTTTCACTTAGGTTGAAAGAACTTAATAGCAAAAAAATTTAAAAACTCCCGATGCTAAATTTTTTTTACAACTGCCATGAGTTCTAACCATAATGCCATTATTTTCAAGTAACATTGCAGGGGGCACCCCCCATGGGCTATGACGTCCCCCCCCCCTCCAAATGCTATGCAGCTTCCTTTCATGAGCTACAGCATCCACCAAACCCTATTGGAAAAAAATCCTAAAACCAGTATCCAAATGATACCGGACCCAGTATGATTTGTACCGGAAAAAAGAAAATCATACCGGAAATTTAAATTCCGGTATGAAATCTTACTGGAAATTTTGAAACCGGTATCAATTTATACTGGAAATTTCAAAACCAGTATGAATTTAATCTGGATTTTTTAATACCGGTTTTCAAACATACTGGAAATTTTGAAACCGGTATCAATTTATACTGGAAATTTTGAAACCAGTATCAATTTAATCTGGATTTTTTATACCGGTTTTTAAGCATACTGGAAATTTTGAAACCGGTATCAATTTATACTGGAAATTTTGAAACCAGTATCAATTTCATCTGGATTTTTTAATACCGGTTTTTAACATACTGGAAATTTTGAAACCAGTATCAATTTAATCTGGATTTTTTAATACCGGTTTTTAACATACTGGAAATTTTGAAACCAGTCTCAATTTAGTCTGGATTTTTTAATACCGGTTTTTAAACATACTGGAAATTTCGAAACCAGAATCAATTTAATCTGGATTTTTAATAGTGGTTTTTAAACGTACTAGAAATTTTGAAACCTGTAACTAACCACACTGGAAATTTAAATGCCAGTATGAAATCTTACGGGGGAATTTTGAAACGAGTATCAATTTAATCTAGATTTTTTAATACCATATTACCCCGAAAAGCGAGGTTGACCAGCATGCCGGAAATTTGTATCTTTCGGCATGCCAGATAATTTAAGGTTTATTTTTCAACAAAACTAAAGTTAATTTCCCCATACAGTTCCTATCAAAAAGCATACCATTGTTACGCTCGCTCACAGGTCACTAATACATTAGTCTAGTTTTATTTGTATTAAAAAAAGGTTAGTGTTTTTTTATATGAATCTCATAACACTTATGATTTTCATACATTTAAACGGGACAATTAATTTGACATGCAAATCCTGCATTAGATTATTATAAGCATAAGTTTGCAATTTCATTATCTTTTGAGAAAAGTATGTAAGGGAACATTTTTGCACTAAAATTACAATCATAATATAATCTTTGTTTCCTACATTTACTGAATGCAAAAGAAATTAGTGAAAAAAACCATACAATGTTTACATACTGTAAAGACTAAGGCAGCTTAAAAACATTTCATGGTCATTAATTATACTATGTTCAGTGTCAAAATGTGTGTATATATTTTCTAAAATGCCTAACAGTTGCAAAGAGCAAGCAACTTCTGACATTCTCTAAAAGCAGTGATTTAGTAAAAAATGTTAGGATGAGTGTTTTAAGAGTCAAAAAACCAAACCCAGTGGCATGACATCTTATGAGGGACAAGGCCTACTGTAGCCATCTCACTCCTCCTGACCAAGGTCTCTTGGGAGCTAGGCAGATGTTCCTGTTAAGAGGTCAGCCTAATGCAAAACTCCCAGGGTTTAGTTCCCAAGCATGCTTCGTACTCATTTTATTGACACACTGAAGGGATGAATGGCTATATATCAATTCGGATATATATCAATGTATCGGATATTTTCCAAAATATGATGATTTTTTTTTTGAACCCTGATTAGGGCCCTCCACTCTTTCATTCCCCCGGGACCTCCACATTTCCAAATCTGGCCCTGGATGAAAAAACTAAACTCAGATCGGTCAGAAATGCTGCTGATAGGCTAAGGTGCACAAATGCACAATGTGTACTTCAAATCGAGAGAATTCCGCAAGTGTTTCCGAACACATTTACAGATTAATCATGCACTTTACTGGAGAAAAAGGGTTGACCTAAGACTGATAATTATAAAACTGAAGAAAAATATTATTGTAGCAAAAAAATTAATGATTATTATATAACACTAATGTTTATGTCATACCTCAGATACCACTTATTTCATTCCATAGTAATATGCCTTTTAAATTCAAACGTAAACAATTTCATGTTAGATTCGTCTTCCTAATGACTATAAATAAAGCAGGGTCAAAATGATTTTATGAAAACATATTAGCAGTAAAATCAGGTTTCACGATTCAATTTGTCGCTTTACTCTGTCACTGTGGTTCAGTTCTTAACATCAATGCCATTGCAAAAGTATGTGAAATGTTTCGCTTTTCAGGTCTTCGTGATTCAATTTGTTGCTTTACTTTGTCATTGTTGTTCAGTTCTTAACTTCAATGCTTTGCAAAACTAAGTGACATGTTTTGCAATGAGAATTGTCCAATAAATTCATTTAGTCTACGTGGAATAACATAATACAGTGAAGCACAGTTTATACGTTTCCCTTTTATACGTTTTAATTAATAATACATTTTTTACATTGGTCCTTGGAGAGTCTAATATACATTAACCTTTACCAAGTATATGTTTTTTCATTTGTACGCTTTTTTCATAGTCCCTTCAAAAATGCATAAATGGTGCTTTACTGTATATACAAAAATGTGGTTGGAAAAAAACTTCAGTTTTTACAGATTGCAGTTAGTAAAGCTTGACCACGAACAGAAGGCGGATGACCTTGAAGTGAAACATAATTTGCATCATTTGTAATTGGTAGAATCTGCCAGAAAGCACCAAATAATAAGAGGCATGGTTTCGCTAATCCTATCTTAAAAAATATTAACAAAAAACCTATTACAAATGATACAAATGACGGATGTTTTTGCATCAAAGTCATCCGTCTTCTTTTTGTGGTCAAGCTCTAGCTGGGCTGTGGAGTTGGAGTGGTTTTTTGGTAAAAGAGGTTGAGTCAAAGGTTTAAAATTTCAAGAGACAGTTGGTAATTTTCTCTCAAAATTCGCAGCTCTGCCAGTATTTGAGGAGTCACAGCTGGAGTCAGACTAATTTTGGGTAAAGGAATCGGAGTCTCTAAAAATCCTGGAGTGGGAGTAAGACATTTTTCCTCCGACTCTACAGCTCAAGTAAGTAGGGAGCTTAATTTTTTGTAAGTATTATGGTTTAGGGAAAACCTTTCGACAGAAACATTGGCTTTGCAAAGGATTTTTTTTTTTAAAAGAAGAAAATCATAATACCTCACTACATACACAGTTGAAAATTTCTGGGTTTTCAGATACAAGACTTTGAATGACTTACAATGACATGTATATGACTGAAAAGTGGTTTTTTAAAATCTAAACAAATTTTATCAAAAGTTTGACTCTGTGCATTATTTATAGTTATTGGGAAGGCTAATCTAACAGGAAATTGTTCACGTTTGAATTAAAAGGCACGTTACTATCGGATAAAATAAGTGGTATTTCGAGGATAAGTATCAATGTTATTATTAGCATTTTTTTTTACATTAATATTTTTCTCCAGTTTTATTACTGTCAATGTTAGTTCAACTCTTTTCTCCAGTAAAGTGCATGATTACACCAGAAATATGTTTGGAAACACTTACAGAACTCACTCGGTTTGCAATTCACGGTTCACGGCGTGCGTTTGCGCGCCTAATCCTATTGGCAGCATTTCTGACCGATCTGCGTTTAAATCTTTCATCTAAAGATTCCCAAGTCCACTGCTCTCTTCTTTTAAAATTATATTCAAGTGATTAAAAACACTCATTCTAAAATCAAATTCTAACGCTAGACATCTAACGCTAGAAGCGAGTCTGCAGAACGTAAACAAAGATCGTACGTAAACAAAGCGGGTTGTTGCCAACGGAGAGAGAAAAATAAAGGCTCGTTTTGCGCCACGCGTTTCCATTTGAAATTAATTTTGTATGAATCAAACCGTGGAATGGAATGTTATACCTTTTTCTTCAGTATTGCTAATCACCGCAAGGTAGCGTATTCGAGCATTGGAGCTGCGAATAACTTTTTATTGCGCAATAGCTTTTCGGGTCAAGTAATCTACTGAAAAATCAACGCAACGTATGATGATGAAAATTGGCACAAAATTGATTTACATCCCAGCGGTTTGCCTAACGAAGTTTTTTTTAAATTTGTATTCGTCCTAGATTTTCTAATATTTAATAATTTATGAATCATTTTTCATATTTCTTTCACTTCTAACGAATCAGTTTCCGACTTAAATGAAGTCAACTCAACCTAACACAGAGCCATGCGGTCGATTTGTTTACATTGTTGCTTCATGCCTTGCACGTTTTTCGATGATTCTTTTTTTTCTTTTTTAGTTCATTCAATTCAGTATGTCTCTTTCGAAAAATTTTTATTATTTTTTTTCTTACTATTATTTCTAGCAATTTTTTTGTCATGTAATTTCTTTACTAGTGTTGCGCTGTCCTTGTTTTATTCTTTAAGGTGCTAATATAAAGTTAATTTTTTTTTAAATATTTGTTAATTTTAAGCTTTGTTCTTTTTAATTTTTGTCTGAGTTAATTCTAGCATATTAAATAAGTCCCCGAGAACTTAACCATATTAATTTTCGTCGCTAGAAAACGGGGGAAAAAAATCTTACATTTCGCTCACAAGCAATTTTTGTTACGTTCCTTTTATATTTTTTTAGGTAAAGCCCCTTTTCTTTTATGTTTCATTCGGTTTTTTTTCACATTTATTTATTTTTGGGGGATATTTCTACGGTGTTTTTTGCATACAGTCAAGTAAAATTTATCACCAAACATTTTTGCATGATTTACACAAAAATAAAACCACAGTTGAGTAGCAGTAACTTTTGTACGGAAGTAACTGTACCTAAAAGAAACAAGTTAAGCAGAATAAGGCTAAAAATTCAAATGTATAGAAATAAGAAAAATTACAAATTGGTCAATGTTCAACTACAGTAGACTCGGACAAATGAATTTCTTCCGAAAAGAAATGCTATTTTAATAAATTTTTGTATTTGAAATGGGGCAAAACTATTTTTAAATTCTTTATCAAATGAAAGTAGAGTGTTTTTACATGCTAAGTGTAGTAACATGTGCTGAACTTTATGTCAGTAAGGATGTACTGTACTCTAAATGAAAATCATTGCTTGCTAAATATCTCTGTCAAAGTGACTAGTGTGAGCTAGTGTTTAACTAACTCACAGAAGGAAAAGCGCTTAGACAGATTATTTATTTTGCGAATCACTTCTACAAATATTTTGCATTAGTTTCTGTCTTAATTTTCTTTTTCTGGAAAAAATTTGGATAATAGTAGTTCTGCTTACTGTACACATCAGTAAGGAAAATGAGATGTGTGTTACAAAAACAAATAGAAAATATCCATGACTTAATTTATAAGTAACTGGAAATAGGACATGTTAACAAATCAGAGAACTAGCTAAAACGTGCAAAGTAAATAGACAATTACACCATAGGTTGCGCAGTTTTCAGGCCACTGTTAGATTGTTGTGTGGACTCTGATTTTCGTCAATTCATTTTTTTAAAAAAGGTTGATTTTACTTATTTATTTTTTGTCTTGGGTTCTTCTCCCCATATAAGCAGAAAATTCTCTCAAGAATACTCTGGACTCTGCTGAATTCATACAGTTTTTCCATTCCAGAATCTTGGAATTCTGTTAAATGATTGTTCTGAATTATTGGTCATGATTTTTTAACGGGCATCCAAAGATAAATTTTTTGTCGATGCAGTATAAATGTATTGTTAATGGGTATTTATCAATAAGTCTGCTAGTAGAGGTTTTTTTGCCCTACTGAGCATGCATGAACGGATACAAGGGAGGCACTCCATAGGCAATTTTTCGACATTAAAGTTTCAAAAGTATTTTTTAGTTAATCTGCCAAAAATTTTATGGAACTTTTAATCAGAAGATTTTTGGAATAATTTCAAACTTGAAGTCTTAAAAATGCGATTTTAAATCATCTTTGGTAATGTTTAGGAGGAGGCTTTGGTGAGGGAATGAAGATCAAGCTCTTTCCTCTGTTAATTTTTCAAAACTGCAGTCCCGAAAGGACTATTTTAAACGATACTGGATTATGGTGAGGGAGAGGGTTCATAGGCTTGCCATTTTTCCAAAATTGAAGTTCTAAAGCGCAATTTTGTCCCTCGAAGGTTTCCTGAATCCGTCCTTGCTGCTGAGGGCGTTTCTTAGATTCAGCCAGATTATCATTCAAATGCCGGGACTCTACTGTCTGCATTAGACAAATGAATGGCTCCAAATGCACGCCTATTGATTTTCAAAATTTGTTTTTGTCAATATATGTTTCTATAAAGATAATAATCGGAAACTGAGGCATGCGTCATCTGAAGAATTATCGTGAAAATTAAAAACTATAGATACAGTCAACTCAAATTTGATAACTTAAGTCCCAAGGCACCAGCTAAAACGTTCAAGTTACGTGAAGTTTCCACAACAGTCTCGAAAGCTCGAGACCTGATGAAAACTTTGAGATAAAGAAATATTGGAGTTATGGAGGTTCGACTATGTCACTTAAAAATATAAATTTTCATTCTAATTTCCTTTCATCTTATTTATCCACTCTTGTTCCGTGCACGACAAGTTCTTAAAAAATTTCCCATTAGCAGAGAACTTTTACATTACAGGGTCAAGGTTTCAAATTTCTTAATGAAAATACACAATATTTTCCTTACAGGTATATTATGTTTTTATTAAGAGCACTCATGCCTGTAGTGCTTTTGTGACTTCATTTTTTACGACCCCCGCAACTATCAATTTAATTGCTTTATCATGTAATCAGAAGAATTGTCATAATAATTAAAAAATTGAAATAAAATTTTTAATTTTCAACCTAATTAACTTTCATCTCATTTATCCACTCTACGTCAATAAACGAAGTTATTCAAAGATTTCCTATAAGAAGATATGACTTATATATTACAGGATCAAGTATTCAAATTAAATATGCAAAACCCTGTATTTTCACTAAAGGTGTTAATGTATTTACATTAAGTTCACACAGGCCTGTAGCATTTTTTAACTTCATTTTGTTATGGGTCTTTGCACTTAGCCCCAAATGATGCCAGCATCTACCAATTTAATAACTTTGTCAGACCACGTCAAGTGAGTTGCTGATATCCCTACAATTACAATATGCTGCTGAAGGAGAGAGAGGGTCTCCAATACCCTCCACCCAAGGTAAATGCTAGCAAGGGACTTATTGCATGACTTTCGGACCCACAAATTATTTTCTATTTCTGTGTACAGAGTAAGAAATATTAAACTTTTTCATAAGATAATGAAAATACTGTACATCCTATTCTGTTTTCCGTCTGACCGTTTGTAATGCCTGTTATCTTCTAAAAAATATACCTTGTTTATTCGAGATTTGTGATGTGTTGGTTTGCAGAAAATAATTCAAATGAAAGAGCCTTTTAGCTAGAGTAGTTTCCTCTGTACAAACTACAAATATTGAGAAAATCAGACGTGACAGGGCTTAGTCAAGACAATTTGAGTTATTTATTGACCAGTTTAAGAAAAAAGTTAAATATATTTATTTAAAATCTTTGAAGTATTTTTTAATGCCATAAAGAGTTAAGAAATACCACTGAAGTTCAAAATTCGTTTTTTATGTCCACTGTCTGTGATGAAGAACAAATAAAAAAAAAGTTTAAATTGTGAAAATATTTAATTTTTTTAAAAAACTTCTCAGAAAATTTTAAAAAACCGAAAAGTGGGCTAAATAATGGGTTTTTTAAATGGGTTATTTAAAAAAAACCATTGGGTCCAATCGGCCAACCCTGACTGGTATTTTTTTTTTTTTCAGTTTCTAAAATTTATAATTTTGTAAAATTTGTTTACTGTTGTTGCGAAAGCAACTCAATTAAATTTAATAAAATTTATTGTAAAACATTAATTTTAAATTACATATAAGCATTAAAACACATGTAAGCAATAATCAATAAAACTAAGCTAATATAACCTATGATTTTAAATCAGCTTTTCATGTATTAATATTACATAAAACATTATATTTGTGTATATGATACTGTGATTCTTTACAAGGCTTGTGTGTATATTTGTAATCAGTTTCGTAGAGTATATAAATATTATAGTCAATAACCAAAATATAGTCGATATCAACTGTAGTTATGCTATATTTTATTCTTACATTAAATTATATTTCAAAATTGTAGATATTAGCTAGATTTAATACCATTTAAAGTGAATAAATTTTTACATTAAATACATGTTTATTTATATGCAAACCTGTTTTTGTGCAGTGTATGAAAATTATTTATAAAACGAGTGTGAGGTAATATCTTCAAGTGAGGACATGGGCATCCTGATGGGAAGTCACTGACCTCCCAAAAATTTCCTTGTTCAGGGAATTTTTCAGGAGTCTGCAAAATTATACTGTGTTGCAAAAACAACCTTTTATAGCTACTTGTGAAGTTTCGAACAATATTTTTTTAATGGGATTTTTTTTTATGCGGTCCCCATCCACCGCATAAAAACAGGTTTGGGTGTATAAGTAATGAAAGAAACATTAATTTTAAATCTATATACTATAAGAATAATGTAGGAAAATAAACAGCAGCAATTTGACAATACATTTAATTATTTAAATTTGAAAATATCTGATAGATATCAAAATATATTTTCAAACCATGGAAACCAGTAACACGCTGTGAGTTATATAGATAACACACTATGTTTTTCTATGCTATACAGCAACAAAACTGACACGAACAGCTGAAAAATATTGGAGAATAAACATCTACACAATAGTAGTTTTAAGTGGTTTGAACTCGAATGTTACAATATTTGGAAAAAATTATAATGTGGCGCTCATTATTTACTTTTTGTTGTCTAAATTAATAATGCATACTGAATGTGTGAAATTTTTGCTTCTAAATTATGAAATTTTAATGCATCACCATTGATTATATAGTTTTATATCATAAGCATGCACAAGAAAACCTTTTGTGGCAAGAAAGAGCATTAAATTTGGGTTATAACACAGTGATCCAGATTTATTAATCCAGATTATGCCATAGACATTTTAAAGGGTTTATTGACCTCAACTTTGGGGTCTTGTTTGCTTGGGGGAGGGGGTTCATCATCATTCCTGGTAGGAAGGACATTCTTGCCATACATGTTAGTAAGTTAAAATCTATATTTTGTTCAACTTTAACTTATTAATGTATTCAATAAAAAGTTATAACTGCAGTAACAGTTGTAACAACTGCTGCTGAATTTCAGGAGTAATAAACAGATTTTTGGTAACAAAGATGATTTCCACTCCACGACAGGCTTTATTTTAGAATTTCTTATATTTCATCAAAAACTGAGCAATACTTTTGATATGTTCTCCTAAATAAATTTATTGTTAATAAACATGCTAAAATTAAGAAATTTTAATTTTCAGTTTCTTTTTTTTCATTTTAAATATTGGGGACAAAAAGTAGTCTCTACACAATGAAAACATTATGTAAAAAAGTGCACTAAGTCTGAGCATTGTGATTGCATATGAAAAGTATTGTACAATTTAGCTGTACAGAGTGTGCTGTTAGTACAGTGCACTTTTTGTGCACAAAACAGAGGTGCCAAACATGCTCAGATTTTGCGTATCATGCTCAGATTTATGCTTTGTTTTTGCGTATTGTGATGTAAATACGTGTGTGACCGTTGAGTTTACGGTGTTAATGGAATTTGTCTAATTGCTATGGTTAATTTAGCAGTTGCTAACGATATTTCTTGTCGTAAATAAATCTTCTCTATTTTCTCAAGAACTATTGTCATTTAAAGAATTTCTTGAAGTGGCTGGACTCATAACAATATATTGCAATTAAACATTTTTGTTCTGACTAAATATATTTACTTTTTAATCATTTACTCGATAATGCACTACATATAGCTTTGATTAATATTGTAATTTTGCATCCCTTATTTTAAGTTTTGGATATTGATAAGTCGCATTTTTAGTTGATTTAATTATGTTACATTAAAATATTGTGCTTCGTAAATATACCTAATGCAATGCTGGTATTCTAGTGACTTCAGTATGCTACTGGCACCATGCACCGTACCAGCTTATGCAATGCCAGTACATTTTAACATCAAAATGGACTGCACCAGTGTCTATTCCCGCATCATAAGTCAGTACAGACCATTCTGGAGAACCACCAGAATATACTACCGCGATAGGAAGTAATGAAATGTGCTGTACCAGTACCAGAAAGAAATATCGGTATACAACTGAAGTTGGAACAACAACTCTGGCTAAAACTACTGGGATTTGAAGAACCAAATAAATTCCAAAATAGAACAACCGTTCGGAAATGGAGTGCCGGGATCTGAAGTACCAGCTTATGGAACACCGGTTCCAGTAGGAACTACAGAGATCTGATGTATACCGGAACACAGGTTCCGGTATGGACTACTGGGATCTGAAGTATACTGGCTAATGGGACACCGGTTCCGGTATTGAGCCCCGGTCCCGGTATGGAATACCAGGATATGAAGTATACCGGTTTATGGAACACCGGTTCCAGTATGGAATACCGGTTCCGGTATTGAGCCCCGGTCCCGGTATGGAATACCGGGATATGAAGTATACCGGTTTATGGAATACCGGTTCCAGTATGGAATACCGGTTCTGGTATGGAGTACTGGTTCCGGCATGGAATACCGGTATTATTGGAATACCAGTTCCGGTATGGAAAACCGGTATTATTGGAATACCGGTTCTGGTATGGAATACCGGTTCCGGTATGGGATACCGGGATCTGAATTATACCGGCTAATGGAACACCGGTTCCGGTATGGAATACCGGTTCCGGTATGGGATACCGGGATCTGAATTATACCGGCTTATGGAACACCGGTTCCGGTATGGAATACCGGTTCCGGTATAGGATACCGGGATCTGAATTATACTGGCTTATGGAACACCGGTTCCGGTATAAATACTGACATACCGGAAGTATGATACCGGTTCCGGTGTTTCATAAGCCGGTATATTTTTTTCCGGTATCATTTTTTTTTCCAATAGGGAAGAATTGGAAAATACCCCTTTAACAGCCCCAAATAATTTAGTGACTCAATCTGTTCCGTTAACCCCTCGTGGGCGTTACCGCCCTTGTGGGACGCCCCCTGGATGACACTCGTAAATAAATTGGTTGAAATAATTAATGTAAAGTTTTTATATCAATGAAGTTGGCAACGCTGGTTGTTTTGTATGCCACACACTTGCTTTAAGGAGAAAGGAAAAAAGTTTCTAATCGGGAAGAGAAGGGAGAAGAGAATCAAGGAAAAGATTCCAATCTTCAAAGAAGTGTTTCTGTAATGAAAATTGCTCAGCTCACGCAACAATGACCGCAGCGTTGAATCTCCTGTTTAGAATCTTCTTTACCGATTCACCACTCCCGCGTTCTGCCATGAAAGGATAGCCAATTCAAAATGCGAAACCCAATAAATAAAAAGTGACGCCATACAAAAAAAAAAAAAAAAAAAAAAAAAAAAATACGAAGAAAAAGGTTTAGCGGATTGATGCTTTGATTTTGTGCAACAAAAGAACAGGAAGCTAATGGTTTCACGAGAACATGACTCCCTCTATTTTTTCCTTAAGTTTCCGGCATTACGAGAGAGAATCGTATGCTACTATTACTTGAAGGATGACAGTTGAGTACTGCATGTTAGTTGCGGTCCCAATAAACTGTCTCAAAACGTTTTGTATGCTAATCAAACGCACGATTTTTGTTCTCACCATTGAAAGCTGTTTTGTTTTTAGCCATTTTCTTGAATAGCCTCTTATTGGTGTAGACAGAGATCTTGAGAGGCTATTGTGCTTTGACAACTGAAAGTAAGATTCACAGCATTAATGGTTATTAAAGGGTCCTTACTCTTACATTAAATTAATGTTATTCCTAAAACTTTTAAAGATGACAAAAGTAGTTGCATACTATTATTTATATCATATAGTCAAAATTGAGTTTTGTGTACTAATGAAAGAGCAGCTGTATTTACAACTGACGAAGGAAAAGAGAATAACATTTGATCTTAAATGACGTCAAAAAGTTATTAATATCTGACATTTATTGTCAAAGATATTTCTATGAAATTCTTCCGCTCCTCTATGAGGCATAAAATAAAATTTAAAAAAAATCAAGATATCTATGCATTTAAATAGTCTAAAAAGTATATCCTCAATAAAGAATGCGTCTTTTAGGTTTGGTTAGAAATACTTGATTAGAAGTACTTCATATAGAAATACTCATAAATAGTAATTTATGATTACGGTTAAAATTTTGAAAATGCAGAAAAATTTTTATTACCTAATCATGATTAAGCACCTAATTAGACAAAATGCACGTACTGATTTGTACTTATTCCAAGTAGTAAAGAAATATTTTTAAAGTTTCATAATATATAAATACAATTTTATCGAAATATTTTACATTGAATGTAAAAATGTACAGGGTGTTCGAAGCAAACATATCGAATTTAGAGAGGTCGCTAGACTTAACAGAATGTTTAATGGAATAAGAAAACTAAAATTAGACACCAATAATCACAAAGATTATCTTTAAAAAAATCAGTACTCTTCCACATGAGCTCCTTTATAGAGCCAAGGTACCTTAGTATCTTAGTGTGTTTCCTTTGTAGTTCCTTTAATAGCCTCTTCTGGACACTTCCCGTTTCGAGAAAAGTTCTGTGCCGCTCGTTAATGCTCTTATCCTGGGGTGGGTTTCTTTTATTAATTGTTCGGTACATTCTTTGCAGTTATTACGGATTTTTGTTCTGCTCTCTAGAGAACAATTTATACCTTCTGCTGCGGTGCCGCCATTTTTCCCTTTGTCCGTTTATAAAAAGCACAGGTACATCAGACGCTTGAAAAAAATTTGCCTTCTAACTCCAAGACTTCAGCTACCAAACTTGGTCAACATTGCCCTAGTAGCACACATTTTTTTTTAATGGACTGTTTAAATTCAGTACTTATGATTCGGACACCCTTTATAAGAGATAACAATTGTATGTGTAACAAAACTAACTCATACATGCACACGGTTTAAAATCCTAAATCGAAAAGTTAAAATAGTAAAAAATAGGTCATCGAAGAAGAAAATAAAATAAAAGTTGGAAGAAGAAGAAATTAAAAATAATAATAATAATAAGTCGTGCACTGGAAAAAAATGATCAATCAAAAGAATAACATTCCAAGATTAATCACACATCGATAGTCATTGCAGAGCAATGTTTCTAATGCGAAATCTACTCTTATTTTTAAAAAAATAAAATGTTGTGTAAAATCGTCTTTGTGTTAGAAACTTGTAACCTGTTTTGCATGCATCAGTTTCTGCCTTTGTTTGCGTGTACGCGTGAGCATTGCATTTGCGAACATACTTTCCTTATGATTCTTGCTTCTTATTCTACCCTCTAACACACCTTTAAGTTTTTCCCAAGAGATTCACACTGTAATTTATATACATCTCATATAAGTATACTGAAACACTTTTGATTGATGAAACGAATGGACGCAATATGATTGTATCGGGCAGTCTAAAATGTAGCTTCAAACTGGACAGTCCTCTTTGAATCGTTAAAACAACATACATGCGTGTAAGTGCATATATGCATATATTACTCTATTATAGCCTACCAAATTTATGAACCTATGAAATCACAAGAAGAAAAGTCCCTGGTGGATATAAATACACATGATTGAAAATGGTCCTACCGAAATTTCCAAAATACCTTGACCAAAATAATGCTGATCTGTTCATTATACATCTGCTGCTACTGTGACACTAACGGTTTTGGTTTGACATTTCCGTGAGAAGATGACGTCATTTTTGACGGCTATTTCGTGTCAGGACTCAATTTCTCCCTCGTGAGAAAGCGTAGCGGCCCCGATTCAACAACAATTTCCCTTCTGATGATGAGTCTCGATTTTTTTTTCTTTAATCATGACATTGGAAACCATGCTCCCATAAAAGAGAAAACCAGACATGATGCAACGGCAATCGACTTTGACGACTATGGAATTGTTATGAGGGTATGTAAAAACTAAAGACCGTGTTTTGTCGTAAAAACGAGTTCGTGAAGTGTCATGCTTAAACAGCAGTTTTTAAGTAGCATAATAGGGTAGAACAATGCCCGAAACTAAAAGGAAAGAAAGTTTTTATGATTATTTTGTTTTCGATTATTTAAGGACACGATCCGTATTCGCTCAATCGTTTTGAAAGAGGGTTTTCTTTTCTTTCTTGATTATGTAAAATGGCCCTCAAATAGAAAAAGGTTATTGTAAGGTTGCGTCAAGAAAAGGGGGATCACCGTTTTTACGTAGCCATCTACCTACTCTACTGTTCAAAGCGTAAAACACTTTTTTAGAAAGTATACGAAAATGAAGCATCGCAAGTGTCAATACCGAAACAGAACTTTTTATTTTCCAGAAGTTTTCTTAAATGAAAATGTCTACGGGCATGCATAAAGAAAAAAAGTTGGTAAATGAGGCCTGTTGGTACATTATATGCATGTCTGTATAAAATGGATCACAGATACTTAAAAACTAAAATTGCTTAAATAATCTGGTAAAAAAATATGTACATATCAAAATTTAATTTAAAAATGGGATACTTAAAAAAATATATTTTCCAAACATAAATGCCGAAGATTTAAAAGCAAACTGTAAGATATATAATCAGTGGTTATATGCATAAATGGTAATTATATAAATACCTTTACAGGAAAGTGGACAAATGAAAATAGGTAACTATCTGAATTTAAGATACCAGCTCTATATATGAAGAGTAGTTAAATTTTTTAAAAATAATGTGATCATTATCTTTTTGAAAATTGATTTTAGTCTAAAAAATCCAATTTGCTTATTTACTCTTTTTTTTCATTTGTAACTTTCGCTTTAATATTATCTAATAAACCGACCCAACTTGTTTGTTTTACCTATTTTTCAGTATTCATATAGTACTGTTATACCATATATCGTGTATTTGATTTGAATCGTGTTAAACGGGACGGAGAGCGATGGTATCCCGCTACGTTTTTATTTTATTTCCCGCTTTGTAAACACTAATTTTTATATTCAATAACTATTACGTTCACAGTCATAAGCACATCCCCATGTTTTAGCCAGGACTTAACCATTGCCCATCTGCATTTTTATTATAATTAGTTTTACACCACTTAACGAAAGTTTTTTATAGTAAAGTAATACTTGAAATTTAGTGTTTCTATACTATTTTAAAATACCAATTTTAAGTTTGTTTGTATATATATAAGCTTAAATTAATTAATATCTAAAGTTTCCAGAGATAATTTTAAATAAAAAATCGATTTGAGTAGAAAAAAAGCTGATTTAAATTTTAAAGATCTAATTCTTTAAATTCGTTCAAAAAACCATGATTTTTTTACAACCTGAATCTACGTATAGGTGGTCCCTAAAACTTAGTCGCCTAAATCTCGCCAACAACAAATTTCCGTATGCATAAATTCTTTCAATAGTTTTTTAAATTTGCATGAAATTGCTAATCCCCATCGGCAAAATATATGCTTAAAAATTAATAGAAAATTTTAAATAAATAAATATGATTTTTATTTTAAACTTGTTAAATCACATATAAACCAATCAAAAGTTAGCTGATAATCCTATATCTCAATAAAGGTATTTACATTGACTTTCAAATAGTGTACATTAACTTATAAACAATTTCCCCCCAAGCTTAATTACATGTTTAACACGTATCCTGCTGTTTTCCCTTTCATTTCGAGCTTTCAAAAGCTATTGTCAAAACTACTTAAATTAAACTGATGATTCAATCAGCGTATGTGTATGTTCGTCTTCTTTTTCATTCGAAGTAACCTTGAAATTCAATGACAAGAGAACGTCGAAAGGAGAACATCAGGACTGCAAGGTCCGAAGCATCCGACGACACTACTCAACTCAGCATAAAAGGACTATTTAAAGGTTTTGAACATTATGAATAGACAATTAAGCAAGAAATAAACACTTAAACGAGCTTTTAAGTCATTTGTGAGAGAAAATGAGGGATTCAATCCGGAAATGTTAACAACCTCCAAAGCAGTAATTCCAACTGAGACATTAGATTTCGTTTGACCTTCAAAGCATTCTTCTATTCGAATTTTTTAAAAAAACTTCATTTTTCTGATTTTAATGCAAATACATTAAAACAAAGCATGTCTGTGGGATTTCTTAAAGGATAATTCACCCAGATTTTCTTTTTTTAGAAAAGCATATTGTCAGATTATCGATATTAACATTTTCAAAGTGAAAGCCTCCCTCTTCCCCCATGCCTCGGAAGTCAAATGCCTGAAGAACAATGCCTTCCGCCTAACTTAGAAACATCATTTGCCTGCCGGCGTGAAACGTTGGTATTCAAAATATCATACTTCCGGCTAATGATGTTTTATACAATACTTTTACTATTGTTACAATATTTGCCATTAGAATAAATATGGACAGAAGCAATCTTGAATATCCAATGACCAAAGTAACCTATTCCAGTGTGTGGATTCCATATCTAAGCCAGTAAATCGATGGTAGAGGGGTGATCTGTGAGGCGATCAAGTTTAAAACGTAGGAAGGTCGAACTTCGTGGATGGGCGATCTTGTAGGACGCTGATATCCCAAGATGTTCAATGATAGAACATTACTCCTTCGAATTCAAAAACATTTGTTTGTTTGGTTTTTGGAATTTTGCCTTGGGCTTAAAAAGGCTTTTCCTGAACTGGAATTCCTCTTCAACCATTGCATAGCCTTTGTTTTATTCAACTGACTGCTAATGATACGTTTGCTGTTTGTTTGCCCATGCAGTTATTCATTTTCAAACAGCATCAGAAAGTTGGGGAACTCAAGGAAGACAAATATTCTTTTCTTATTACACCTTTTCAAGAGTGTCTGTTTAGGTAAATTAGTTAAGGATTAATTAACGGATAGAAGGAATTTTTCTTTCTAGCTCGCAAATTAAATTTACAAATGATAGTTTTATTTGTTTTTACTATTTAATTTTTACTGCTGAAAACCTTCAGAAATTAGTTATTTTTTTATGAATTAATATTATAGATGGGTTCATTCTTTCGTAATACAAATATGCTGGTGAGCTCAAGGAAGAAAAACATTCATTTCATATATCACACATTAAAAAGTATTCGTTCAGGTAAATTAGTTAAGAATTAGCAAACGGACGAAGTAGGTATTTTCTTTTTTTGGCTCACTAACTAAATTTACAAATGATATTTTTATTTGCTCTACATAGCTATTTTTACTGCTAGAAACCGATTCAAATATTTCATTTCTTGAACAATTACAACTAAAGGTGTTTATTATTTTGTAGTTCATTATCAATTAGGGGAAGGGGGAGCACATAAGAACATTTTTTTTTTTTCATTTCTTTATTTGAAAAAAATATATAAATTTTTTCTCAGCAAAAATGTCTCCATGATTGAATCAATTTTCTTTATGTCATGGATTTTTTTTTAAATTAAAAAAAGATTCATTACGTTATGGCATTTTTAAAAATTGTCTTCAACTATTTACATGTGCCCCTAATGGGGGAGGGGGGCACATGTGAACAAACCTGAGGCACATATGAATGCAATTGAAAATGCAGGATAAGCATCATAAAGGGAAAACTCTTTAAATTGAGACATATACATATATACAAATTACATTGAAGGGTTTCTATTCTGTACTGTGTCAGTTTAAATTGCACAGTAACTGTGTATAAAATAAAGCATTTTTCTTTTCCAAATATATAATTCTACCCACTGTCAAACTTTGAAGTTTCGTAGTTTGTTCTGTTCATTGGATAGTCAAGAAAAGAAACACACATAGTACAAAGAATATTTTATCATGTAAAGATTATTCTTATCATGTATTGCTTTTATGTTTTATTCAAAGTATGACTGTATTTTAAAATAATTTAAAACTTCAGTTTTTTATTAAATGAAAATATATTGTTTCCTTTTCTTAGTATTATATAACTCTAAATTGTTGATCAATTATTCAGTAACAAATAAATAAATAGATAAATAAAAATAATAAAAATAATGCAGAAATATTTAATAATAATAATTAACAATACATTTACAAGCTGATTGTAGAAAAATGATAATTATAAATATCTTTACACATTTTTTAACACTTATAATAGTATAGCTATATTAATATTAATATTATGGAGAGGAAATGGGAACTGTTCTCATGTGCCTCTAGATGTCATGTTTACTAGTGCCCCATCAATTGTCTTACAGGTAACTTGCAATATATATATATATATATATATATATATATTAGGACTCGACCGATGGCATTTTTTGGCCGATGGGCCGATGCCGATTGTTGGCCGATTGTTCAAAGATGGCCGATTGCCGATTGTTTTCCTCCAAATGGCCGATTGCCGATGGCCGATGGCCGATGCCGTTGGCCGGCAAAAAAAAAAAATATCTAACGGAAATTGATAAGATTGTCAGGGATGTAAAGGATCATTTATTCATTTCACTTTACTTCCTTTCTACAAATAAAAACTTGTAATCGAAAAAAAAAATCAAATTTCGACCTAATTTCTATTTTACGATCACCCAATTTAAACTTCACAAGTTTTTCTCGGCACATTTGTACACGCATATGTACCAAGAACATATAGATGACCAAAATATCCATTTTGAACACCTCCTTAGTTAAATATCGCAAGTTCTCTTGTGATGTCTTCATATGCGTAAACTTGCGTCACTCAGAAACGTTATGAAATAGTAAGTTGAAAACTCATACGTACGTTGTATGATTTAAAAGTTCGAGGACAAGCAGTATAAAACCTTACCCTGAATAGTTCACATTACCGAAGCATATCTATCTACCAAATAATCACCTTGAACGACTATGCACGTTCAGGGCCAACGTTCGTATAGCTTTTAGAAGCACTAGCTGGCAGCCATTTTTCGCAACCTCCTGTGAGGCCTCTTGCGCTGCTGCTTTAACTTCATCGTGGGAAAGAAGGCGACTTTCATGTTGAGGATGCACGGTTTGATTGATCAATGCTCTGATATGACAAACGAATAACGTAACGTTTCGTCGGACTTAGCTCCGTGTGACTCTTACCTGTTTCCAGCAAAAATACATTTGCATGGACGCCGCTTTCTTCCGTCAGGAGAAGATAAAGCTGCATCATAGTAGGTTGCGAAAAAGGCTTCCAGTAGTGTTTCCAAAAGTTATATGAACACTGGCAGAAGTACATAGTCCCTCAAGGTGACCCTTTGAAGGTGGATGTGCTTCGGTAATGTGAACTATTCTGGGTAAAGTTTTATACAGCTTGTCCACGAAATTTTGGATCGTACTACGTACAATCTATATAGGATGTAGTTATGCTTCTCTTTTTTGTCTGTTGTATGATGATAGAGAAAGAACAACAGCCAAAAAAAAAAGGAAGAAAAACAAAGACACTGTTTGATAACCAACTGATTTGTTTTTTTTTTTAAATTGAACATATAACTAAGATTTCAGCAATATTGTAATAATGTATGGATTATGTACACTATACATAATTAAAAAACTTTAAATTATGTTGTTTAATCATTCGAAAAAAAAATTAAGAATAAAAATATGAAACCGTCAACAAATGACGCAATTAAAGTGGAAAGATTGCACGTAGACATTTTTTAGTCATGAAATTAAACAAAAAAGGTAATAGATAAATTACAATATTAAATCATAATAGGAATATTTTTATACTTATTTAAAATTTATGAATAGAAAAATTTGCATTTTTCATAAAAGCTATAAGAGTGACATAAATTTTTCTGAAAAAAGAAATAGCCATAAAAAGAGTGAGGTTCTTAAAACGCAGCTACAATAAACAAACTCGATATTTACTCCAAGTTAATAATAACTGAATACATATACTACTTGATCTGATGTTTGCACACATAATATTGAACAATTTGATTGCTTAAAATCTTTTATGAAGCACTACAAACAAGTTCAAATTAAATTTTTCAATTTAACAATAATTTGCTGAAATTTAAAAAATTGCTTAATAGAAAATTATTGAAACTTTTCTATAACATATTATTAAAATATGATGAAAACGAAAATAACTCGTTCATTGATTTTATAAAAATACATGAAAATAGTTACTTACAATAGAAAAACCTATCGCTATAAATGATGCAAAAAAGATGGCGCATTACGAAATAAAGATGAAACAAGAATGAGAAATACGCAAAATGACATTTCTTGAGCAAAATAAGTAATCGCGAAATATTTAAGAAATGCTTGAAACGACGAGGGAGGGGGGGGGGGGTCACCTGCTGATTTTGGAAGTAACTCACAACATTAAACTTTGTTCCCAACTTCGGCCTCATTTGTTTAGTACAGAACCGCTACCACCAATGCCTCGGAAGAGTTTCTGAGTCGACTTCAGCACTTCCGAAGAAAAAATTCAAAAGTCCCTTTGATTTCCGAATTATGTCACCATTCAAAACGTCTTTAATCAATTTTTTACATTAATGCTCTAAATTCTTCTTAAACAATAGATTAAGTTTAAAGAAAAAATCTCTTATTTTATGAACGCTGTTAGTTTTAAACAACTCGGAAGTGCAACTAGATTTTAATTTCAGAAATACAGGGAGGGGAGCACGCAAGTGTTCTAAAAATAACCGTCGGTTCAACGGGAATCTAACAAAATGACACAAAAACCGGTTTCGCCGTGTCATATTTGTTTCCATGGTCTCCAATTCGGCAATATACACTCTATAACAAAAAAATCGACGCAACAAGAAGCAATCATCCGATTGCTTTGAAATTTTGTATGCATGATTGTTTTGACCAGATGTGCAAATGATTAAAATTTGGTGTACAATGAATGAATAGTTTGATCTCCAGCGCATCGAAACTGCGCATCCAGCAAATGTATATAAAGAGCAGTTCTACAGTTGTTAAAATTTTCGGTTTGATTGCGATTCATATTACCTTTCAACAACTTAAAAATGCCTCGTCGCATGGTTTGTGCTCATTACGAGCAACTGTCAGAGTTTAAACGAGGTCATATCATTGGATTGAAAGAGACCGGTTGGTCAAATCGGAGAATCGTTCGTCATTTGAGTCGAAGCGATGCGGAGATTCGAAGATGCTGGCAAAGATGGGTGGAAAATGGCTGAGTTCAGCGTCAGGATGTTAGCGGTCGACCTAGGGTCACAACAGATCGTGATGATAGACTGATTGTCCTCAGCTGTCACAGCGCTTTCTTCATCTCTATGAACCATCAGACATTCAACCCAAACACCGGTGTCCATCATGACCATTTACAGACGGTTGGGACAACGAAATCTACGCTCGTGCCGACCGTTACGCCACCTGCCACTGACGCCTACACACTGCCGAGCCAGATTACAGTGGTGCATGGCTCGACCAGGTTGGAATGGTGCCCCGAATGGGGATGTATAGTCTTTAGCGACGAATCCCGCTTCCAACTGTGTCATGACGATCATCGAAGACGTGTTTGGAGACACCCAGGGCAGAGGAGGGATCCTGGTTTCACTTTTGCACGCCTCACTGGCCCTCAACAAGGCATTATGGTCTGGGGTGCCATTTTCTTTGATAATTGGACCCCTTTCGTCGTAGTTAGAAGTACACTTACTGCACAGTGGTACGTCGACGACATCCTAAGACCTGTTTTGTTGCCGTTCTTTTTGCAGTACTCTCGACTGGTTATCTGCAGGACAATGCCAGATAACATACGGCATGTGTTGCTATGAACTGTCTGTAAGCTTGTCAAACTCTTCCGTAGCCTGCCAGATCGTCAGATCTCTCTCCCATCGAGCATGGTTGGGATATGATGGGATGGCGATTGCATCTGGCAAGGAATGTTGATAACCTCGTCCGACAATAGGGAAGTTTTCGATTTTTCAATTTTATTTTTATATGATAGAGTAACATGTATGAGCATCATAGGTGAAAAAATTTTTGGAATACGATAAGTAGTTTTTTTTAAATTAATTTTTAAAGTTCAAGTGCTTGTGACGTCAAATGGCATAGGAAGTGACGTCATGCGCAGTTCCGATAGGAGAGAAGCCGATGGGCACGCATTCGACTTCGAAGACGAAACTTAAAGGGCTTATCTCCTCGCATTTAACTCCTCGCGATTCTGGAACATTAAACCTCTCATCCTCTCGGAAATATTCGAATATCATCATTGATGTTACATGAGGAAGATTATTTAGATTGTGCTTTAATGAATCTGGTCTCCATAGTGTGTTCAAAAGGATTATTGAATTTCTAAAAAATATAAATATCAGCGCGCTCAAAATGTCCCTAGCGAAAACAAGGGATCTTGGCGGAAAGCTGCCCATTCGCGCCCTGTGACGTAGGCTCGTGACGTTTCAGAAGAGCGCACTTTTGAGCGTGGATTTTTAAAAATTCATTAAAAATCAACCACGGTGTTTTAAAATTCGGCGATGGTGAATTTTTTAGTTTTGAGGGTCAATTAACAATATCCAATAGCCAAAATATGAACATTTAATAGGTTGCAACTTCCCTATTGGAGCGAATTTGGCCGGAAATATTGCAAGACACCCTCCGGGAGCTTTATCGGTGTTTGCCACGCCGTACTTCAGTTTGTATCCAGGCTAGAGGCGGGTCACTATTGAACTTGTTACTGTAACTCTGATATAAATTATTCAATTGTTCTGAGAATGTAATCGTTTACTATTCTGTGCTTTGTCTTCCTATCCACCAATTTTCGTCTCAATCGGATCACTCCTTCTTGGTGCGACGATTTTTTTTTTTTTTTTGTTATAGAGTGTATCAATAAATGATCGTCAATCTGAGACGCTATATTAGTTTTGTATCGAAATAAGTAATTAATAGGCACAAAAAATGAGTAAATAGGCTTTTTAGAACACCCGATCAAAAACAAAAAGGGAAGTGCACAAAAGGTACGCACACCCCACATGCGAAATTTTAACCTTCTACAGCTTACCATTTTTGAGTTATGACTTATGAGAGATACATACGTACATCCAGTCGCAAGAAACAACGCAATAAGTAACTTGTTTAGTATCTGAATGCAAAAACTCTTTCAGGGGTGACTAAAATAGAAATTCATTCTGAAGTTTAAGTAAACATTTTTATTATGAAAACAATAACTCCCTTTACTTTGCATTAAAAAGTAAAACAGCAAAGATCTTTTTTTTTTTCGAAAACATCGGCCAATTCCATCGGCTTTTCGATGTTTTTAAGGCCGATGGGCCGATGTTTCCTGCAAGTTAGCATCGGCCGCCGATGCCGATGCCGATGGCTAAATTGTTGAACCATCGGCGCCGATGCATCAGTCGAGTCCTAATATATATATATATATATATATATACATATATATATATATATATATATATATATATATATATATATATATATATATATATATATATATATATATATATATATATATATATATATATATATATTGATAAAAAAAAAATTTTTTAAATAATTTCATATATTGGTTTGTAATAAATAAATTTAACTTGTTAGTTACTTTAAAATATGTTTTCACATGAAGAAGACAGTGATAAAATCAAGTACACTTGCAAAAACAAAGAAGTTGTCACCACAGACGTATAAAACAGTCCATTGCTCTAAAAATTTGGATTAAAAAAAGACTGGTACTGTCATTAATTAAGAATTTTTGAATTTTGTTTTGCTCGAAGTTATCTTAGTAAAATCAATCATGCTCGCATGTGCTCCCTTTTCCATACATTTTAAATAAATTCGAAAGAGTGGCCAAAAATACTAAGTACTATTTTTCAAATTTATATTATTTATAGAAGATAAAAAAAATTGCATATCTTGAACAATACCACCATAGCTAGCAACATTAATTTAAAGAGATCTTGCATTTGACTGAGGAAAGTTTCATTTCTTGAAAAACCAATTGTAAAACATACTTATGCATATTTCAAACCTCAATACTATAGTATAAAATAATCTTTGAGTTTTGCATAATAACAGATGAATTTTAAAAACAGTAATTTAAGAATCGTTTCTTTATCTTCATTCATTTTTATATGTTTAAAACATTAGCCTTCAAAAATGAAAGAAAGCGACGATTAGTTTTTCGGGACATTGTCGGCTTACCTTTTTCAAAAAACAAAACAAAACAAAGAAATGCAGAGATAAGTCAGTTTGCAAAATATTAATATGTTCTAGTTAAACCTTATAATGCTATGCCAGTGAAGGTGATCCAATATCATAGGAAGCTAAACCATTCGGAAAAATCCTCGAAGAAATAACGTAGTAATGAAGTAGCAAAGAACACAAACTCTTTTTAGTTTATTTTTTAAAAACATATTAAAAGAGTCATATAAATGATATGTGTCATGCCTTCAAACCTTGTACAAAATTGTGCTGGGCTAAGTAGATATCAATGAAATCAAGTTTTATTTTGAACTAGTTCATACCAATAGAAATCGTTTCTTTGGAAATCTAAGTTTTTAAGGTATGAGCTTCATTGTTTTAAAATAGTGGAAGTATCGACGATCACTGTAGGAATATGTACTAAACAAAACAAATATTTAAGAATTTCATGTGGTAAAATTTCTGAAATTAAAATACTTCAAAATTATATGTCCAAAATTTTTTTTTATAGATTATTAATGACATTTTTTTAATATTTGTGAAATTATGCTTTTTTAACTGCATATTTCATTTTTTGAAAACACATTGGTTAATTATTGACTTTGCACATTACAATAACAATAAATATTATAGGGTCTGGTGGGGTAAAGTGGTCATAAAATCGTAGGTTTTCAACTTTGGTGGATAATAAATACAACAAATAATTTAAACACCTCAACTTTTTTTGTTGTTATTTTACATTGCATTATTAAAGAACACAGTACACTGAAGTTTAGAAAAAAAAAATATTGATTTAATTTGTTTTATAACACTTTCTTTTCCCTTTGTATTTATGACCACTTTACCCCATGGGATGGGGTAAAGTGGTCATAGCATGGGGTAAAGTGGTCATAGTTAAAAATAAATGCAAAACCGTATTAAATAACCCTAATATTTGTATATTTCAGTTATTTTTATGGTTACAAGTATATGCACTAATATATACGTGCATTCACGAGTATATACGTGTCGTGTAAACATGAGTAATCACGTTCATATATGAGTAGATACCGTGCATACCTGAGTATATACGTGTATAGTAGACGTATATACGCATATATGTACAAGTGTACATGTGGGTATATACATAACTGTACATAAATGTATTTACGGGTATACACGAGTTAATTCGTGGATTCATCCAGTGCGTGTTTGCACGTGTCTACTCACGTATATACACGTATATATGGAAGCACGAGTATATACGTATGTATACGTGTAAACTCAATTATATACCTGAAAAAACGTATATACGTACATTTATGTGTCCGTACATACTCGTCAACCAGTACATATATGTATTCACGAGTATATACGCTTACATACATGTATGCCTACAGAGTGAATCCAAGCTCTTGAGCAAAAATCTAAGGGGTGTGAGAAGTGAGGATAAAAAGCAAAGAATAATAAGGAGTTTACGGTCGTTGACGCGCTACATGCACACAAAGCCAGAAACTGATGGATGCAAAAACAGGTCACAAATTTTTTACACAAAGATGATTTTACTCAAAATTTAGTTTTTAAGAAATTTAGAGCACTTTTTAAAAGTTACGGCCCGTAGTGGTTCTAACACACGCATCGCAACAAAGGCGCAGCGATGGATGAAAGTTTTTCAAAAGTCTCGTTATTAAAACAGAGAGTGCTTTGTGATTGCGACGCATTCATTACAGCTGCAGGCCGCAAATTTCTTCAATCGCTTTAAAACCTTCTTGCAGCCTAAAATGTTGTGCAAAATTGTCTTAGTGTAACAAATTTGTGACCTGTTTTGCATCCATCAGTCTTTGGCTTTGCGTGCATGTAGCGAGTCAGCATTGTGTTTGTGACCATATGTTCCTTGGGATTCTTGCTATTTATCCTCCCCTCTAACACTTGGTAAAAATTTTCTCAAGAGTTTAAACTAACCCTGTATACTTGTATGTCATATGCTTGTATGTAAGTATCTACTCGAGTACGTACGTGTATATACGTGTCTACCTGAGTATATAAGTGTTCGTATACATACGAGTAAAAGCAAGTATATACTTGCATAGTCGAATGTAAGTCTGCATAGATAAAAAATACCCATATCGCAGATACCCGTATACGTATTTATTGGTGCATTTATGTGAATACGTTTGTATACGTGCCTACACGAATATATGCGTATGCATACGTATATACTCGTATATTTAACCCCATTTATGGTAAAAACAATACATATTAAGTGAAATTAATATTTAATTCATATCTGCCTTATACATAACTCTTAAGTGACATTAGAAGAACAATATTCGTTAAGCCTAATATTATGACCACTTTACCCCATCTTACTGAAATTGTTCTAAAAAATGATCTAAAATATATTCAGCTAACTGCTAATGAGTAAGCGATCTTAAGACATGTAGGAAGCTTCCTGTGCCGTCAATCTGTTCATAATTCTAACAGACAAAATTTCCCAAAGAAGTTAAAAGAGGTGTTTAGATTTTTAAAATTTTCATATTTACACAAAATATTTTGTTTACCAAATAAAATTTTGCCAGGTTTGGAAATTTTGTATTAAAAATGTAGTTTTTAACTCCCCGAATCTAAAATAAAATTTTCACATTCATTCGAACATTTATTTCCAAGCTATAGTGATTTATTTGACGTATGACCACTTTACCCCATTGACCACTTTCCCCCACCAGACCCTAAGTATTTTCTTTTTTGGGGGCTGTTGAATACTTCAATGTTTTAGTTCTAGTACGGTAATGAACCGTGTCATAAAATTTGAAAAAAAAAAAGAAGCAACAAAGAATCAAAATCTAAATATGTTCTCTTACATTAACATTACTTTGAACGTAATAATTTTAATAATTAACAATTTGAATTAATTTAATACTATGGTACTATACTACAACTTTTCATTGCATTAAAAGGGTGTACGATTACTAATTCCTCGAATATTTAAATTTAACTATTCGGTTGCCGAATATTAAAGTATCTGATCTAATGACGTGTATGCAGTATATCGAATACCAAACGAATATCGGTGCATCTCCAGAATAAATACACATAACGGAGCGATCTTCAAGTACATGGGCTATTGCAAATAATAAACAACAATTTCGAAGCAGTAAGAGTAATAATGCGTAACTAATTGCAGAGATGAACTTTTTTGCGATAAGAGTTTAACATGTAAAATTGATGGAAAATATTTTCGGTTTCGATAAAATAAAAAAAAAATCTATTCAAACTATATGACTAAGTGATTTCTTTCGAAGAAACTATTTTCAAAAATTGCAATTTATAAATAACAATGGTTCGCTGCTGTGCTAAGCACAAATGTCGTATTTACTCTTTTTGTCGAAATTGAGTTATTGTCGCCAGGTTGTCCTTTGTCACATATTTTACCCTAATATAATGTTCTATAGTCATCGACATTTGGAAATTTTTTAAAAAAAATTCTGAAAAAGTTTCATCTGAATCAAATACATGGAGATGCACAACTTTAAACGGGAATTTCTCATTTTGAACTCAGCTGCAGATACCACTTTTGTGCTTAGCACGGCAGTTGGTCTTTACTTATTAATATTGTAGAAACTTGACAAAGAATGCGAGACTATCCTTAAGCCTGGAGCACTTAAAGTATGTGAACAACATGGGAATTATTTTGTGTTTAATTTTGAGCAAGGTTAAATATTTTATAAAGATATTAATTATTTTATGAACCACCTGTTTCAGAACATAATTCAAAAACGGCATTAAAAACAAAACCAATGAATTATGAGTGCAACAAAAGGTGGATAATCATGTTAAATTAAACGTGTTTCCGAGCCAGTCCAATATCAGCAAGGTTATCGTACCACAGCGTCCATGCGAACAAGGTTATACGAGCGTTCTTTCCCCAAGCAATACTACATGACAATAGTTTTTAGAAATAAAAGATAAATAGAGTACTGAAACTCACCTTGACTGAAATCATCTGCTGCTGCCAATGCATGAAGAAGAAAAAGAGATAATAAACTTGATAAACATAGTTTAAGGCCACACCTACTGCACCCTTTGTGCATATTTGATGAAATAGATTTTGCACTTCTTCTGAAAGATTTTAGGAGCTTGGAAAGGTAGTAGGTGACCTGGAAAAAAATGAACGAATTAGTAGGTCATTATTAGATTTTGAAGATAAGCAAAATACATAAAATCAGATTTACTGTGGACAAGTTTAATCCTAATCTTCCGTTTATTTGTTGACATTTGATGATTTTTTCGATAACGCTAAATAGCGTACAATGCTCAAAAAAGTACAATTAGAGAAAAGAGGAGCACATTAGGGACAATTTAGGTTAAATGTGCAAATTTAATAAACACTGCCAACTAGTATGGAATTTCCAATCAAAAGTAATTTTACATTTTTTCAGCACCAAATGAATAGAAAACAATGAATCATTTTCAGTTTAAATTAATAAATAAATATATTGAATCTACATTCGCATTAACCCTGAAAGACAACTAAAGTATGACAATATAGCTAATATATATTTTACATTGGTGAAGAGAATTTTTACCAAACTTATTTGTCTATTACGCACTTTGAAATGAACTTTTTAACCACCTTCGCAGAAATTGGGCACAATTTGTGAAAAATTATTATTTTAAGAACCTTAACTCAACTGTGCTATAATACTAAGGTTTAGGCTATAAGTTCCGCTGTCATGAGGTATTGTGATTAAATTTCATCATTGCTCAATCTCTTAAATTAAAGGTGTTAAAAATTTGATCACAACTGCTACTTCTGTTAATTATTCTCCCATTTTTTCAAAAAATCTTTAGCTTAAAAAATAGATAAAAGGTGCTAAGAAAGTTTTACTAAAAGCAGTAATTTAGCAACCAAAGGTGTTCATTACCCAATAGTGCAGAATGACAAATTTCAAACACAAAAATAGCAAATAAAAGGTATTGTGGCTGCTTGGTACTATCATATTTTATTCTTAAATGATTTTTAGGTTTTGTTATAATATTTTCTATTCGGGCCAGCTTTATCCTTTGCCTTCACGATTGCAAAGTGTGAGAGGCGGTGGGACGTTTAAAAAAGAAATTTAAGTAAATAAAAGTTAGGAGTTTAGAGTAATATAGCATGATCTTTGCACTACTTTTGGAGGAATAAATAAAGAGTAATTCTTATCCGAAGCAAAAACAAGAGAAAAGCTTTATTTCGTGTAAATATGTCATTTAGTACAAAGATTGTAACAAGTTCGTTTCCAATGGCATTCAAAAATACTTTTTTGATTAGCCATCTAGCATATTGTAGTAGTCAGATAGATTCCTAGATATTGCTGGCTACTTTTTGAATTCTTAAAAATCCTAATTGAAAAAAAATGTATTATTCATACATGCTCTTCTCCATTTTCAAACTGATGCTCTTCCCTCTCTAAAAAGCACCTGCTCAACATCTCCCTATTGTTTAAGCCAGTAACGAATCTCAAAGGTAATTTGCTAAGACCGATTGCTACTTTTTTCCAATCAATATATTAACAGTCTTTCCGCTCGCTGAACCGTCCATTAATTTTCTTGTTATGTAGCACGCAAAGCGCTTTAATACGAAAAAAAAAAAAAAAAAACAACTATCAATGCTTTTCAAAGTAATACTTATGTATATTTGATGAGAAAAATTATACCAAAAATGATAGTTATCATTGAAATGACTTTATTAAATTTTAAATTCTCATTTAATAATGTGAATTATCATAAATACAATATTTTGATGAAAATAATATTTTTACATGGCCACAAAAGTTTAACTTTTAATATCAATGAAAAATATTATAATGAAGTTTAACTATTGGTTTTGTATAAAAAACAGGAACTGCTTGTTTAAAAAAGTAGAAAAAATATTGCTGAACTTCTAAATTAATAAGAAAATTCGTTTGAAGCCCCATTTTTCACCAATTTGCTCTCAATTTTTACAAATTTTTTACAGCACATCATTACTGAAGAAACTTCATTTTAAAATTCTTACATTTCATGTGCATGTTTTTAGCAATTTATTACACATAATTTACTGTCGCGTAGTTATGAGCTGAATGGGTACAAATAATGCTTTACACACTAAAACAGAAGCAAAGTCAGTCAATCGGACAGGTCGAAAATCCCACAAATAAGATGCAGGTTTAATTACAGTCAATAATGTATAGCTGTCATTTGTTGCAAAAAAAGCAGACCTGTCTACAACCAATGTTGCCGTTGACACCATTAAATAATAAGTCGCATCGTTTAATGTTCATCATAAAGATTTTCTTGATTATATTGTAATTAGACTTGATTTACTAACTGAGTTTCGTAACTGATAATCATAATTTTAATTTATAAAAGGGATGGAATGTGCATTGTTAATTACTTAACTCGCACTTCACATTTTTTTCGTAACCAGCTTAAGGTGTACATCTCATTGTGCAGATTATTTTTTCTTTCTTTTTTTTTAGGGGGGGGAGGGGGGTTACATAGTTTACAATTCAATGATCTTTATTCAGTACGGTACCCGCACGGTTTTGCCCGTAGTATAAAATTAAAAGGTCATTTGATTGACCTGTATATTTACAAATAATGGGATGATGAATTTCTCGCCAATTTGCTATGTTCATCTCCCATGTTATAATAATTTGCTCGCACACGTTATGATGATTTACTCGACCACGTTATGATAATTTGCTCGATAAAATTTCTTAAAATTGGGATGGAAAAAGAACAAAATCGAATTTTCGAAAAATCGCTTCGAGGTGTTCAACCCTATCCTACGAACTAATTTTGTGCCAAATTTCATTAAAATCGGCAGAAGGGTCTAAGCGCTAAGCGCGTAACAGACATCTAGACAGAGATTCAGAGAAACAAGAGATCCACACTTTCAGCTATATTATTATTAAAGAATAGTATTCACAAATACAAAATATTTCTTTATCATTTCAAACTGGGTTGCAAAATTAGGTTAGTCGGACAAAAAATAAATTAAAAAATGATCAAGAGAAATCAATTAAGGTTTTACATTTATACTATTATTCAAATACGAAAGGCAAATAAAACAATGGCTCCAATTCAAATATGAATTTAAAAAAAAAAAGATTTTTGGGTGTATCGATAAATGTTAATTAAAAGCATATTTATTTGATGTTACTAGCAGTAACTTAACAATAAAAATAAAATGAATGATTTCAAAAGGAGGTGGTCCCAGTGTGTCTTTTCTCTATTTATAGCATTTTAACGATATAAAGGTAAATCTACGATACAAAAGCATGTAACAAATGCCCAGAACAACGTAGTATATATAAGCTCTATACATGAAAAAAAGACATGTTGGCTAAATGAATTAGAAATTATTAAAACGTTAATTTTGATGTTTGAAACGTTTCAAATGAGTTCTGGTTCATATCGCTAAACTATGACAAACATGTTTCAAAAAAAAAAAGTAGCTCAACATTATTTAATTTTTTTTTCGCATTTTTTCATAACACAAATCACAACTACTTCAACGAGAAAATATGCAATACGATGAGTGACACTTAACGAGAAGATATCACTTTATTGGTTACGCTGCATTATACACAGTTCTCATAACAGATTTTTTTTTCAAGTTTTCAGATAAATTTAGATTTTATTCAGAAATGCTTTTCGCGCGTTATCTTGTTGATAACTTTCAATCGGTTTGACTCACTAAAAAGGATTTTGAATTTTCCTTTTTGCCTTACTGATTATTTAAATTATTTTTCAAATTAATTTGCTACACCAAAACATGGTGCCAATTTGATGGCTGCATAGGAGTAGTGCTTGATTTTTTACATTTTGGAGCAAAATAAGTAAGTAAGTATCAAAATAGTAGAAAAATAAGAACCCTACAAATAGAAAAAGTGATTAGAACAAGATACCATCAAAGATTTTAGAGTTCAGCAGCAAGTTTTGTACATTCTTATAAAACAATATTTTTATTTATATTTTCAGAATTTGAATGCAAAACTGTAAATGAGACAAACATTTACCAATGAGTAATAAAACTTTTTGTTTTTTAGTCAGCCACTTTTCTTTTCTTCATACACGGCCCTCAATCCCACTTGGAAAAATATTATTATATTATTGCAGTAAATTATGAGCGATACCAGTCGCAGCATACTGCTCTAATCCATTCACTCAGAAGTGAGAGAAAAAGTATTTTTTAAAAAGAAAAATTAGATTAAGAAGTAACTTGTTGCCTATTCAACGTTTTTACTGTATTACGTGAGATATATCGCATGCAATGTATTTTCATTACAATACTGTTCGGAAAAGATTTGGATTTGTTTTCAGCAGAAGAATGTTTTTGTTTCATTTTCTTTGAATTCGATACATATGTCACAGTTTTACGTGTAGGAGCAATGACCTGATTACTAGTTATTATTGGATTATTTTGTGAGAGATCTTTCAATAATAATCCAGCACAAGCTGGAGAAAAATAATTGTATTGTTAAAAATCGTCTGATTGGTAGAGAAAAATTACAATTATACATAAATGCTTGAGAATGTATTTTGCTTCAGTTTACACAATAGAGCAAAACAATGAAATTTTCATCTATGTAAAAAGCAGAAATGAAGGTATTGTTCCTGAAAGTTATGATAGATGAATTTTTCGTTTACTAATGTGAAAAATACCGTCAAACTTTTCGGTGTTTGAAAAATTATGTATGATTAATCATAGAGGAGACAGATTTTTTTTTTAATTTTCCATTTTCAAGAAAAATAAGTCTGTATCTAATAGTGCGATAAATTTAAATTATTTGCATTAATAACACAGTTTTGGAAAAATAATTTAAATATTTGAATTCGAAAATGACAAATGATAGTACTTGTCTTGCAATAAGTCCCCAAATTTCCTTTTTGAAATGTGATATACAAGTTCAATCATTTTGACTATTGAATCACTACATTACGACATTTAAATTAGAATAATTTCGTACGAAAAATGCTTAATTACAGCACTCTTTTATTAAAACTGAATTACATGTAAATATTGGCAATTAAATGCCGACATTTTTACAATTTAAGCAATTATTAAAATATCTTATTGGAGAACTATGGACTATATAATTAGAACTGACAGACATTAAAAACTTTCATGTTCCTTTCAAACGAAAAAAAGACTAAAACTTTTTTTTTTAGAAACATTCCACATTTAGCAAAAAGTGACAGCAAAATAATAAGATAATAATCGTATTAATTAATATTTATTTACTTATTATTTATTGTTATTTTTAAATTATATAGTCAGGTTCGTAAAAAGACCTTTGTTCTTGGACGAGCTCATTTTTGGTTCGGTTGAAAAAGGAGAGATTCTTAGATTCGCACAACGTCATCAATCTTTATCGTTAGCTCCTCTTCCATATTATCAAATGGATTATCATTACTATTATCATTGCAATTAATTTTATTATAATTATTACTATTATATTACTGTTAATATTATTATTGTCATTCGTATTCATTTTATTTATTTGTTAATGTTATCATTATTAATATTGTTATTACCCTTTAAGCGCACACTTATAAAAGTAATTCTTTAAAAAATCCATACGCTCTTCAAAAAGCCCATTGTTATTGTGTAAATGTGCACGGAAATATGCTCCAAGTGCATCTGGAAGAAAAATGCATGATTAATTCTGTACCTTAGAGCCAGAAGGAAGTCCAAAAATTGCGATTTTCTGTTCATTAGTTCATTGTATGTAGAAGCTTATTCCGCATCGAGTCATGTGAACGTAATTATTTAAAAAAATATCTTTCTCAATTTTTTACCAGGGTTAAAAGATCGCTCATTCCATCCTTTAAATGCGCTAGAAAAGTTTTTTTTCTACACCCTTGTGACTTACGATCCTCTGGCTCTGAGGTACAGAATTAATATAATGGAAGTTGCTTCTCTTGAGTTTAAAAAATGCAACAGAAATACAATTCCGCTCATGTCATATCTAACTCAAATAATGGCTTCTTTACTAATAATAAAGCTGAAAGTCTCTCTGTCTGGATGTCAAGAGGATGTCTGGATGTCCGAAGGATGTCTGGATCTCTGTGACGCGCATAGCGCCTAGACCGTTCGGCCGATTTTCATGAAATTTCGCCAAAGTTAGTTTGTAGCATGGGGGTGTGCACCTCGAAGCGATTTTTCGAAAATTCAATGTGGTTCTTTTTCTATTCTAATTTTAAGAACAAAACTATCATAAAATGGACGAGTAAATTACGAAATTATCATAACGTGGAACCGTAACATGGGCACAAGCCAATTGGCGAGATACGAAATTATCATAACGTGGAACTGTAACATGGGTACAAGCCAATTGGCGAGAAAATTCACCATACATTATTTGTAAATATACAGACGAACCAAAAGACCTTTTAATTTTTCTATTACGGGCAAAGCCGTGCGGGTACCACTAGTTAAAAATTAAAATGAGGCAGTAAGAAGCAAAGAGAAGTAAGTGGATATTTTATAGTTTTGAGTAAAATACGTTTAAAGATAACTTCTCAGGTAGGCTTCCATTGATTTTTTTTTTTTCTAAATCATGCTGTACAGTAGCACCTTCCAGTGCAACTAGTACTATATTTTGCCCCAATACAGAGGAGAAGTTTACCTACCGTTTGTATGGTTTATCTCCAAATTTTTAATTTTGAAGCTTTCATCCCTTTGCTTTTCATTGCCTCACATGTCCTTGAAAAACAAATGGCTACTATTTCGCTTCTTTGATTTTTGCTGCAGAACATGATATATGCGTTTACTTAGTGCTTTCTCTGCAATTTTAAAGATTATTGCAATTACGTATTTCAATATGTATACGCTGCAAACAAAATAATTTTAAAGAAAAAGGTTGAATGTTATAAGAGAGAATAAGACCGTTTTTCATAAAATCGGTAATTTCCTCATAAAACAAAAATGTTTCAGCCTTAATGAAATCACGATTTTGCTACATTGTAGCATGGAAATTTCCGACATTAAATAACCTTGATGTTATTGCGCATAAAACAATGAAATATTACAAATTAAAAAAAAAAAGTTTTATGCAATCAGGAAAATTACAACAAAAAATGGAGCTATTGGACTCACAAACGTTAAAATGTTCTACTTTACAGCGTCAGCTGTTTTAATTACATCGAAACTTCTACAGCTGCACAAGTAATTAAATTAGTATCATTTAGTGCCTTCTCAACTATACAGCTTATATTACAATCATTTTTTTAAAACAACTTTGTTAAATTAAAGCAGTTATTTGACAAAAATTAGAAGAAAAAAAAAACCTTTATCTGATCAGTAAACATCACTTTAAGAAGTAGTTATGAAATAGATAAAATGTCGGATGCATGCTGAATTCTTCTTTCATAGCAAATTTTTCATTAAATAATTAACTATTTTCTCTTTTTCTAAGTATGAAATTCCTCCAAAACCAAACAAACCTGATTTCCCACACAAATCTGACGTATAAATATAGAGCAATATCTACTATGAAAACACCAATGACAGCAAGTATGGTATTAAATCAATTTGGTATTTCTCGAAATCCTAACTTATGGCTATGTAAAAGAAAATTTTAATTTTTATCTCTAACTTAAAATATTTTTTTAAAGAAAAAAATCTCATTAAATCGCAATGAATTGTTTCAAAAATATATTAACGACAGTGTGTTTAAATGATCTTATTAGACAAAATCAACTGTGAGAAGCAATAAGCAACCTATCATACGGTGTCCATTTTTATTCTCAAACACCAATTTTAAATGATTAATTAGCAGAAACAACGTGTTTTCATGTTTCTTTGCATATGTCCATCTTGCTACTTGATTGTACGCGAAATTTCTTCTTTTCGAATTGCAGAGACTGAACTTGTCACAAAATAACAAGTTAAGAAAGTACACAAATAAAAAGGTACGGAAAAAGAAAGAACTTAACTAATTCGTCCTTACTCTCAACAGCTTATTGTTATTACTCAGAAAAAGCGCTAGCAGAACCGAAATAATCCTCGTTCGAAATAACGCTGTTGGCGCTATCTCTACAAACCGTACACAAAATAATTGGCTCAGAAAGAAAAAAAAAATTCTACCGTAATGGTAGATTTATTTCAAACTAACTTTTTTTCACCTGTTCCTTCAGTTACGATCGCCTTCCCTTCTTGTTTGGCTTGAAGCTTAGCGTAAGTTTTTTCTTTATGTTTTACTGGTCGCATTTTTGTTGGCGATAATATTTCCTGGAATAAGTTGGAGTCACGAAGAAGTATATCACAGAAAGAATTCGGTAGAGCAGATGAACGATACAGTTAATAGAGGTGATAAGATGGGATATTCGATTTCGAAAAAAACCGTTATTGCACTTCTGTATTTGTAAAATGTGGAAAAAATGAGCTTCCACACTTCATCTATTTTATGCATTATTTTTATCGTTTCCTATATCACATCATGCATTGAGATTGCTTTATCATTTTATGATATTATATTCGATTCAAAAATTATTGAGATTTACTGACACGGTTGCATTTGCTTAGAAGTATGAAGAGTGTTATACTGTACGTCCGTATGATCAAAATAAATAAACAAATATTTTTTTAATTACATATGCGCCTGTGTATAAGGTGCACACATTCCATGGAATGTAACTAAATGTAAATTGCATATATCAAGACATTAATCACACGAGGGTATTTTAACTGCAAAAGTGTTAGAAACTTTGCACAGATTTAACTGTATGGGCTACATGAAAAGTTGTCCAATTCGCTGAAACTGTAGGAGCTACGTAAAAAATTAAAAAATAAGTAAAAATAATAAAGAGGGCCAGTTTTTCATTTTTTCAATCGCCGACTTTCATTTTTTTAATTTCTGCACTGCGATCATTTTCTCAATTAGATTATAAATTTCAAAATTAATATTCCAAGCTTACAAGTGAGCTCAGAGAATAACTTAAAATATTAGTGCTACTAAAGCATAGTGCAATTACTAAAAACGATATTATATGTAAAAAATATTTCCCGGGAGAAAGATCAACTTAATAAGTTACAGTGTTACTAAAACATAGTGCAGTAATTGAAAACGGTACTACATATTAAAAAAAAAATATTTTCCTGGAGAAAGATAAACTAATTAATTTTTATTCTCAAGTGTACTTATGTGCCCCTCTTCTGATTCTAATACCTATGTTCTTATATTAGACTTAAACCAATTTTCGCAAATCAGTCTTCATACACCCCCTCCCATAAATCGGGGTCGTGTCAGTAAATGTATGTGTATGTTATTATCCATATATGCGTATAAACACACGCAAACATAAATAGACAAAAGTTGGTTAAATAAAATACTCTCACGTAATTGTGCAATTGATTAAATATTATTTGCCATTAAGAGTGATAACAATAGTACAACGCCTTTGTGCAGAGACGAGGGCAACTGGTACACAGAGATGAAAAATCTGAAATAAACAATTTCTTTTCATTACACGAAATGGGTCAAAAGCATGACTTTGAAAAAGAAAAAGCTGGTAGCTGAACAGGTTGCAGTAGTATTTCTTTTACCTTAACAAGTGGAAAGAAAAGAAAAATCTTAGATGATAAATCTTGAAGTCGAAGAAGGCGCGGTTCTTCATTATAGTCGGAAATAAATATGCAGGTGTAAGCGCAAGGCTTGAGGTCAATTATCGCCTCCACTATCAGGAGTGACCTATTTCAAATGCATATATATTTTTATGTTTTATGTTTTCATTCGCCGTTTCTCATAAAAGTTATTACTTCGTGATTGCCGCAAATCTACTCCATTATTCAAGCGCATATTTAACTTTTTCTGAAGGACGATAGAAGAGTTTCTAGCTAAAGTTTCAACAGAAGTTATAAAGTAATTGCTGAAAATTCGATAGCTTCAGATTTGGGGAGTATGGAGAGAAAATTACTTTTTAGCTTAAATGAAAATTTTCCAGATAGAAGAAATGAAGCGGTACTATACTAAAACATGCTCAAATAACAATGGAGCTGAACGCATTTTGTTCCCATCCGGTTGATCAGAAATTTTTAACTTGTTTTTTGAGGAACCCTAGGGTTCCATCACTCTTTGACAGGGGTTCCGAAAGTGTTCACTAGTTACCTAATTAAATTGCCAACTTTTAGCAAAATTTTAACTTTTACAAATGATCGAGTTCTTAAAGGCGGATTTTTTTTTTTTTTTTTTTTTTGGAAAAAAAATATAAATTCATATATTAGGGTCTAAACTATAATCTCAATTTTCGCAAAAGTCACATGTATTAAATGATTTAATCTCTCTCTTCAAACGAGTGGGGAACTGAATCTTTTGGAAGCGTTTTATGTAAGGGAATGTAGGGCAAAGTGAAACAGTTTGGTTAACTTACTTCTTTGAAAATGAACAAACTAAAAATTTGTTCTGAAAATTACGGTACATAAAGAAAAAACAATATATTTTGCCATAAAACTTGCATTGAAACATTATCTTTTATTTTTGACAGTAGTTTGTACCTCCAAAAAGGTGGAAATTTTTCGCACCCCCCCCCCCCCCCACACACACGTGCTTTTACTTTGCTCCACATTCCCCTGCATGAAAATCTTAACATTTGTAACGAGTCTTTTGTAGTTCCTAATATTTTTCCGATACTACTACATGAGTTCGAACATCTCTAAGGTCATCCAGTGCTCAGCAAATGCTGAAACCAGATTCGTTTTGGAGCCGTCTCTCAAGTATTTAAACTGTCACCCTTGTAAGTGTCAGTTGTGTCAAGAATAATTCAGTAATCCTTGCAGTTTTCCATTTCTCAGCTAGGCACTGACAACGGGGGCGATAGTCCTCGAAACCGGTTTGCCTACTTTAACGTTTATATTTGCGCCTTTTGACGTTGTAATTAATTTAATATTTTCAGCACAAAGTACCTGTAATCACTAAAGCTCTTTATATCTTTAATATCACTAAAGCAAGTACCACAAAGTGTAAAGCATGCTTGAGTGTTTTCTGCGAAAACTATGTTTTAATTAAATACTTTGTGAGCTTCCTAGAGTACATCAAATTTTACGATTCTAAGCATCAAGTTTTACGAAAACTACGTTGCTACAACTCAAAATTTTTTTACACAAAATTTCAAAAATCTAGTTGTAAGATGCTTAGTATGTACTTAGTTGCATAAATCTAATTTGTCATTGAAATTTTCGGATGGATTATTGACTACAGAAATCTTATTGTGTAAAAAAGAAATATTGAAAATCTGATTAAAATAAAAGGCTTAGAACGAACTGTATTCGTAAAATCTTAATGCAGTCGTACCATTTAATTTGAAAGTAGAAACCAATATGCGTATTCAATTTATTTGTTACGAATTCAAACATTCCTTTGAATGATAATTAAAAACATAGAATTTCACATAATATTTTAAAAATACATTAGGGATATTTCTAACATTATATTTGAAAAAAAAAGAAAAGAAAAGAAAGAAAAAAATTAAAAATATTAATATTTTTTTCTACTCCTCGAACAACTTTTCCTTCTATTTTTCTCTCATTTTAAGTGAAGAATAGCATTCAATAAAAAATAAATTCAAAGCTATAAAAATCATTGTCGTACCTTGAAAACCACACTTTCCTTACCATAAAAACGACATTCCTAAACTAAGGTCTCCATTATATTCTACATTCAAGGGATCATTGTGTCCTGTCTAAAGAGGGATTTTTTAGTGCCCATGAAACGTTGACTTCAGAGACAGATGACGCTGAAAAAATTTCAGTGTCGTTCCCACGTCCCCCCTGACTCACAACGAACAATGATCAAAAGCAGACTGGAACCCATAAGACATTCCAGTTAAAGAGTATGCTAATACTTCCCATATTTCCCGCACCACTTATCAAGATCATCAAGCATTGTGTTAGAGCAGAGCTTGTAACTCACTTATAACGCAAGTGATCTACTTCTCAATTGATAATGACGAAAATAGCTTATAATCAAAGGTCATTTAATGTAACAAGTGAATAATGGTTTTCCTTTGACAAAATATATTTAGAATAAAGCTAGTGCTACTATGTGAAAGCACTGTGTAGTAAAACTCAGACTATACTTTCAATTTTTACTAATGTCTTTTAAGTCTGTCGCCCAACCAAGCCGTTTTATTTTCAGGGGACACTCCAAGAATGCTTTTTAATAGTTCTTACTAGTGATTTCATGTTCTACTTTACCCGCTTTTATTCTTTCCCTTTTGTTTTTTCAAGTTGTTTTGAAGTTTATTAAAACCATGTTCTGTACAATACAAATTATATATCTTAACAGAGGGATACTCGCAGTTTAGAGGTTCGTCATGGCCAAAAAAAAAAAAAAAACAGTTGGTAAGTGTAAACTTAAGTTTTTCAAGCTGCTTAGAAAAATACTTTCAATTTATTGTAAATATTTAATTTAATCTTTATTTTCCATGAGATTTCAGCAATTTTCTATTTTTTATTTTAGACACCGCTAGAGCATCGTATAAATTGATGGGTGCATACGTATGTCATACAAAATTTGTAGTTAGGGTGCGTAGTATGAAGGGGTAGAATTACGGTAACCGGATCGCGGCGTTAAGTATTTCGTTCAGGCAACCCGCTACCTTACCGTGGCGTCGAAACAATTTTTGCAATCATATATATATATATATATATATATATATATATATATATATATATATATATATATATATATATATATATATATATATATATATATATATATATATATATATATATATACATATTTTAATTCCATAGAATAATATTTTCAATTTTCGCAAAGGTGATTTTTTTCTGAAAATTGGCAACATTATATTGTGTTTTTTCAATTTTTAGATCTTTGAAACATTTTATAAAATTTTACATCGCGAAATGTTGATCACTATTAACTATTTTAAGTTATAATTTTAAAAAATAGTTATTCATACCTTTCGGATACTTTTTTGGAATTTGTTCGAAGTGAGTAATTTCCTTCATGTTTTACTGCTCCATCTTTAATTAAAAAATTATTAATTATCGTAATAACTTATTCAGTAAGTTTGAATTAAAATTTTAGTCATAATAAAGTTCTCTGAACGGATCTTTTGACGTGATTTAACTTATTAAGTAGAACGTTTTAAGTCTTAATTGAACATTCAAAATTCTTAATTTTCTCTATTGACGGATTATTTCAGACTACTGTAGTTTCCTATCCAACTTTTAATGTTGTTAAATTTTGCAAGAAATTTATGTTTCAATTTAATATTCCATAGAAAATCAAACAGGTTGACATAAAGTGTAATATCATTTATGTCATGAACCTTTTCGTTCCCATACATCATGATCTTTTATTTCTTTTTCTACACCTCCACTTCTAACAACTTTTTTTATTTAAAAAAATCATCAAACTAACGGAATAAAATAGTTTAATATTATTGCAATGGAAACGTAAAGATCAGTATCGGTATTTTTTTTTTTTTTGCATTTTTGTCATGCATTGTTTAGTTTTCTTGTGTAAGCTTGCTCATTTGCTTTCCACTGACAAAAACAAAAGTCAAATTCCATCATTTTACTGTTGTTAGTATCGAATCCAAAACACGTTTCTTCTAATATCTAAAAACTCATTTCTGTAGATACTGCGCTTTATCTTCCCCCGCAGATTATGTTAACATTTTGAAACAAGTTACCTCTCACTTGTCTTTTCTGCACTTAATTTAAAAATAAGAAAGATAACATAGTTCTATAGGGAAAAAAACAAAATAATAGGCTTAACACTTAATCATTTGTTTCTTTGCATATTTTGCTGTATTATTATCATATAAAAAAAAGAGTTTTAATACTTTTTTTTTCTTTTAGCTTCTTTACGGTTACGATCAGATAAAGAAAAAGTTTAATCAACAGTTCTAGTTCCCAAGGTGATAGTTTGAGCCATTCGAAGCTCCGCTCCTTTTCTTTGGGTCTACCCTTATTGGATAATTTCCTTTGTTTGCATTGTAGTACTTTGTTTACATCGAGTCGTACACTCTTAATTCAAAAGAACGAAAAAATAACTCTTAAAAAGAGTGAAATCTATTGCGGCTTCATTCATTCTTTCTGAACTTTTCCTTATTGGCGTGAAATTCGGAAACACTCCTTTTGATGAGCGAAAAATAAAAAAAATTCTTTAAAAGAAGGACTCAAAAAACATTTTCATTGGTTCGATTCTGTCACGTGATTTTGTTTAGGGAGAATCTTTTATACCTCCATGTTCGGCTTAACTAACGTTGGTCGCGAATACCAAGTGGATGTCGCTATCTAAATGTCTTCATTTAATGAATTAAAACAATTTTTGTTGCCGAATGAGGTTTCTGAAGGCAATGCACAAAAACTGCATGGTAAGTACGAGAATTTTCTTTTTTATTAAAACTTGTAACTGTTAATATTTCTTGAACTGCTCGTATATCGTTACAAATCACCCACGTGCAATGTTACGGCGAACTTTTTGTAACTGTTTCTTCCAAATTAATGAAACTTTCATCAACAATTTTGTTTCAGTCATCGAATCAAAAATATGACATTTGAAACAGTCGTTACCATCTTTGGTGTGTGTGTGTGTACTGTGTACTGTATATATATTTTAGGCAAGTGTTACAGACCCGACCATGCGCAAATCTATAGGTCGGATACCGAATCCGCTCCCGATGGTCGGAGCTCCAACCACTTCGTATATTTTAAATTAATCAAATATTATTTGTGTGTATAATAAACTTTAAAGAGTATCATAAACTTTGTTTCATACACTCATTCATATGTGTAACGGGCCATTCATTAAGTAAGGGTCCTGAGGGGGAGTGGGTGGAAAATTCTCTACATACCCTTGCTTGAAGGTGGGGGGGGGGGGGTTAAATCCATTCTTATGTAATATTTTCCAAGCCGATATTTTATATTAGAAATCCGCTGTCAAATGGTTTGGCAAATATTATATTTCATTTGCTTCAGGAAGGTAAAAGTATGTATTATAGGATGAGTTGTTTTTTACTTGTGTTTCAAAGAATGAAACGTGTAAAATATAATAAAAGAATCGCACTGTGTTTTGCATGTCTTATTTTTAATTATTATCGCATGATATACAAAAATTATTTGTCGAAAAAACATTCGGTCTAGATTCCGTACAGTAAACATTTCTTTACTTAAAAAGGTTTAAAAAAAAATAATGATCGTTAAATTAAGAACGATCTCAGTGATGTAATATTTGTTATTTTATTATTGTGAAGGAAAAAAAAGAATCTTACGTAAGATTGGAGGGGGGAAGGAATCTTACATACCCTTACATAGGGGGAAGGGAAGGTCAAAAATTGTCAAAATTGTCCTTACGTAATTAATGAATGGCCCCGAAGAAACAAAATTGAATTCAAACGTATATTGTCATAATTTGAGTGACTTTTTAAATTAATTTGGACTGATGTAAATTTTAAAACATTATTAATGTTAAAAGGCATACCGAGAATATCAATATAGAGTTTCGAAATTTTAAATCTATTTATTTGGAACTGTGTGGGTTTTTTAATTTTATTTCAATCTTTAGATTCGGAAATGTACGTAATATTGCACGTGGGTGATTTGTAACGATATACGAGTAGTTCAAGAAATATTACCAGTTAAAGTTTTAATAAAAAAGAAAATTCTTCGTAGTTACCATACAGTTTTTGTGCATCCTCTTCGGAAACACTAAAAACAGTTTTCTTTTTTCACATTTTTTTAACCTAAAAGGTTTTTTTTTTCCTTCAAATGAAATAACAGTTTTAAAAACAGTTTTAAATTCAAAAACACAGCATAAGCGCATGAAAACACGTTTAAAAAACAATTTCACCAAATGAGAGTGAAATGATTTTACCTATTTTATTCTAAAAAAGAGTGAAATATCGGTTTTCCAAAACGGAAAGCAGCCACTTATTTAGGATATTAATTTAGTCTTAAAAAAGAGTGAAAGTAACTTATCAAAAGGGAGTGAAATTTGCTTATCCAAAAGGAGTGAAAATAACCGCTCCGCAAAAGGAATGAAATTCACTCCTATAAGGAAAGTGCGTTTTCGAAACTGGAAAGGAGTGAAAATTTACTCAGTGAGTTAAAATCGCTGGAATTTTTTAAGAGAGTAGGTGCTAAACTTGGCTGGTTTTGATAAAATACGCAAACGCGACCCGGTTGCCGTAATTCTACCTATGAAGAGGATATGAATATCATAATGCCTCTTCTTTTAGTAAGTAATTAAACTACAATACAAAGCATTTGCATACATTTTGGGAAACAAATCATCTCAATATATTTTTTTATCATAATATTTTTGTTATTTTGCTTTTGAAAACAAATTTAACCACAGAATGTAACTTTGTTCCCTCAAATAAATATATGTATATGAAAATATGCAGTATGTATAACATAACTTTCCTTTTGGAGCTAAGTATAACTATCCTCAGCTCCAGATCATCCTCCTATCCTCAGATCAGATACATACATGTATATGACCTGCCTGACTCTTATAAAAACTGGCTCATAAGGATCTTACACTTCGTATCTGTAGCTTGCCGGATGAAAGAAACACTGTGTACGCAGCTCGTTTTTCTCTCTCTCTCTCAAGAATAAAAATAAAGAAAAATCATTCTGAGAAGGAGATCAAAGAATCCGTTTTTTTTAATTAAGTAATACAAAATTGGATTGTATAGTAATTGCATAGAAAGAATTGTTTAACTGTTTGACATAACAAAAACCTGCAACACGTTATTTGTTTTAAAAATCTGATTTTCAAACTTGATCATTAATTCTACACGTTGTAGATAAATTCAAATTCTATATAATTTAAACTTACATCATTTTGCACAAAGGTAGATTCTCGTAAAATATACGTTAAGAAATTGTAATCCAAATAGAGAACTATAACTAAATGTAGAAACAACATATTTTTCATCTAGAAGAAACGGCGGTATGCGTATATGAAGCACAAAGCTTTTTTAATGTACAATAGATGAATATGATAAACACAAAAACTTTGGTATTAAATGAAATCAGACCGAAAAAATAGCTTTTTCAACCGACAAAACCACGATAATCTTTCTGGCGCAATTTCTGAGAGAAAGTTTTCTTTTTTTCTTTTTTAAATCACGTTTTGTCACTTTTTAAATATAGGAATATAGGATAAGCTTACATCGTTACATCGACAGTTCTACTGACACTAATAGTACAATCAACCATTTAAACTTGAGCATAAAGTTATAATAAGTCGTATATATTATACAGTTATGACGAGGCCGTAAATTTGGGAGCATGTATTTGTGGTTTGGAATAGAGTTTTGATTCATAAGAGAATGTTCTTTAATTTTCTCAGAAGTTACTCATTTGGCGTATCTAACGATACTGACGTCATGCGTTGATATTAATAGCCTTTGTTACTGATCTAGATGTAAAAAGATTTCACCAGCTTCTATGTAGTTTACTGATCAAGAAAAACCGAAACAGATCGAAGAAAGCTTCCAGGACGTTAAAAAATAACGTCAAAATTTGTAACATATCCAACAAATTTCTCAAGCAACCAGAAACCGGCTCTGGTTGGAGTACAGTAACGTACCATCAAGAACAACTCCTACTTTGCATATTAAATCACAGCAGTCGCAATTTTCAGTATGCATTTACTCCAGTTGAAACTAGAGTTTTATAAAATAGGTCATGGAAAGAATTTAGATCAGTGATGAAAGAAATAAAAAAAAAAAAAAAAACAATAATAAAGGGAGCTTTTACCATGTCGCGAACCTAACAGAGCTTTTATCAGAACCTATACCATCAAAATGTTTAATTTAATACTCTAACTTGCTCACTCAAGGATCAACACTGATTATCAATTTATCTAGGAAGCATTTTGAACTCAACAATCAGTAGTTGAGGGCACATGCGTGACTTGCACATGTCACGGAACGCCGTGACGAACGACTCCTCCCGATGTGACGTCACCTCCCAAGATGGCGTCGGGATAAAAAGACTCTTCCGTACCATAACAATGAAACAGCGTGGTCTGATCATAGTTGGATGATCATTGGGGATAATGCTTTTTCTTGTTAGGTTGCGTGCGAGCTCACCTAATCGAAGCTGCTTAGCTTCTTTGAATAATATTTCTGAAGCTGAAATTTTCCTCGAGGGATATTTTAAGCTTGACATAAGTACAGATTTCTTCTCGAAAAATAACAATGCAGAAGATCGCAAAAGCAAAATTCAAATTATCAATATGAAGATTCAAAATAGAACTCAGTTACCTTAACCCTTTCAGACGTAGCGTCCGGTATAACGGACATGAACTTTAAAGGGCTGCTAATCATTTATTAATTGAATAAATTTCTCGATTTTTTCGTAGTTAACTTAACAGTCTGCTGCAAGAATTTTATTATCTGTGCAAGAATTTTTCATTTTGGGATTGACAACATTAAGAAATAGGGATTGGGAGAATGGGACTGGCTCATTTTTCCAACCACTGATTCTCGTCGCAAAAGTGAGGTTTTTTTTTTTTTCTTATTTTTTAGAAACATATAATCTTTTATTAATCATTTCATATGCTTATATTATGTTTTATTATTGTTTAGAGAATATTTTACATTGAAGTTTGCTTGATGTTTCATCGTTTTCTTTTATCTGAAATATGTATTTCAATAACATTTGTCCGGATTATTGAACGTGTCATAACTCTCTTAATTTTTCACCTATAAACTTGAAATTTTTTTTTTAAGATGCTCTTTACCATAGTACACAGTCTACCAAATAAAAACATTTTTGGTTAAGTATTTCTAAATTCCGTCTGAAAGGGTTAAATTCCTCAGACGTGCAAAAACTAGTTTCTAATTTCTAAGCTATTATTAAAAACGTTCTTACAAAAATGTTGGTGTCTTTGCACATTCGACATAATTGATAAGCATTGGAAGCTACTGGATTTTGAAATAATAAACAACCCATGTTTAACATTGTCTAATAATAAATTACAAGGAATAGTTTTCATCAAGGGTTCATCGTGCCACTATAAATCAAAAATTGAATACTCTAAGCTTATGTGAAAAATCCACTGACTGATGCGATATTAGAATTGCCGTTTAAACGCATCTTGTTTCAACTCATCCTGGAGTTGTTTATGAGTGAAGTCTCAAAAGGGCTGTCCATAAATGATGTCACACTCTTTTCAATTGACCCATCCCTCCCTCCCTCTGTCACAAAGTATCACACTTTACCTTGTTACATGTCACGGTATATTACACAAGCATATTGTCATAATGTCATAATAATGCGTCATGTAACATTTTTTGTGACCCCCCCCCTTGTCACAAGCTGCCACAATTTCGAGACCCCCCCCCCCTTCCCCTCAAAGGGTGGCATCATTTGAACACAACCCCAAAGGACAATTCAACCTTTCTTCCGGATAAGAAGTAGCGTCAAACAGGCCAATAAGATCAGTTTCAGAATTTTCTAATACTCAATTATTAATGATTAGTTAACTTCCCAGTGAATTAATTTTTTTTTTCTCAAAGAGCAAAAAGTATTACAATACTCTGTCATGTAGCACAATCCTGTAAGACTTCGAACTATGAGGGGAAAGCATACCGAGTACCACTAAAACTCGCTTGTCAAATTAGGGACAAATTAGGGATGAAATTAGTAATCAATATTGGCATAGTTGAAATAAGATCGGGAGCAAAAATGCATGTAAAGAAACAGAAAATTTGAAATAAAACAACATTTTTAACAGCTTACTTTACATAAATGAAAATAGATACCCCACTTCGTCAAAGACCACAACGGTTAACGTACTCCAATTCTTTTAACAGTTAAAATGTTGATTTTTCTTTTTAAGCATCATTGTTTTTCTATTATTTTCACACACACACACACACTTCATTAAGTTCTTCCCACACATTTAGAACCGAACCAAACCATGTAATTTTCAGCTCCTCTAAACAATGGTAGACATTTAAAATCAATTTCCCTGATAGAAATCCTTAAGCTACGGAAAACGATTCGATTTAGTTTTCCAGGAAACGTCAATAAGGCAGGAAATGATCCGTAGAGTGTTCCCATTTAGTTAAGTTTATTGGTTAATGCATTACAACATTGCTATTGAGTTATGTCATGCTTCAGATTGGAAATAGTTTAGATAAACATAAAAGGGGGTCTTGATCAGGATAGTCTAAACGTAGTTTCCTCAACGTAAGAAACCTTAGAGGCTTATCCGCTTAACCAACCGAACGAATATTTTAGGACGTACTTTTAGTAATAATATGATTAAAACATTAATACTAAAAGTTCTAAAAAACATTTTGAGACGTTTCATTATATTTTTTTTAGCATTGAGCTTATCGAGTGTTTACAGAAATTTTTAATAAAATAATACGTTGATTTTTTTTCCAAATTACAGATTTAAAATTTTTTAATGCAACAAACTAAAATTCTAATTTCTGTAACGACCATATCCAGTAGTAACTTTTAAAAATGAGAAATTAGACGTCTTAAGACAATTTTTTTATTTCATTCATTCTTAAAAGAAGAGTGCATGCTATTTTTATATGAGGCTCAATTTTTCTCTGTAACCTTTCATTCAAATCGAAATACAAGGAAGCTGAAAGCAAACGTTAATCAAGAAAAAGTAACAAAACTGGCAAAAAATAAGGACGTTAATGAAAGAATCTTTTTTGAAGTTTAACTTGTGATCCCTAATTACTTGTCTAGCAAACTCATTAGTACTAAAAGTTCTCGTAAACATTTCTGAGTTCACAACAATTAAATCAACTGGGGCATATCAAACGATGACTTTTTAAACATCTTCTAAATTACGAAACATCATTAAGACTCAACGGGATATTTTTTCGCCGTAAAATGCAAATGTATAGAAAAAACTTAAATGGCCAGCATTAGCATTTAGCGTCATGTGTTTGCGGAAAGTTCATGTTAACAGAGGCCTTCACTGGCCTGTGTAAACGTATGGAATTTTAGCTACGGATAAAGCGTGTTCGTATAGTAGTTTGTGTGCGGTAGGCAACCCGTCGATCGCGATCGACCGGTCGACCGTTTCCAGTTGATCACGACAACATTCTAGACCATTTTTTTTTGTTGTTAGAGTACCATTAATAAACATAGTTTTCTCTGAACAAATTCAACTGCTCAACTTCTTAATATAAAGTTATTTGAATATTTATCTAAAATTGTTATAATCAGATGAAGGGACATAATTTTTAATTTTCAAGAAAAAATTATTTTTCTTTTGTTCTTGAAAAATATTCACAAATGTTACTATACATTTTCAGAAAAAACTTGGTAAGAATGCTTTACAAATTTTTAAGGAAAACTTTGTTTTGAACTGGTTTGAACCAGCAGTAGAACAAAGAGAGGATCATTCCCCCCCCCCTTCCCGCTCGATCTTTGTGTTCGACAAACTTGGAAAATAGGTAAGCAGTTAATTTAGGTTGCCTAATGCTGCGACATAAAATAAATTGACTTACTTTTAAGTGCGAACTATGCTACGCAAACAGTAAATAAATATAAATAAATATAAAAGTCGATTGCTTAAAAAAAAATTATTAAATTTTCATTATGGTATTATTAAATTTACTTGTATTGCGAATAATTAATTTTGTTGGGTAAAAATATCTCATAGCCACAAGTACGTAAAAAAAAAGTAATCCATATTCAATATAACATATTCAGAAAACAAACGAATGATACAGACGAAATTAGTTAATGAAAACGTATGTTTTCGCTATAATATTTGTTCGTACTAAAAGATATCTATTTAGTTTAAAGATTAATCAGAAAAATATGAACACAAAATACCAAAGGTATTTTCAAGGTACAAGTATGCTCTTAGGCGTTGATTTTTTTATTTTACAATAGTCTAAAAAGCCAAGACGGAATGGAGGAATAAATCGTCGCTAAAATGACGAATGGGCGTACCTCACTTTTAAGCATTTTGCAGAAAACCGCTATAAAGATTTCAAGTTTACTGTATCGCTTGAGAACCGCCACCAGTGTGAGGGACTGTAACCTTTTTACTATTTATTGTAGAGATACGCCCATTGGTCATATTATATAATCGACTTTGGACATTTCTGTGGTGGTCATAACTCATATTTTGATTTTTTTTTTTTTTTTGAGATACGTCCATTCGTCTTTTTAGCTACGAAATGTAGAAGTAAAAAAAATAATGAGCTGTTTTTAAAAGATTAATCATAATATTTAGTACTTAAAGAAAACTCGCACTATTCTTAGAACTATTTAATACCATATTATACTCCAGAAACAGGATGAATATGGAAAGATATTTCTTTTAAAAAGACAATTTTATCACTACCTTGCATATTAGACCTATATTGCTTCAGTTTTGTTGCTAATATTTTATAAATATTTTCTTTTGGGAAATCAACTTCAGTCCCACACATAAATTAAATTTTATCACGTCATAGCTAGTTATTGACTTGAAAAAATAGTGATAGATTTTCTTTTTAAAATGTAATCAAATTCTCACTTAATCTTCACGTTGCCACCAACTTTCTCTAGGCAGGAAAAACTTTCCATTTAAGTAAAGTTATCTTTTTCATTATCCCACACATGAGCAACGTTGTTACACCAGTCATCTAAATTGGTTTTTCTAAGTGTTAACTAATTGCTTAACGCCTTTTAATAGGAGAGTTATATTCTTTTGGTGAGATTAAATTTCCTACCTAATTAATCTTTCTGTTATCTGCCATCCTCAAATCGACAAGAAAATTACTCCATTTGAGCATGTATCGCTAAAGGACTATTTCAATTTAATAATTCATGCCATGTTCGACCATGTATCAATTGTTGCACAATCCACTCTATAAAAACTTGAGATATGTTAGAGTCTTTTCCATTGCATGAACTTTATGAAGAACATAAACTCTACTTTGATATAATGCCATAGGCGGATTTACGGGGGTGCCAGGGGGTGCGCCGCACCCCCAACATTTTTGGCTGGGTTTTAAAAAAAAATAATGTAGTATTTGCCACTCAGAAGCGCAGTTGGGTAAAAAAAAATCATAGCTGCTATACTAGTGCTGTGTTATAGTATAGAATAATTGTTTGCTCTGTAATTGTGTATTTATTCGTATATCAATACGAATTCTTCTACTTTGAAACAACTATAGATAACCAAGTCCAAAAAAAAAAAAAAAATCATGACAAAATTGTAACAAACTTAATTAATAAAATCTACTCCGAACTCATCTAAAAACCAACATTTTTCCGGTAAATTTTCAAAAAAATTTGAAGGAGGACTCCCGGAATTCTTGCTGCAGTGGTGCATTGAGGGGGGATGGGGCACAATACTGGTGACCCTTCCCACAGAATGCTGAGTTGATGTTCTTAAAAATATATTTTTCATTATTGAAGAAGAAAAGATCTCATTTTAGGAAAATGCAGTTATTTTAAGAAGAAAAAAATAAATAATATTGGGGAAAAACCTTAATTTATTTCAAAAAGAGAAATATTGACCTTTAAATTTTTCAACAACTTCAGATTATTGACGGAGAATTGTGTGTATCCTCCTCCCCCCCCTCCTCGCACAATCCTCTTTCTTTCATACTCCCCCCTCCTTTTTTTCATTCTTTCTATTTCGTTTTCATTTTTTCTATTAGTCCTCAATCCCCCCCCCCATGCCCTCTCTTGCCAATGTTATTACGGCGAATCTTTAATTTCGTTTTTTGGGCTTCAATTTCGCAACATTTCCAAGGAAGACCCTATGATCACCTAAAAACATCGAAAATCGTTTAAAATTTGCGTTTTCGGAGCTTCATTTTTAGAAAACTGCAGTGTCCCTAACGTTACCAAATATGGTCTTCCACTCATGTGTTTAAGATTTTAATTTTGGAAAATATTCGAACAAGGGCCTCCCACCCCCTTTTTCTAACTATCATCAAAGATGGTTAATATTTTGGTTTTAAAAACTATACTATTTCGTGATAAGTAGGAGATTTTTTTTTTTTTTTGAGACAGTAGCCTTTGAAATCCTCTTTTTAATACCATGGAGTATTGCAAAAGTACTTCATTTTTAGGACTTCAATTTCGAAAATTTTGCAGGGGAGAGCTTCAGGACCATCGTCCGAGAACAGCATCAAAAATTGTCCACCATAGCGTTTTTGGAACTTTAATTATAAAAAATTAAAGAGGTAGTGGTAGGGGGGGGGAACATATATTTCTATCTGTTTTTCAAAAAATCGGTTGGGGTCAGTCCGTGAGTGTCATTCCTAACCCAAACTATAAATATGGACTATGATCACATTTATAAGATTTAAATTTCTAAAAACAGCCTTGGAGCCCCACGTATCATTCCTTCCCCTAAAATATCACCAAGAACTCTAAAACTGCGTTTTCAAAACTACTATTGCAATTTTTTTCTGGGGCGTGAACCCCCTTTCAAACCAAAAGCTGGATTCGCCCCTTGCTTCTAACAACATCGACTTTTGTTTAAAACTTTTTCTGCAGTTTGGAATTGGAATGTTAAAAGCTGCTGATCTCCTAATGTTACTAATTATGGTTTACATCCCGTTTTTTAGACTTAAAAGTGCGCCTTGGCCTAAAACTATTTTCTGATTTCGTCACTGCCTTGTTGAAAACCCCCACGCCCCAGATCCCTGTTGCACCCCCAAAATTTTCGTCCTAAATCCGCCTCAATTAAATTTTGTGGATTTCCAGAAAAATATTTGTTTATTTTTGTTTTGCTCAGTAACAGACGTATATTATGAGATATGTCCGTTACTGAACCAAAAAAAAAGTATTTAAAAACATTTTCTGAAGTCATTTAAAATTTAATTGTTTGATACAGAGGTTGATTGTTTTATACAGTCTTTATAAATTTTATGCAACGAAACAAGAAGCTAATATATTCAGTCTTTGCAGGGTCATTTGTGCAACAAAAGATTACACCCAGAAACAGTATTTATAATAAAACTTTTTTGCTCAGTAACCGACGTACATTATGAGATATGTCCGTTACTGAGCAAAAAAAGTATTTAAATATTTCTTACAGAAATCTTAAAAATCTAATTTCATTATACAGATGTGCTTCGTGAAGTTCATGTACAAAAATCTAACGTGTTTAGAGTCTGTGTAGGAAGCTTTGTCCAACAATTGATACATTTGACCATGGAATTGCCTTAAACTAAAAAAAAAAAGAAAAAAAAAAAAAAAAACAGCAGTAAACAAATAAATCACCAAAAAAAAAAATCAATTTCGGTGAGTTTGAGGCTTTGTTTTACATTATTCTTTTAAAAACATTCATAAAAAACCTTTCGGAATTGGAAGATCCAATTGGATAGAGAATAAAATAGTCAAAGGCAGCCATTTTGAATTCACTTAACCACGATATTCTCATGAAATCATAGACTAATAATAAGAGTAGACCGAGCTTTCCCAGACTTGCTGATGAAAAAATTGGTTCATGGATACATCATGTGACTGGTGGAAGGCTTGGCAAAAACTTTGGCAGCATGGTTGCTAGATGGCAACATTATCTATAGTTTGGCATTCGACATGTATTTTAAGTAATGTGTTTTCATTAAAAAGAAAATTTCCAGGTGCAGAGATTGAACTGTTTTTCTTTTAGTTATGAATTATTTTGACATTAGTAATTAGTTTTTGATCACAGTTTTCAGTAACTTTTATTTCATTTGGAACTGCTACGTCAGCGTTGGCGTGAACGTAATGGCGTAAACGCAAAAATGTACTAATCGGTATCTTAAATTGAAATTGTAGGTAAAAATCTTACCATTTGCCGATTCTTTTTGGGCGCTTGCATCTTAAATTGCTTATAGAGTTATTGAAATTGACTAAAGAAAATGCACAATACGATCTAAACGAAAAACTCACTATATTAACAAAATATTTACAACTTAGAATAACAAAATTACAAATCGGACTCTATAAAAGATCATTCTTTCGTTTTCCATCAATTCTATTTATTTTATTTCTCGCGGGCGTTGATCGTCTGCTACGATCAACGCCCGCTGTTGCTAGGATATCCACCAGTCACATGGTTTGGTTTATGAGCAGCAAAAGGGTTGCCATAGCTCGGTCTACTCTTATTATTAGTCTATGCATGAAATAATCAAAAATTGCCACATCACATTTTTAATTATATATCTGAAATTTTATTACTCTAAATTAGATAGATAAAGTTAGCAAAACAAGAAGGTTATTTCATATGCTGGTACGCGTATTTTAATTGAAAGGAGAGCAAGTAAACTAGAGATTATTTGGAAGCTAAATTGTTCTACATAGAAGTGCAGGAAATCTATTTGATGAAAAGAAAAAGGCGTTATCGTCTGCTTTTTGTGGGTAGACCACACTCAACCTCAGAACCGCACCTTCACCTTAAAAGCAGGGTCACTCATTGAATCGTTTCCTCATTCGCTCGCCAACAAAAGAAATTCATAATTCCCCGAATAAAGATTTTGATTTTCATGGAAAAGAGTTTGTGCGGAAAAATCCTTGACCAGTGAAAGCGATGACCATTTCGTTTCCTTCTAGACTAGAATGCCGATTACCGTTTGAAAGAACTTCAGAAAGGATTTAATGCTGCCTGCTTGCATTTTTAACTGAGAAAATCAAATTCTTTTCAATTCAGATTTGAAAAGAATTGCTTAATTGCTGAAGAATGGAACGGGAATATCTACACTGTAAAAAAAAACTGTAAATTTTGAAGAAGTTATCCGTATTTTTTACAGAAAAAAACTGTTCGTAATAAAATACAGGATTTCTCTGTTTTTTTTTGAATCTGTAACCGGTTATACTTTGTTTTTCTTCCAATCTTCGAAATTTCGCGCGCCTGTTTGGATTTTGGTTCTCGTGCTCGAGTTTTTGATCTTATATTTATTTAAAGCGAGTAAGCCTTAAATCGTTTGCAACTTCCATTTCATTGCATCCTAATCAATATTTTATTATTATGTTTTTTTGTCATCTGTTACAGAGGCATATTCGGAAATTTACCTTTGTATACATGTATTTCGTAGTAGTATAGTAAATATTGAAATGTATTTATGAAAGTATAGTTTCATTTTTTAATCTTCACAAAATAATAAATCAGCTTGAATAAATAATAAAAATACGGAAGATTTCTGTAAAATAAACGGAAGAAAACTGGCGTCCTGGCTGACAGTTTTTTTCTGTAAATTTTACGGATTTTTTTTACAGTGTAGTTTTTTTAAAAGTAATTAATATTATGCATTTAAGAAATTAAAATGTAAGTACGACGAATTTCTCTGAAGGAAAAGTATTAAATGAATAGTTAGACATTATATTTAAGAAAATAACTTAGAAATTTATGTAGGGAAACAAGGTTAGCGGTTATATATTGTACTTTATTTTATAATATTGGAACGCAGCAGTGTTTTGGTTAAGAAATCTACTTTAATGAAATACTTTTCAGTGCAATTATGAAAATAAAATATGCTGTCTGGCAAAATATTACCTGAATATTGTAAAACATATCGCACCCAGGCAACAAAAAAGACACATTTCAGAAAACAACACAGCATTGCATTAAATGAAGATTTTAGACAATACTACTTTTAACTGATTTATTCTCAAATATTACAATGCGCGCAAAACATTTATGGTGTTGTGTTCACTAGCTAAAATATTTTGCAGTTTTAGTTAATAGTGTGTAGTTAGGGTTTTTTTTTTTTTTCAAAATTTTGAAATTTTAATGATGCGTCACTATAGTTTTTTTTTTTTTTTTTTTATCGTTTATACGTCACTACGCACCAGTTGTGTTAAATAACTTTGTGAGAGTTTTACGACAAGAAATAGCATAAAATTTAGATTTTGAATCAATTACTACAATTTTTCACTCTTATTATAGATGTGCTTCTACAGCCGGGGTGATGCAAGTTGATGGTAAAGTGATTTAGAAAACAAAAAGTTGTAACACAACACAAAATCGTTTAGTTAATTATAACTCAGTTTAGTCAATTCAAACTTTAGCAGTTACTTACGGAAAAGTTATTCACATCGTTAAATCTCAGGGGGAAAACAGTATACTGATGTCAGTATGAAGGACGAAAAATTAACTTAGTAAGAAATTACTGCAACTAAAATTAAATTAAACTACCAAACTAATATATTTTTTATTTCAGTTTCAAAGGACTGTCAACATAAAGCACTAAAATTATTTCGAATTTGGAATGCATGTCTTCAACTAATTTTTCAATAACATTTTTTTTCTCGTGATAAAAAGAAGAATGTCATTAAAAATCTGTCATTTTAAACAAAATACACGACAATACCCAATTAAATTAAACATCAGTTAAGTACACATTGTTTTCAACCGTTAGTACAAGTTCTGCGGAAAGGATGCTCTTTTAACGTTTATGGGCTTCTGGCTGTTCGCAAGACCAACATCTGATTTCCCATTACGAAACTCTAAACTGAAGAGTGGATTTCGATCACGATTCTAAAATCAAGACAAAAAGGGAACATAAAACGAGATGTTAAGAAACATCAGAAATTGGCTTCACACATAAGACTTATTTTACATCTCTAAGAATGTTACCGTTCTCTATTAAAGTAAATAGCACCGGCACGCTTCTGAACTATTAAGGAATAAGATAAAAACCGGGTTACACTCGTTAAGAGTTCCGCTGTCTGCAAAAAGCAAATAATACAACACCATAAAAAATGATTTAAAAAAAAAACTGTGAAAGGCTCGCTGTGTTTTCTCTCGACTTAACCTATCGGTTTAGGTATATCCGGATTCTCGTCCTTTTCGCCTCTTATTTTAAACCGGTTGCGATGGAAAGTTTATGTCCTGTTATTCCTTCGTATCGGTGGGGATTCTTTCTAAACATGCTCAGCACTTACCGTTAAAATATTTCATGTTTTTCTTGTAAGTTTTTCCATCGTGGGAAAGGTTGTTTGGAGTGGAAATATTTTCTCCTATGAGATTGTATTCAATTAGTTTATTTTGACTTCTGGAATGGAAATAATACAAGCGCGTATCGAGTTCTTAAACAAATGTTTAATTTATTTGATAACGAGCTTACTTACTTCATGAACTACATTAAAAGGATTAATAGTTGTTGTTGAAAACGCAAGAATGTATTTCTGAAGACCAAACTGAATCTTATAGTATAATTGTTCGAATTAAATAGTTGGCAATCCTACGGTAACTGACGTATCATTAGTTCACAGAACACCCTGCCAAGACTCCAAATATGTAAGATTTTTTTTTCGCTATATGAATTTCATGAAAAACCTGAACACTACTTCTATATAACACAATTAAATTTTGAAGATTTTCATGAAAAATATTTAAAATTTTATTTAAAAAAATTAAGGAAACCTTCAGAATTTGATTAAATACAGAAGCAGTCTACGTTCTTCATAAATTTCATGCAACGACACAAGACTCTAATATATTCAGTCTTCGTAAAGTGTTTTGTGCAACAAATGATAAATATATTAAAATGGAATTGTCCTAGTGTGGTTTTAAAAATGATTGACCACATATTTTTTCTACACAACATTCATCAGTAGTTAAGAAGTGGATACTTACACACGTGCGATGAAGATCACAACACCAGCTATGCAAGTTAGTCTTATAACAAATCTACCAACTAAAGTTCAAGAGTGTTGAAAATGATTTTTCTTTTAATCCGAATATAAATTATATTAATGGTGCTTGGTATGCATCACAAATGAATAATTTTTAGTATAAATTACATTCAGTACTCAGAATAAAATTGTTCCTTCTAATAAAATCTTGCTTAAAGTTAAAACAAAACTAGCCAATAAGGTTTTATGTCGTTTACTTTACATTGTCGCTAAAGAGTCAAATTTTAAAAAATATCAACATGCTGAGGGTGTGACATAGAAAGACACATTCACAACATGCACAAAATGTTATTAAAAAAACAGTTTAGAAAGTGAATATACTTTATAATAAGATACATATACAATGTTTACTTATATTCAAATATATTAAAATTAACAGTCAATGTTTAAAATTCTTGGGAGAAATTCAATACATAAAAATGTCTCCCGCGAAACAATGGATTGAACAATACTTGCTTCCACAAGAAGCAACAAAAGACGCAATGCGTTGATCGTTGGGTGCAGATATTTCCTTTCATTACAAACAGTGGCAATTATTGAAAGTGGAGGATTTCTACCTGAGCAGGTTAAAAGCTTACGAAGCGACCTTGAGCCTATCAAAGAGAGAGAATTCACTCTGTCGAAACGAAACTCCTACTCTAACTAAAAAGCTAATATTCAAACATACAAGTCTAAAACCTAATTCAAGAAATCTAAGAGTTTAATTGTATTGCTTAAAAATAGTAGCACCTAATAATAGTGAAAAGAAAGTAAGTTTATCAGTAAGTTTAAAAAAGGGTGAAAGCCATTGTATTGTGTCAAAAATTGTGAAAATATTTTTTTAAAAATTTGAGTATATAAGAATGCATTTTCATCACGTCAAAAGTATAAAATATAAATCTTACACACACATATGTTTATATTACTATTATATTTTCTTTTTTCCGCGGGTAAAATACTTTTGAAGAATTCTTTTGTTCCTTTTTGCAAGCATATAATAATTCATTTTTATTTATTAATTGTATTTACTCATTATAATTTACATGTCACTATATTTACAAAAGCATAAACATTAAATTGATCATAATAATTACAAGAACGTTTGAAGAATTCTTTTGTTCCTTCCGCAAGTATATAATTATTTAGTATTATTTACTAAATGTATCTACTAATTACAATTTACATGCCACTATATTTACAAAAGCATAAACATTAAAATAATCAGAATAATTACAAGAAATAAATATCTAAATAGCATCTCCCTCTGTTCACATGTGCATAAATGTACTTTACATAGTCATCTACGTAGTTTGTTGGTTCTTAACGAGTTAGAATGTTTTATATTTTATGTATAATATGTCTCGTAAAATTTATACATTTCTTAATAGTGTTTTCACCGTTTTATTTCACGCCCTGAAAAAGGGAACGTCTTTTGTCACCCCACGTTTAATTGGCTCAGTTTTAGAGCTCAAAATCTAAAATTTAATTATTGTTCCAACAACTGCGTGTATTAATATTTGGGACTACATTTTAATTAGTTACAAAATAGTTTAAGCAATAGATTTTAAGCTTTGATCAAAACTGCAGAAAGTTTCTATTTCAACAGCTTCAAATGCTTAGTATCTTAATTTAAACAACTTCGCAGCTTTCTTTTTTACACTTAATGCCCATTTTTCCAATTAGTGCACTGAAATATGTATTTATTTATTGATTTATTTTCATTCTATTTATTTATTTATGTTTTTCTTCGTTATTCCTTTTTATTTAATTTATTTATAAATTTAATTTTTACCTGTGTATTTATTTTAATTTAATTTGTTTGTGTGTCTACATATTAATTTTAATTTAATTTTATTTATTTATTTTCTTACTTATATGCAATGTTACTTTGAATCTATCAAGAGGAAATTTTAATAATTTGAGGTCCGTTCGTTTCTGAAACAAAAACATACCCAGCTAGAAAATGTTTGCACTTTTTTTGCAAAAAAGGGCACATTGTGCATACAATGTGCACAAAAAGTGCACAATTTTTGAACACTTCTAAAAATATACACTTTTTGTGCAAAATTTGTGTACAAAAAGTGAATAACTTTTGAATACTACAAGAAGTATCCACTTTTTGTGCAAATTTTGTGCCCTTTTTTTACACACAAAAAAGTGCACACTCGATTTTGTCAAAAATTATGTGCCATTTTCACGCACAAAATATTTGCCTCAAATTTATCAGGAAAAAAAAACAGTCAGAGATTTGTTATTTCTACCTAATTTTTTGATATTCGGTATGTATTTTCAATATTAATGCAGGCAGGAAGTAAAAAATAGTTATTTTTTTTTAAATAAATGGACTTTTGAAAAAATTATATCTGAATATTTAGATTTTTTTTATAATGATATTTTGATAAACTTAAACTTCAAAAAAATCATAATGAGGTGTAAATCATTTTTCATGCAAATGCATAATGATTCAAATCAAATTTAAAGTAGATGATATAATAGTACTATACAGAAAAATATGGGGGGAAGGAAGAACACACTTAGTGTGAAAAAATGAAAAAATAAAATGAAAGTTCAATGAAAAAAAATGTTGGAATTCAAATTAAACTATTTTTTCCTCTGTTCTTGACCAAAATCAAATTTAAAAAAAATGGAATTGAGAAAAAATAAGCGTAACAGCTCTTCATACATACAAGTAGAGCTGAAGTCAGAAAATTAAGTGCTAATTTTGATTTGTGCTCTTTCCATTATTCGCAGAGTACATTTTACAGTGCACTTTTTCAGATCTAACTTTTTCATTTGACCAACAGAGTTTTTTTCTTTTTCTTTTTTTTTTTTTTTGTGAACTATCCCTATTTTTAAGAAAATAATATCACAAGTTTTTAAGTTTTTTTTTTTTTTTTTTTTTTTTTTTTTTTTTTTTTTTTGAGCAATCACGATTGCTTATTGTTCTCATTTGACCGTCGTTGATGTTCCGTGCCTTTTTCAACCACCACCGTCACCTGCAGACGCGGCTCCGTCCTCCGGTAGCCGCTCCTGGTCGGTGGCGTTCATGTCCTAGACACACGCACGCTCATACACATACTCACTCACACACATACACACACGCGAACGTGCATACACGCAGGTCTACGCACACACAAAAGCCTACACATACACAACTAATACACACGTCTCCGTTAAACAGGAGAGTAGACTTGGAGGTACAGGAGTCGTGTCTAGAAACAAGTGAGTAGAGTAGTAACCAATGAGTAGGGTCCTGTCGCAACTCGTGATTGCGAAAAACATAATTTGAATTCAAAATTTAAGAATTCAAATTAATTTTTCTTAATTTTTTTTTGTTATTTTTTATTTTTAACAATTGATTTTTGAAGTGATGTTGAAGTTTCCATTTTGCCATAAAAAACTAATATGCATCCAGCAGGCCACTTTTGAACTTTCATTAAAAAAATCATAACGGGGTGTAAAACCAATTTTCTTGAAAATGCATCTGTTTTAAATCAAATTTAAAATAGATGACATAGTAGTATTATACAGAAAAATAGGGGAGGTGGGAATTGAGTTCTGTGTAATATGAAAATAATCAAATGAAAGAAAGTGAAAAGAAAAAACTTTTTAAATTCAAATTTGATTTATTAGTTTATTTTTTTTTCTAATCTTTTTTTTTTCTTTATATTTCTGTTCTTGACCAAAATAAGTTTTTTTTTCTTCAGAAAATAAAGAATATAAAAAAATATCTATTCGAAACTCCAATAAACTATTGGTGGTGCTGCAACTACTGGCTAAAGGGGGATGAAAAAGGTAAAACAACCAAACGCCGCAACTTATAACTTGCTTTGTCGCTTAGCGAATGACAGTAATTTTTCACCGTGTTTGTGGGAAGCTATCTTTTCTATTCTTCTAAATTTACATTACAACATAAACTGTCTGAAGCCTGTAATTTTCTCCAAAGAAAGCACGTGGAATGGAATAGCTTTTCGGATCAAACGTTCTGCTGAAAAATCAACGCAACGTATGATTTTGAAAATTGGCACAAAATTAATTTTCATCCCAGCGGTTAGCCTAACGAAGTTTTTTTAAATTTTTATTCGTCTTAGATTTTTAATATTTAATAATTTATGAATCATTTCTCCATATTTCTTTCACTCCTAACTAATCAGTTTCGGACAGAAGTGAATTCAACTCAACCCACACGGAGCCATGCGGTCGATTTGTTTACATTGTTGCTTCATGCTTTGCACGTTTTCGCTAATTGATTTTTTTTTTTTTTTAGTTCATTCAGTTCAGTATGTCTCTTTCGATAAATTTTTATTCATTTTTTTTCTTACTATTATTTCTAGCAATTTTTTTGTCATGTAATTTCTTTACTAGTGTTGCACTGTCCTTTTTTCATTGTTTAAGGTGCTAATATAAAGTTAATTTTTGTAACATTTGTTAAATTTAAGCTTTGTTCTTTTTAATTTTTGTCTGAGGTAATTCTAGCATATAAAAAAAGTCCCCGAGGTCTTCACCATATTAATTTTCGTTGCTAGAAAACGGGGGGGGGGGGGGGGAAATACTACATTTCGCTCACAAGCAATTTTTGTTGGGCATTCTACGGTATTTTGGACATTATGTAGAGTCCGTAACGTGACCTTCTTTTGCCATAACTTTTTAATTTACCATTTGATTTGCAAATTATTTTAATTTGAGCTGGTGTGTTTGTAGGAAAAGATCAAAATAAAATAATATGCTAATCAAACAGTAAATTAAAAAGTTATGGCAAAAAAGGTCACGTTACGGACTCTACATAAATGTCAAAAATACCTTGGAATGCCCCTGTTACGTTCCTTTTATATTTTTTAGGTAAAACCCCTTTTATTTGTTTCGTTCGGGTTTTTTTTTTCACATTTATTTATTTTTGGGGGATATTTCGTCGGTATATTTAAGTAAAATTTGTCACCAAACATTTTTGCATGATTTATGCAAAAATAAAACCACAGTTGAGTAGCAGTAACTTTTGTACAGAAGTAACTACCTAAAAGAAACAAGTTAAGCAGAATAAGGCTAAAAATTCAAATGTATAGAAATAAGAAACATTACAAATTGGTCAATGTTCAATTACAGTAGACTCGGACAAATGAATTTCTTCCGGAAAAAAAATCTATTTAAATAAATTTTTGTATTTGAAATGGGGAAAAACTATTTTTAAAGTCTTTATCAAATGAAAGTAGAGCGTTTTTACATGCTAAGTGTAATAACATGTGCTGAACATTATGTACAGTAAGGATGTATTGTACTCTAAATGAAAATCATTGCTTGCTGAATATCTGTGTCAAAGTGACTGGTGTAAACTAGCGTTTAACTAGCACACAGAGGGAAAAGCGCTTAGACAGATTATTTATTTTGCGAAACGCTTATACTTATATTTTGCGTAAGTTTGTCTTAATTTTCTTTTTCTGAAAAAAATTCGGATAATAGTAGTTATACTTACTGTACACATCAGTAAGGAAAATGAGATGCGTGTTACAAATACAAATAGAAAATATCCATGACTTAATTTATAAGCAACTGAAAATAAGAAATGGTAACAAATCAGAGAATTAGCTAAAACGTGCAAAGTAAATAGACATTTACACCATACGTTGTGCAGTTTTCAGGCCACTGTCAGATTGTTGTGCAGATTCTTTAATTTTCGTCAATTCATTTTTTAAAAAAAGGTTTTTTATTTTACTTATTTATTTTTTGTCCTGGATTCTTCTCCCCATATAAGCAGCAAAATTCTTTCAAAACTACTCTGAACTCTGCAGAATTTATGCAGTTTTTCCGTTCCAGAATCTTGGAATTCTGTTGAATGATTGTTCTGAATTATTGGTCATGATTTTTTAACGGGCATCCAAAAATAAATTTTTTGTTGATGCAGTGTAAATGTATTGTTAATGGGTATTCATCAATAGGTCTGCAAGTAGAGGTTTTTTCGCCCAGCTGAGCATGGACGGATTCAAGGAAGGCACTCCACAGGCAATTTTTTGACGTTAAAGTTTCAAAAGTATTTTTTAGTTAATCTGCCAAAAATTTTATGGAACTTTTAATCAGAAGATTTTTCGAACAATTTGTTGAAATCTTAACTTGTTTGATTGAAGTCTTAAAAACGTGATTTTAAGTCATCTTTGGTAACGTTTAGGAGGAGGCTTTGGTAAGGGAATGAGGTTCAAGCTCTTTCCTCTGTTAATTTTTCAAAACTGCAGTTCCAAGAGGACTATTTTAAACGATACTGGATTATGATGAGGGAGAGGGTTCAGAGGCTTGCAATTTTTCCAAAATTGAAGTTCTAAAAGCGCAATTTCGTCCCTCCCTTGAAGGATTCCTGAATACGTCCTTGTTGCTGAGGGTGTTTCTTAGATTCAGCCAGATTATCATTCAAGTGCCGGAACTCTACTGTCTGTGTTAGACAAACGAATGCCTCCAAATGTACACGTATTGATTTTCAAAATGTTTTTGTCAATATATGTTCCTATAAAGATAATAATTGGAAACTGAGGCATGCGTCATCAGAAGAATTATCATGACAATTAAAAAATATAAATACAGTCAACTTAAACTTGATAGCTCAAATCCCAAGGCACCAACTAAAATGTTCGAGTTATGAGAAGTTTCCACAACAGTCTCAAAAGTTTCAAACCTGATGAAAACTTTGAGATAAAGGAATATTGGAGTTACCGAGATTTGACTATTTCACATAAAAATATAAATTTTCATTCCAATTTCCTTTCATCTTATTTATCCACTCTTCTTCAGTGCACGAAAAGATCTTAAAAAATTTCCCATTAGCAGAGAACTTTTACATTACAGGGTCAAGGTTTGAAATTTCTTAATAAAAATACACAATATTTTCATTACAGGTATATTATGTTTTCATTCAGAGCACCCAGGCCTGTAGTACTTTTTTAACTTTATTTTACGACCTTGGCAACTATCAATTTAATTGCTTTATCCCATAATCAGAAGAATTGTCATAACGATTAAAAAATAGAAATGAAATTTTTAATTTTCATCCTAATTCACTTTTACCTCATTTATCCACTCTGCGTCAATGAACGAATTTATTAGAAGATTTCCTATAAGAAGATATGACTTATATATTACAGGATCAAGAATTCAAATCAAATGTACAAAACCCTGCATTTTCACTAAAGGTGTTACTCTATTTACATTAAGAATCACACAGGCCTGTAGCATTTTTGTAACTTCATTCTGTTATGGGTCTTTGCACTTAGCCCCAAAAGATGCCAGAATCTACCAATTTAATTACTTTGTCAAGCCACGTCGAGTGAGTTGCTGATATCTCTACAATTACATTATGCTGCTGAAGGAGAGAGATGGTCTCCAATACAGTCCACCCAAGGTAAGTGCTAGCAAGGGACTTATCGCAGGACTTTCGGACCCACAAATTTTACGAGCGTGTACTCGGTGGGTTGTCTGGCACAGTTGTGCTCGAATACCTCTCCAACCTAGGCTGATATGGCTTTTTTTCAGCTATTGATTTTTTTTGACCTTTTTCTATAATTTTTATGCTAAACTGAAGACAAAGAAAGAAAATATACTTTTTACTCTTAACTTTTTCTAAGTTTTTTTCTTGTCCAAATATTTATGATTTGAAAACTAATTAAAAAAAGATGAAAAAATAAATGAAATAGCCTCCTTCGAAAAACCAAAGTTTTTGTAGAAACCAGAAAGGTTTGCCAATACATAAATGCTTACCTATGTATTTAGAAAATATTATTTAGAAAATATTACTACTAAATAAACACATTGTCATCTATTAGTATCTTCAGAAAACAACCACTTATTTCTTATAAATGAATGACTGCTTTTGGAAAATATTGAGAAAGGAAGATGATAATCGACAATCGCGGGAAAGGTTGTAATCCACAATGGCAGGTGAACAGTTTATCTCCAAGTAAATTCAAATGTCCACGGGTAAACAAATGTACACGCTTTATTTGCTATGCAAAATATTTAATATTTTTTCCTAGATACACAATGGGATTTCTACTACCTAACAAAATAACAAATCATCTATCTCTAAAAAGGAGAATTACAGTATTCAACAATGAATATTTCAAGTAAAGAGGTCAGATTTTTGTTCGTCTTAGCCAAGACCTTTAATTTACTGTACGCTAGAGACATACCGAGTAGCACTTTGGCCGAGTAGTGAGTTACCCAGTACCAATTATGTTTTAAGAAGAACCACCGACACATACGTCATGCATTTTGAACTTATTGGAATAGTAGTATAGACCTCCATGTCCATATAATAGTTTTTAAAACAAAATTCCAGCTGAAATTAGTTTATGCGTTATTTAAAAGATTTTGTTTTTGTCAAAAATATTAGAAAAAAGAAATTTTAAAAATTAAAAATAAACAAATAAATAAAAGGTATGTATAATCAAGTAGGAGTTAAAATAAATTATACCAGTCTATTATAGTTCTAGTCCGCCAAACATAAATAATTTTTAAAAGCAAATACACGAACACTACAGACACGTGCTTCTGCGTTTCAAGGAATGTCTTTTTCAGGGCATAAAATGTGAACAAATGAATGTAAAGACATTCGACAAAAAAAATCCGACTTTGGTCGGATGTCTTTAAATCCATGAGCTCACATTTTATACATTGAAAAAGGCGTTCCTAGTAACGCCAAAACACGTGTCTGCAGTGTTCCTGCACATTCGTGCTTTTAACATTGTTTTGTTTGCTTTTATTTTTTAAGCAAAGGTATTTTTATGTTCCTTATAAATAATTTTTGTTCATAGCAAAAATCCATTTAATGATATAAAAATTCCATATTTTCTATATACTTACCTTTTTTGCCCAATGTTTTGTAAATAAATTTTGTTAACTTTGGGGACATTAAAATAGATTTATTTCATTGAAGCAATACAAACTTCATTATTCTCAAAATTTAACCTTGACTTGTAAATTTGAATTATTAGTGATTGCAGTATAGTATGTACCTGCGTTTATTATTAATTGTAATATCTGTCTTGAACAATATTCAATTTTTCGAAACGACTCGGTATTGGCCGAGTATCTGATCAAAATTTGGCCGAGTACCGAATAGTTACCAATACTCGGTACGTCTCTACTGTATGCATTATACGTGAAATTTTTAGTGTAATTCAATAGCAAACCAAACTTAACCAACAAAATGCTTGTTTTAATTGTGATTTTATATTAAACTTAATCGTATAAGAGAGATCCTGTATCATGATATTTTCGATATTTTTTTAAACTGCGAGGCTCATAAAATAAAAATTATATGCATTTGTCATATCAATATTATTCCTTTTATTAAAAATAATTAAAAATAATGCACTATTTATGTGATATATTAATGTATCATTAAATATAATGTAATATATTCTTTTTCTATTTAATATTCCTAAAACTATTAGTATTGTAACGACACAAACATAGATTAACAATGCCTCATGTAAAACTAATGGTTGGTAAGAAAAAAAAAGAAAATGTGTTTTACGGCTGTGCACGGACAAGTATTGCATTTTTTTTTTTTTTTTTCAGTTTCTAAAATTTATAATTTTGTTAACTTTGTTTGTTGCTGTTGCGAAAGCAACTCGATTAAATTTAATAAAATTTATTGTAAAACATTAATTCTAAATTACATATAAACATTAAAACACATATAAGCAATAATCAATAAAACTATACTTATAACCTATAATTTTAAATCAGTTTTTCATGTATTAATATTACATAAAATATTATATTTGTGTACATGATACTGTAATTCTTTACAAGACTTTTGTGTATGTTTAATCAATTTCATAGAGTATATGAATATTACAGTCAATAACCAAAATATAGCCAATATCAGCTGTAGTTATGCTATATTTTATTCTTATATAATGTTAAAGTATCAGATTTCATAAATTGTAGATATCAGCTATATTTAATACCATTTGATTGCATAACCTTTTACATTAAATACATGTTTATTTATAATCAAACCTGTTTTGTGCGTTGTATGAAAATTATTTATAAAACAAGTGTGAGGTAATATCTTCAAGTGAGGACAGGGGCATCCCGATGGGAAGTCACTGACCTCCGAAAAATTTCTTTATTCAGGAAATTTTTCGGGAGTCGGCAAAATTATCATCACTTGATTTATTTTGATGTTTTTTGAAGATAACTTTTGGAGTTATTTTCTACGTGAGACTTTTTTTATGCAGTCTCTATCCACCACATATTTTTTTAAACTGTGTTGCAAAAACAACTTTTTATAGCTACTTGTGAAGTTTCGAACAATATTTTTAATGGTGTTTTTTTTTATGTGGTCTCCATCCACTGCATAAAAACAGGTTTGTATGTATAAGTAATGAAAGAAACATTAATTTTAAATCTATATACTATAAGAATAATGTAAGAAAATAAACAGCAGCAATTTGACAATACATTTAATTACTTAAATTTGAAAATATCCGACAGATATCAAAATTTATTTTCAAACCATGGAAACCAGTAACACGCTGTGAGTTATATAGATAACACACTAGGTTTTCTATGCTATACAGCAACAAAACTGACATGAACACATGAAAAAATATTGAAGAATAAACGTCTACACAATAGTAAAGTAATTTGAACTTAAATGTTACAATATTTGCAGAAAATTATGACATGGCGCTTGCTATTTACTTTTTGTTGTCTAAATTAATAATGCATACTGAATGTTTGAAATTTTTTCTTCTAAATTATGAAATTTTAATGTGTCACCATTGATTATATCATTTTTATATCATCAGCATGTACAAGAAAACCTTTTGTGGCAAGAAAGAGCATTAAATTTGGGTTATAACACAGTAGTTCGTACATTTTTCCAAATTTTGGAGTTTTGTTGCCGGGATTGGTATGTTTTAATTTATTTGAGAAAGGTCTTTCCCCAAACAGACCCTGCAACAGGTTGTGGGTTAACATTCAGATTATGCCATATACATTTTAAAGGGTTTATTGACCTCAACTTTGGGGTCTCGTTTGCTTGGGGGAGGGGGTGCATCATTCGTGGAAGGAAAGACATTGTTGCCATACATGTTAGTAAGTTAAAATGTATATTTTGTTCAACTTTAAATTATTAATGTATTCAATAAAAAGTTACAACTGCAGTAACAACTGCTGCTGAATTTCAGGAGTAATAAACAGACATAAGTTTTTTGGTAACAAAGAAGATGATTTCCACTCCATGACAGGCTTTATTTTAGAATTTCTCATATTTCATCAAAAATTGAACAATATTTTTGATATGGTCTCCTTAATAAATTTATTGTTAATAAACATGCTGAAATTAAGAAATTTTAATTTTCAATTTCTTTTTTTTTTCATTTTAAATATTGTGGACTAAAAGTATTCTCTACACAGTGAAAACATTACGTAAAAAAGTGCATTAATTCTGAGCATTGTGATTGCATATGAAAAGTATTGTACAATTTAGCTGTACAGTGTGCTGTATGTACAGTGCACTTTTTGTGCACAAAACAGAGGTGCCAAATATGATCAGATTTTGTGCACTTTTTTTGCACGGTTTCAGTTTGCACTTTTTGTGCACAAAACAGAGGTGCCAAATATGCCTAGATTTTGTGCACTTTTTTTTTGTACTTTTTGTGCAAACTTTTTCTAGCTGGGTATTATTCAAATATTTTTCTATAAGTCTTCAAAATTTAATAGAATAAGATCGAAGTAGAGTCCATGTTCTGTTCTTCATATATGACATGCAATGAAATAAAAATCTACCATGTTTAGCGTCTTTGCATGACGTTTGGGACAACAGTTGATGTGTCTGGTTAGACTGGGAATTACCCATAAATAGTGTGTGATTGACGTACAAAAGATCAGTTGTGGCAAATCATTTAAGGTTCACAATTAAGAACAAAAATTTTCAAACTTAAACTTTTCATTATAAATTAGCTTTTCAGAAACCAACCAGTAAACAACATCATAAACCTTTTGCGCAAGTTTTAGTGTTCGGGAATACCGTTTCAGTATTATGCAGTAAAACTTTTTTTTTTTTTTTTTTTTTGAGATGTGCCACTACTATCGCCACTCGCCAGTGAAAGACATATTAATAAAATCAAGAAAAACATCTTTGTGTACGAGACGAGACTTCTCCTATATATGATGAGAGGGAAAAATATGTTAAAAACGCAAACATTTGTCCATGCGTAAAATTTTTACCGAACCGTATCAGATATGGATCATTCGACGTCAAATCGCCGAAATTAAATAGTCGGACGTGCCGTCATGTCTCCGATTTTTTCCATTATTTTTTTACGGATAGATCTCTATGAGAAAAGCACAATTTAATTTTAATTTTTGAATGCAAATTACGTTTTGGAGATTTTTTCAAAAATTCGATTTTTGATCATTTTACGGAGTCACATTTTGGCATGAATTCAGAAAATCTCTCTAATTTCTTTGTTTTGCAACCAATTAAGCTGAATTTGGTATCAATTTCAAGCTAATATTTTTCTCTTTCAGTGTGAATGACAGAAAGTATTCTATGAACGGCTGGGTGTTGCCACTCTATCTAAAGTCAGTTTTTATGTTTTTTTAATAGGGAGATTAAATAAGTTATATCTCCGGTGTACCTACTGCGATCTGCATCTTTTTTTTTTTTTTGTAGCATATTTAAATCATTCTCTCGCTATGCAGAGAAAAGTAGAAGGGTGCTTTCTGTTGTTTTGAAATAAAAAAAAAGTTTGTTTTGCAGAAAATAGAAAGTTTTCTATTACATTAAATCCCTTTTAAGCTTAAAATGGACCAAAAACTTTTCAGAACAATTAATACTGGACTCTCAAAAGATTTGTATCAATAGTTAATCGCTAAAAAGTTGTTTACTTTTGAAAAGAATTGTGCAAAAACCTCCGTTTCAGACTTGCAAAAATAAATAAATAAATAAATAAATAAAACACTTTTGAAAGTGTACTAAATATTAAGAATAATAATTTGAAGAATAGTATAAAAATATTTTTAATGGAATTATTTTGCTTTTTTTTTTTTTTTTGGACATTAAAGGATGGAAAAAAAGATTACTGTTGAAAACGTTTCTTAGCATTATCTTGTTTGGATTACGTTACACCTGACAATGAACTTCCACACTTACAGTAAGTACTCCACAACTCTAGATTTCTCTGAAGAAGATTATTTCTGCTAATTGAAGTATATTTTAAAACTTCTTTGAAACTTATTTATAGAAATTCTGACTTTTTCATCTACTGATACAAAGGAAATAGTAAATAAATAAAAAAAACTGCCGTCCGCACAAGCATGCCTTTCATTTCACATTTTATAATCGACGAAAGCTATGTGTCGATTAACTTTCAAAGCGAAAGAAGAATGATGCGTATTGCATGAGTATTGTAAGAGCGGAAGATCATTGTCAGGTGTTACGTAATTCAAAGAAATTTAGGCTCAAAAAAAAAAAAGCTAAATAATACCATTAGAAATATTTTTATACTATTCTTCAAATTATTATTCTTAATATTTAGTACACTTTCAAAAGTGTTTTATTTATTTATTTATTTATTTATTTATTTTTGCAAGTCTGAAACGGAGGTTTTTGCACAATTCTTTTCAAAAGTAAACAACTTTTTAGCGATTAACTATTGATACAAATCTTTTGAGAGTCCAGTATTAATTGTTCTGAAAAGTTTTTGGCCTGTTTTGAGCTTAAATGGATTTAAAGTAATAGAAAACTTGTATTTTCCGCAAAATAAACTTCATTTTTTAATTTCAAAACAAAAAAAAAACACCCTTCTACTTTTTCCTACATAGCAAGAGAATGATTTAAATATGTTACAAAAAAATTTGATGCAGATCGTAGTAGGTACTCTGGAGATACAACTTATTTAATCTCCCAATTTAAAAAACATAAAAACTGGCTTAAGATAAAGAGTGGCAACACCCAACCGTTCATAGAATACTTTCTGTCATTCACACTGAACGAGAAAAATATTAGCTTGAAATTGATACCAAATTCAGCTTAATTGGTTGAAAAATCAAGAAATTAGAGAGATTTTCTGAATTCATGCCAAAACGGTGACTCCAAAAAATGATCAAAAATTGAATTTCCGAAAAAATTCTCCAAAGCGTGATTTTCATTCAAAAAATCTAAAAAAAATAATTTGGACTTTTTTATAGATTCATAAAGAAATAAGAATAGACAATATCTGAGATATGACGGCACATGACATAAGGCGATTTGACGTGAAATGACCCATACATAAATCATCTTTCTATTTTCTGAACAAATATTTGAAAGAACGCTCTTTTCAGCCAAAGTTCAGTTAGAAGCATACTTCCGAAATATTCGGAAGGAAGCATTCCAGTGTCCTTCTTCTTGTTTCTTATGGCTGCTCTGAAAAAAAGCCGGAAGGATGATCAACTTTTCAGCAAAGCTGCAAACTGAAAGCCAAGTCACGCAAAGAAAACGACTTCGTTCGAAAATAATGCGCTTGTGAACAAATGAACCTGACATAATGCTTCGGGGTTATGTCGACCTCGAATGAGGTTTCAGACAAGATTCGGATTATTTTTCGCACACTGAGAATAATGATAGAATCAATAGTTTTACTTATATATAAACAATAACCGTATTTACGTATGAAATATTTTTTTTTTATTAATTTAATGTTTATAGGAATCATAAGTCTGCTTTTATTAAATTTAATTGATAAAATAATTAATAAATATCAGTTTAAAAAGGTTGAATTAATTGTCTATTGAACGTCCACTTTCCTTTTAATATTTTCAACTAAAATTTTTAGTAACTACGGAAAATGGATTGTGAACGATAAGTCATTGTTCTTGCATTTGTCATTAACTGCACAACTAATTATTGATTATACTAAAATATCTGAAATTTTTGAAAAAAGTCACTAACAAGCATTGACTATTGTGTGTAAATATTTTTATTTGGTTATTGAAAGGGGAAAACCAATTTTAGCACTTGGAATACAATGCAAGAGAGAGGGAAAAAATGTATAATTTTAGTATAATTTAATAAAATGTAAGAAAGACAATATTAACAATATTAATAACCTTCTTAGAGCTTTTTCTGTCAGAGCTCCATAAAGTATGGCATCAAGTGTAAAACAGCCGTTATTATTATCTAAAAAAACTCCTTTTTTAAACTTATGGTAAAGAGATGTAAGGTTAACGCTTTAGAGCTTTTTTTTTTACATTAAATGGCATAATTTCAAAAGAAGGTCGGTGTATTTTGCTGTACAGTCACTTAAAAAATATATATTTATGAAATAAATGCCTAAATAATATATTAACAATATAAATGTAATCTTCAAAAGAAAAAGGAAGAGTTAAAGGAAACTGTCATGTTGGTATAATTTTATTGGATCAGTATAAATTCTATTTAAAAAAATGACATTTTTAGAATTACATTTAGTAAGACTATTATGGTTTTTTTTTAAATTTTTTGTTTTGTTAATAATGAAAAATATAAAGTTTTCCAATAAACATACATCAACTAACATACAACAAATTAAAATACTTCAAATAAAAAGAATAACCCTTATTTTTACCTTAATTTCTACATTTACGTACTCTTAATGAGGAGCATTTTACGAAACTTAAAAATGTAAACTCTAAAACAAATTTTAGAATGACGGTGGCTTAAGTCATTTAAAGTTACTTAAAAACAAGTAGTTGCAAATAGCTTTCCATAAAAGTTGCAGCATAACAAAAAAAAATGTAAATAAAAAATAGGGTCAGTTGGAGTAAAAGGAAACATGAGGTAAATGGAAACAATCTCTATCATCACACATGTGCTAATTTTTGAAACTAAACTATTGGTGGATAATAAGGCTAAGTAAGATGTAAAAGAGATTATGAGAGTCCCGCGTGTTCCCAAACAGTAGTTTTGTCGTAATCATTGTTTGAAGATGACACTGAAAAAAATTGCTCTTAAATTTTAGGAATCTTACATTTTCCTGTCTAGCAGTTCTACAAATGTGAAGTAACTGATTTTTTAACATGTTTTCCTAGGCATGTGTAAGAGTACAAACAAAACTTATTTGAGGCAGTGAGAAATGAAGGGAAGGAGAAATCTTAAAAGTGGTAAATTTTGCTACTTGAAAACTTTAAGTGGCAAAATTAAAAATTTGGAGATGACCAGTACAAATGGTAGGTGAACCTGTCCTCTGTCTTGTGGCAAGAGATAGTACTAGTAACCCTGGTAGGTGCAGCTATACTGCATGATTTAGAAAAACTTTTCTATGAAAGCCTACCCAGGACCTTATCTTTAAACACGTTTTCCTCAAAACTTGAAAATGTTCATTGACGTCCCTTTGCTTCGCACTGCCTCATTTATGAGTTTTATCTCCCCAGTTTTTATTTTTTTACGTGTAATTTAAATGTTTTCAATTTTCCCATTCATGCTGCACTAAGATGTGGTAAATAGAGATTACTGAGTTTCCCATTTTTCTTATTTTTTGGAAGATTATATTTTGATTTAAATTACATTTTAGAGTATATTTTCATAAATTTTGCCAATGCTTTAATTGGTTTGCATGATTTTTTTTTCTTTGAATGATTTCGGAATACAGTTTGAGAATTCAACGAATCACATGAGACCTACGGGTCACGCAAAAGCACATACTATTTTATTCGCTACAAGTCATAAAACAAATGTTTCATACCTAGTTAATTTTCGAGGACACAATGCACAAAATTGTCTGTCAAAAAATAAAGGATATAAAATTGAAACATTGAAATTCTATTTTCTTTTACTCCATAAAACTCTACCTTAACTTAATTAGCACTTAAATATTTAAAAACAACTGCTAAACAAAATAGTTGTAGTCTAGTACACTGTCAAAACTACGGGTGCCTTTGACTAACTATTTGGCTCCCTGGGGTGAAAACACCGGGCCTCAGGGTGCAGTAGAGGCTAGGAAGTGTGATCAAGGTGAATGACGCTAATAAATGTGAAAACGGACCTCCTAAATGCATGGGTGATTCGAAATCACGGAATCCGAATGAAATTCACTAATTTCTCAGGGGTTTTATTAACATCACTCTAGGAACTGCGAAAAAACTGTATGCTTTCAGTGAGATGTACACTGGGCAAAATAAAAACAACGCTGCAGGAGACTTTTTCTAGAAATAACACTGAAGAAATTTAATAAGATTGCTGGTGACTTTTCTCTGAGAGCACATTCGTTTGTCCTTTGCGACCGGGATCTTGGGACAGTAATGCGAATGTTCAACAGATATGACAAATTATAACCATGTGAAATCCAATCTCTTATAAATGAAATCCTGAAATTACATCAAGATTCACCGTCAAATCTGTTGAAAACAATGAAATCTGCAACTGCTTAAACAGGTGCCCTTCATTTTTTAAGAGTACTTATCTCCCAAAGTGAAATTTTGAAAAAAGATTCTTCTGGGCGAAACAAATGTTTTCAACTATCAATATTCATGGTGCTTAAATATTCGACAGAACATCAAAGAAACGGTTTCAGGCTAGCTATTTTATAGACGGGTTTCAAGAGAATATTGCAAATACAACGCTTGTCGGCTGAACTACCTTTGCCAATATTGAGTACAAAGGGAAAATTTTCTTACTGTTTTAAGAAATAACAAATATCAAGATGATTATTCAGTGCAATTTTAAACATAGTCATACTAATATGTACATCGAACTTGGTACACAAAACTAGACAAGAGAAGGATAGAAAAAAAGATTTTCATAGAGGATGTATTTGATGAATATGAATAAGAAAATAGTTTCATACACATGTATAAAACTTTTGCTTTTTGTCTCAGTTTGTTAGTTTTTGTATTTTTTCTTTATTTTTTTACTCCCAGACTTTTATTATTTTACTGAAACAAGACGAGAGAAAGACGAAAATACACGATGTATTTTCTTAAGAAAATAAATTTGTGAATACGGACTTATCTAATTATTTTGCCACTTTGTAATAGTATTTTTACTATCATAAATCAGTTTGAAAAAATCTGTTTTACTTGATTTACATTTTCATCACTGTAAACTAGTCTTTCAGGATATTTATTTCAGAAAGGGCATAAGTCCAAATTAAAAAATAATAATTATAACAATTTCAGTGCGAAATAAAACGTAATTTAAGGGGAGGTAATGATCCTACTTGTGGCTCGATTAGTCATAAAAATTTCGTAGAATTTAGTTCATTTCTGAATGAATTGATCACTTTTCATTGATTCCTGAAAAGTTGCATTAGTTGGACTTACGCCTTTTCTGAAATAATCGATTCAAAAATCAAATACTATTTTTGAGAACTAATATTATGCTTAAAGCCAAAGAAATAAGTTGGTTCCATAATGCGTCTTCCACGAAAAATGAAATCCGACGGAATTACCTCAGCTAATTTATGCAACTACGTTCGGGTAAATGAACTGTGATATTGCATGGCACACAATTTTTTTACTTACGGTACAACGCGGTCTCGTAACATGTATAAATAGATCGCAATAAAGGACTGAACATAAATGCTTCTGTTAAAGAAATAAAATTACTCGAATAGAAAATTTTACTGCTGCAAATTATGAGATCGTTTTCGAATCACAAATATTATGATCGGACGCGATTCGCTCTAATGACCTTAAGTCCTATCTATAAAATCTACGATTTAGAATGTAAAGAATTTTGCTGTAGAATATTTTCTTTCAAAATGGAGGGAGTTATGGAATACTTATTATTTCAGTTTTAAAGTGCTTGACATTGTTAAGTAGAATTACTTCTTTAAAAACCGTAAAACATAAGAAATGTTAGTTGATTAATTAATTTTAAAGTGAAATTATTTAATAGAATATAAGATACTTGTGAATCTTCACAGATTAATTCGATTGTTAACACGACTATAAACTCTAAAAAGAAACGGAAAGAAGGAAAACAAAAAGACTATTTCAATAGAATTCGCTTTTTAAAACTCTTCTGATTTATTAGACCACTATCTATATTATAAAAACACAATTCGTGGAAGTCAGTTATTAATGCATTTTTTGTGGAATTAGGATTTTTTCAGCTAACTAATGCATAAGTAAATTAATAAACAAATACATAAATAATAGCGGCAGCAACAAACGCAAACTGCATTTACTCTTCGTTTTCAAGCAATACTCTTTATATGAGAGAAGTAATAACATGACGTAACTTATTAATAAATATATAGTTACATTAATTATTTAATAAAATATAATAATCTTAAGGTACAATTCTTTTTTAATGTGAAAAAGGAATGCGGATTTGGTTTGAAGTTCTGACAAAAGTCAGGATCAGATTACATTTCATGAAATGTACTATTGCTTTCAATTTTTTACAGGCAGTCCCATTTTCCTTGCGTGGTCAAAGTCAGAATGTATTAGTTTGGAAAGCATGAAACAAAATACTTTCATGTATACAAATGACTAAGTGTTGAAAGAAAACTACAACTATTTAATATTTTAACTCTTTTTTCGTAAGAATACTTCGTAAAAAACTCCCCGAAACTTGAGATATTCATGAGAAATAATCATATGAATTTTTCTTGTAACCCCTAAAATTCATTGTATATTTTCTTTTTCATGTATTGCAAAAAAAAAGAAATAAATAAATAAATACGTAATTCATGACAAATGTGTATACTAAATACAAGAGAATGGTTACTTTGAAAGTTAAAAGTATTCATAAAGCTTTACTGACAGAGACTGAAAAAACTTTCTTAAATAAAATGCTCACAGATTATCGACAAATCATCCCCTTCACAATAGTGAACAAAAATATACCTACTTAAAAATAAACTCCATCAACAGCACAGTAAGAATTAAAAAACAAATGGTTCCGAAAGAAATTGCAGTAAATACTTTATCATTCAGTGAATCCTTAACCATTACAAATGTCTTTTTAAACTACGATAGTAAATCGGCAGAAATGCTTCTGCTACTCATAGAAATCAAATCCCTGGGAGACATCATATCATAGACTGAAAAAACCAAAACCTTTACAGACGAAACAAATTTTAAATAAATTTTGTACTTACAAAACGCAGAAAATTTATGCTAGTAATATATCCTTAGAGGCAGTAGTATAATATAAACTTCACTGAAAGTCACTAGTATCACCAATTCAAAAATCTTATTTATTTGGCACGAACTCCTTTTCTTTTGGATTTAATACTTATACTCCATCAGAATCTTGCTTTAAACAAGCTTTGACGTCTTCTTTCCATTTGAGTTTCAAAGCATTTTGCAAAAGAAAAGAAAGAAACCCCGAACAATTCACGTTTTGGTATCTGCAGCAAAAAAGACCGTTTCTTCCATAAATATACGTCAATTGAACACAAAACACTTGTAGTTCTTTCAACAAAACACACTACTCGAGTTATTTGAAATTCATTGGTTCACATTTTTTCTCTTTCATTTTATTAAGGCGATTTTTTTTGTTGAATTGGGGAAAATGTATTTCTAGTCACTGCTGCTATTATGAAATCATGCTCCAAAACAGGTGTGCTGTGTTCAGAAACTAGGATAAATCATCTTCTGCTTTTATACCTTCTCCCTGAAAAAATAAGAGAAAATGTTTGTTATGAACACTCAGTAAAATGATTTTATAATTATTTTAAAAACAACAAAATAACATTAATCATTTTGAGGCCATCTTTATGAAAAATAGCAGGGGAATGTGGGGCGAAGTGAAATTGCGAAATATTTTTTCTGCTTTTCGTGCCACCTATTTGGTAATATTTTTACTATGTAATAGCGCATGTAGTCTACTTCAGTCAGGAAAAAATACCGCCGAAGATTAAAGCATATGATAACACAGGCAATTTTCAAAAATTGATACTGTTATTATAATATTTGTTGTAAGTCAAAAATTACTTTTGGTATTACAAACTGATTAAGGTCTTGTTATTAAAATTTTACATATTAATTGAGACATTCTAATATTTGGTGCAGTATTTATTTAGTTTATATTAAACTTATTTGAGGCAGTGAGAAGCAGAGGGACGCAAGTGGACATTTTCAAGTTTTGAGTAAAACGCGTTAAGGTTTCTACAGTTAGTCAAGTGCATACGAGGCAAAGTGAAATATTTTATTTCGTTTACTCATTCAATCATTTACTAAGTCACTTACGTATTTATTTAGTAATTAATTCATTTACATTCCACCATTTTGTAATTCACTAATGTATTTTAATCATTCACTTATTTTCGTATTCATTCACTCTTCTACTCAATCATTTATTTTTATTCATTTATTAATTAATTTAGTCATTTAATTATTTGCTTATTGTTTGATTATATTTTAATTTATACATTTAGTCTTTCGATTACTGATTCATTTGACCAAAAATATTTTTTATTATCCAAATAAAAAATACTTCATTGTAAAAGTATTTTATTTTTTACTTTGCCCCATGAAAAACAAAGTGAAAAATATCCACTTTTTTTTAAGGTGCAAACTTACTGCCAAAAACAAAAAACAATGTTTCAGTGCCAGTTTTGTTATCAAGTACAATGTTCTTTCTTTATGTACTGTAATTTTCATAACAAATTTTTAATTTGCTCATTGTGAAAAAGTTCAGCCATCTTAACAATTTCACTTTGCCCTATATCCCCTACTTAAAATATAGTCCTTGAATAGAATCGAAAATGAAACTTTTCTGTGAAATCTTTACTTGATACATATGAAACGCTTATTTTTACAAAAATGCATGTTTTTTTTCTGTAAATTCGTATAAATTGGCACATGTTTTAACATTATCAATGCAACGAATCTTAAAACATTACATTTACTTTATGTACATTACATTAACTGATGAACTCTATATTAAGACACAAATGATAAAATAATAAATAAGAACAAAAACAAAGTAAAAATAAAAACATTTGTACTCTGGCTAAAATTTTCTGAAAATGCTATCAAATAACTAATTGTCATCAAATACAGAACAAAAAAAAGTGAATGCGTACTAAAAAAAGAAATTAAAAATTTTAACTAGAATTAAAATAAAATTTTAAAGTTGGTTTAATAATGAGGAAAATGTGGGTCCATATTTCCTGACTTGTACATCTATTTGTTATAACTTCTCAGGAAGTCGTACAATCAGAGTCGAAATACGACTTGTTTGAAAGATGTTTGCATGGATGTTTTTTTCCTCCTTTTTTTTTTTTTTTTGTTCTTTTTGAGTAAATCCTTGAAATAGCAATATGCTGTATTTTCTTGAGTTTTCGGGCATTATTTAAGTTGATTTTTCACTTTAGTCATATTGTAGCACAAAGCTTTTTTGATCATTTTTCATTTAAATCCTAGCTTAATTTCAAAAAACAAAACCTAACATTGGACCATGCCTTTAAAAATATAATGCTCTGTAGTCCCTGAACTTCTAACGTAAAATAAATCTATTAACGGACATTTCGTTCTGATTTTTTAAAAAATGTTCAATATAAAGTTGAAAACGGGTTGAAACGGGTTAAAGTTGAATTAACGGAGTAGAGAATCAAAAAGCATTTTATTTGAATTTCTCTAAAAACTTAGAAGCAACCATACAATAAATGAATTAATAATTCAAAAATACGATGATGGTTATTTTTTATGAGTTAATCATTTTTGTTCTGCGAAAAAAAAATCATTTCTAACATTGATTGACAAGTACGAAATTCAATTAACCCACTTCTAAATATTTCAATTCCTAAAAAAATAGGCAGAAAAAAGATTTTTTTTCTAAAATAAATGTGTATTTCGATGTAAATCTTTTATTTCTATCCGTACTTTCGAACAATAAGAACATTACTATTATGAGCTTTCGATTTTTCAATGTTTAAGAAAGATATATATAATTTAAACTTAGCAAACTCTATTTTGGTTTTTAAAATAAAATTATTATCTTCAGTCTGATACACAGCAATAAGGTTTTAAAAATATTTTTTTGATACTGAATAAGCAGATTTTCGTTGAAACTCAAAATTTTACTTGTTACTTTGCCTCTTTTTTCCTATTATATATATATATATATATATATATATATATATATATATATATATATATATATATATATATATACATATATATATATATATATATATATATATACATATATATATACATATATATATATATATATATATATATATATACATATACATACATACA